>NW_020456221.1:983493-1020570 GCF_003342845.1 Nothoprocta perdicaria | reverse complement strand
CTCTTCTCTTCTCTTCTCTTCTCTTCTCTTCTCTTCTCTTCTCTTCTCTTCTCTCTTCTTTTCTTTTCACCAAGAAGCAGTTAAAAGTAACTTAAGGTTGTGTTAATATCATTGTATCATTCTTGCACTTGTAAGGAGCTTTTGCTTTCCTACCAATTTGTTGACAAGTGATATTCAATGTACGCCTTGCTGGGATGTATTAATAAACAGAGCGCCAGTGGTTGCAGAGGTTGCCTTTTTTTTTTTTTAACCCATGTATTCATGGAAAGTTATTTTTAATCTACTGATAATTATTTATGTAGCTTCTATTTTACTCTGTATATAAAGTTTCATTCCAAGGTTGCAAAATTTATAATACTGAGGTCTTGAAAAGAGTTTGCAGAAAACCAGGGAGACAAAATTAAGAATGCTGTTAGTGCAGAACACTTTTCTGCTTCATTCCACACTTTTTTTTGAAAGAAGCAAAGACTGCTTTCCCGTGTGTTTCTTCTCTGACATCTACCTTTTCCTCTTTCTTCTCTGAATATCTCACTATTTTGGAAAAAAAAAACCAAGGGCTACATCACTACAGTATAGATTACTTTTGTCTTAGAGTTCTCTGTAGGTTTGAGTATGCATATAAAGTGAGAATATGATAGGTTTATATTGAATTTACATTTTTAAGCCTTACTTGTAAAAGATCAAACATCTGGAAATACATCAAACATCTGGAAAAATTAGCAATTCAGCCATAGTTCATTCCAGTTTGAAGATCTAGTTATTTGTGTCAAGAGGGAACCATGATTTATACCTAGTAAATGTCTTTGAAATCTAAGCTTGAACTCAAGTGGAACTGAGGTACACAAGTATAAAACCGAGATGTGTAAATGCCCTCTTTCAATAGCTGCTTAGGCCTGGGCATATCCTGCTTTGCTTTCAATGTCCCTGTGTGCCCAGACTCTCTTTTGGAGATCCTAGTGATTCCCCGTGCAGCCCAGCTCCAAGTTCCTGCCTAACGTGAAGCATGACTCAACCCAGTTGCTGTCCTCTAAAAAAATACTTACAAGCAGGTCCTGATACTCATCTCAACGCTGCTGTGGTCAATTCTTTCCTACCAGGAGAAAATGGAGCAGTCACCACCCATTGGGTAATTACCTAATTTGGCCCCTGCTGGGCCAAAGCAGTCAGCTGATTTGTGGGAGACTTTGGGTCAATCCTCTTCACAGACTAGCAAAGTCTGTACATCATTTTCCATTTTTGTGATCCAAAGTAAGCAGGAAAGATGCTGATCTTCCTCCAGTCTTTCACTCAGTCCCAATGGCAACTGCAGAGGACCATGCCTGGGAAAAGCACCATGTCCTTTCTTCTTCATAGTACCATGTTTTCTCTCTGGTTCCTGTAAATAGTTGTGGGACTTAGCACTGGGAAAAAACGGTGGCACTGTAGTGAGAAAGCCTCAATATTATCATAAAGCGTAGGAACAACGACTCACAGGAAGGGGTAGAGCTTGCTCAGCCCTCTTCCTTTACCTGGCTGCTTTGTAAAACAAAACCATACTTTCATTCACTGCAGACAGACTCTGAGCATGGAGAGAAGAGATGCCTACCTGCAACCCTGGGTCAGACACGTCCAGCATGGGGTGCAGCTTCAGTACATTGGCTTCCTTCATCTACAAGAAGGTTCAACTCTCCTCCTAGGGCAACTCTGTTTCCCTAGACTGTACGTATGTACCTAAATCAGAAATCTGATTCCTGCTCCAGGGAGCTTTGAGGGTTTCATACTTGACATTTAATAGATTTAGTTGTACATTGCCTTCTTTGGTAGTACAATATTCTGCATAAATTCCTGCTTCCTGAAAACTCTCAAATGAAAATGCAGTCATACAGTGCAAGTGCACTACCTCTGCTACATGGACATTGCACTATCATTATTGGACATACATGACATAGCAGATATAATTAATTGGCATAAAATATATATTTATATATATACACATAAAAGAGGACACTAATAGCCAGTAGCAGTCTTGCGTGCCCATAATGCATTAATACCATCCTTTCCTGCTAAGTACTTACAGGATGGGAGTAACTAAAATATTTATGACTCTAGATAGGTGTCATGGGCTATAGGCTGGAAGAAATGTCAGCATACCTGTCGGCTGGGCATAAATCCAGTTAATAAGTGACCTTTGATACTTCCAAAGTAAGCTGGAATTACAGAAGCCTCCAGTTCTGCAGATACGTCATTGTAAGTATTAGTTTATTCTCAACTGCAGAGATATGATCAGTATCACTATAACCAAGAAAGTTCAATAATTTATGAGCATCCTTCCTGATATTTGTTACCTTTAATTAAAAAAAGGTGTAAAGTGGGACTGCTTGTTCTAAACTGATGTAACAATCAGATGCTTTCTTTTCAGTTGTAGCTGTTTTCAGCCTTGAGAAATGTCCAGCAAATAAATATTTCCAGAGTCTACCTCTCTTTGCAAAACCTCCATGCAGTTAAATCAATCTATGGATCTTGCAGTTGTGAGATGACTATGAAGCACTTGTGTTGCTGCTGCCTGAGAAGCAGTCTGCCACAGAGCATCGTGACACTGCCACCTGAGGTATTTCGTTTGAGTTGTTGTAGTCTTCTTTTCCATACAAGAAAATTAGAGGGCATTTTGTGATTATGAAGTCTAATGACAAAATTAAAGCAGCACTTTGATTTTCAAGAAAATCAGCCCTAAAAGGTCAGCAAGTCCTTGGCAGAAGAGTGTTCTTGCTTATTAAGTTTATTGTGGAGGGCCAGATTCTGATACTTTATTTATACTTGATACTTGACTACTTAAGACAGTTGATTTATCAGATTTTGACTGGTCTAATACAAAAGATACAATTAAGTGAGATCTATCCTTTAATACTTCTCTATAGTATGCAACTGCAGCATGGAAGTTAAAAGAAATATAGGAGCATAAAGTAGCACACTATTAACCAACTCAGGCATTAACTAAGTCTGGTTTACCTATATTTTTTCCCTGATAGCACCAGAAAGAGAAACCTGTGAGTCAAATCTGGGTCCAGAGTGGGTATTGCTTAATTCCACCTAGCTGTGCACAGGCCGGAGGTCTGGTCCTTCTAGCCCAGTTAGATCCCTTGCCCAAAGGCTCTGCCAGTCCTACTACCCTTTCGATGAAATACGCTGGTGTCTATTAGAGGTAACTCTGTGTGTGCAGACATACACTGATGGCTGTATCATAGCCATACAATTGTTGTCATTTTGCACATAGTGGTGACAACCCAAGCTGTGCAGCAGGCATTTCTGATGTTCAGACTTTGCTTTTTCCTCAGAGGACAAAATGACTGTGTGCGACTCATTCCACCAATTCATTTCACAGAGCAGATGAGGTCAATTTATTTTGCACAGCAGATGAGGTACAGCTATTGGCATTACTTGTAAATAATGTTTAAAAGAAATGGCCTGTAGTTTATTAACTGTTCCAGGATCCACATTGTCCCTCCACAACGAAGAAATTCCTCGCATTTTTGTACATATTTGCAGCATATAATAGATATTTCTTTTTAGAGTTTCCTTCAGTCCATCAAACACATCTGCAAGACTTTTTTCTTTTTCTTTTTTTTTTTTCTGCTCTATAAAACAATGAATTACAAATGGATCCCAAGTTTCACACCAAGCTCCTGCAAGGACTCCAGCAAAACTGTCATGCTACTACCCTATTTTCCACCTTCCTAATGCCACCTAATTGTCATCAATTACCAAATGAACACACAACGTAGAAAGCTTAGCAATTCAGCATGACCCTTGGTTCACATTTCTTCCTGCTCTTCAATTTCTGAATTTTAATATGCCATTTCTTGCTTGTGCAGAAAGCTTTAATCTTTCTCTTCCAAGATGCTTGTGACACTTTATACTTCTCGTGTTTCCTCCCACCTCACACACTTTTTCTGCACTTTTTCACTAATGAATGCAACACACTCAAGAACTGGAAGGATTTTAAATGTATATTCTGTCATAAGGTTGTACCACAGTATTTCCAACCTGGTTTCCACATAGTATTTGCACTTTTTTAATTGCATTGAGTAACAATCTTCTGATCACATACTCTCTTATGTATAGCAGCATAGCAACATACAAAGGTGCTTTATATTGACATAGCTTACTCCTGTTCTCTTGCAAGACTAAGTTCTATGGTTTTACATACTTTTATATCAATCTAACTGCATCTCTCCTTGAGGGCAATGTGGTGCTTTAACGGTATGGCTAAACACTACGATTTTTCTGTGCAGAGGACTGTCCGTCTCTCCCAAATGGGAGGTAAAACACACACTTACTCTTGATGAATGTTTCTCTTCCTCCTACTTCAACAACGCTAAAACTGCACTTGCATGTGAGCAAGGAAGTAACCAGCCAGTGCATCTAGGGTATAAGCACTTTTTAATAAGCTGAAGGGGACAGAGGTTTCCAGGGACAGGACCACTCCATTAAAAAAGAAGTACTAGAGGAAAATAATTGAAGTAGAAGTTGCCTTTTAGATGAGTTTACTTACCTTACTCTCTTGACTGTAACCAACATTGCCTGCAGGTGTGGGACACGCCGCAGATGCTGCGGGACGTGCGGAGATGCCGCGACCCTACCATGTATCTTGGCAGGGATGCAGAGCAGCTCGCAGGGACCTTGCAGCCCCGCGTGCCCCAAATGACTGGCCCCAAGCTACGCAGGCCATCACGGCAGCTTTAAAATCAATTCAGCCTCTGACAAGGTGCTTCCCCTGCGGCCGCGCGACGCGCTCGGGCTGCTCACCGAGCCGGGCGCCTGACAGGAGCGCCCGGGCAGTGGGAAGCAGCGGAGCGCAGCGTGCAGTGGTCTGTCTTACGGATCACCAATACGTGTGCACCATCCGTCTGCGGTGACGGCTCTGGCCAGAGCCTGCTCGTGCCGTGGGAGCCGCGGGGCAGGCAGCCTGAGGCTGCAGCGCGGCACAGGGCTTCAACATGCTGCATCCAGGGACCCCGGGCAGCCACTCGGAAACACCCGCAGGAAAAATAACAAGCAAGTGAAGCACCTTCTCTTTTGGAAACTTATGAGTAGTCCTAAAGGCCAGTGATCTGGAGAAGAAAAAGCCTGTGCTGGCATCAGCCAGCCCTTAGAGAGGAATCAGACCTGTCCTTTTGCCATAGAACCTGCATATCCCTGGAGCTGGTGCCAGCGCTGTGTTAGCCTTTCTTAACAAGAGAGGTTCTTAGAAAAAAAGATACTTCTACAGAATTATTGCTTTCACTCCATCTCCCTCTGCTTCTGACTCAGCTTAGAACCTGCTCCAGCCCTTGCTGTTAAGTCCCACAGTCAAGCTTTAAGTAAATAGTGCAGATCCTTACCCCCACGTAGAGTTTTCCAGAAGCCAAAACAGCAGGCTGCAGGGTTTTTTTTTTAATCTAGTCACCAGGCCCGTTCTACATATTCTGGGAGGGTCCTTTAAATCAGGCACATTAAAAGCTGCTGACAGTCTCAAACTGATAGGGAGTAAAAGGTAATGGAACATCCTGAGCATGCAGAGCTCCTTGCTACTGTGTGTTCTCAGCATTCAGAGCAGAAATTTCTAGCCTCATTTCTCAATCAAATGAGCCTATTTTAAAAGAGCTTTAATTTTTCTTCTATGTTCTTTTCCATATTTATACATTCAGACATTCTTGGGTACTAAAGCTTTATAATACATATTCAAATGACAACTCCAAACATTATGACGTCTTGTTTAGAATTTGAAAAAAGCAATTTTGAAACTGAACGATGAGTATTATTCAGAAAATGATCTGAAGATGTTATTTGAGGCTGGCACAGCATAGTTGTTATCCTGGCAGAGAGCTAAGTCTGCTTAATAGCAACAGTTAGTGCGTCTAATTTTTCTTAAACATCTAGGAACAGTTTATTGCAACATAAGTAAGCTGGAATAGAGACAGTAGAGAAAGCAAAGTAGGACAAAAAAAAGTGATACAGCATCTGTTGATTATATGCACAAGTCTGCAAAGATGGAATCAACCATCAAAGCCATTTCCAGACTCTTGTACAGGTACCTGCAATGGAGAAGGAAGTGTCATGTGAAGTTGGGACCTTCCACAAACCATGTCAAATATCTTGACAATTCACATGTGTCAGCATCAGTGAGGAAGCTGAAATGCATCGGAGTCCAAAGAGCAGAAGATGCTAGAGCTCCCACAAGAATAAAATCTGATCATTCTCCTATGAGCCTCCAGGACATCAGGTAGGATAGTAACGGACATGGGAATAGGAATGAATTAATATTCCAAATTACACAGGGGCATGTGGGGAGTATTTTACAATACAAATAATTTCAATACATTAAAAAATTATAGGCATGAGAAATATTTGCAGGCTAATGATGATCATTACTGGGAGAAAAGGTAGCTGTTGATTTAGAGTGAAATCATTTATGTATAGTATATATTTACTTGGTCTTAATCAACATCACAGTAATGTAAATTGTGATTAAATATTAAGGAGAAAGCTTAAGGTCATGCAAACTTTCTATTACAGTCTTCTTTAAGACCATGAGGGATGAACAGGGCACATTGTGGCAGATGATAAAGTCTTGCCCCTCCTGCCCACCCCACATATCAAGGGGCTCCTGCCAGCACCGAGGAGCTTGTCGGGCACTGGCCACACGGCTCCTCTGACGGCTGCTCCTCTGATGGCTGCGGGTGGCAGCAGTGAATTAAGCTCCCCCCAATACTCCTCATCTCTGAGGGAAAGGAAGAAGCTGAGGATTTGGAGGAGAAGAACCAAGATTACTTTCCAAAGGGAGAAGCCAGAATTTCCCTCATTTTAAAAGCCAGGGAAGCCTTTCTTTGCCAGGCGGGTCTTTGAGCAGTAATAGAAAGCACAAGCCTGAGGGAGGGAGGGAGGAGTAAAGGAAATATCCCCCTGTGGAATTATACAGTATAAAAATAAGGGCTTGAATCCGAAACCAGGGCTCCTTTTGCCTCTCTTCCTACCTCCCATGGAGAAATGGGTAAAGAGCAATGAATGGAGCGAGCGTATCAGCTATTGCCACCAGAGAGCTGCCAGATGTCAGCTTTGCAATTGGAAAACAAGGGAAAAAATAAAAGGAAAAAAAACAACCCAGAGACATGGGGGTGGTGGAATTTGATAGTTAGTATCCGAACCCAAGGAAAATTAGCTAATGTGTGTGTCGGAACAAGAAATCCTCCATTCGTTGCAATTACTCAAAATCTTGGCTTGCCGTTGAGAATGCATTTTAGAGCCTGGCATAATTAAATGGGGAGCAGGAGCCAAAAGGGAAATTGCAAACCCCTGTAAAGGAGAGTCGAGAGACTAAAATTGTACCTCATTTACATATTTTGCTATCGTTTCAGCAAGTTTAGCCAAATTGTATCAGGCCAAATTGATGCCGATGTTAAGCAGCAGTAACTGTATCGGCTCCCAAAACTCCTTGGCAGTAGTGCTGTAAAACTGAGAGCAGCATTTGGACCCATGTTTGCAGGGTGCATCAGGTGCACAGGAAGTTCCCAGGTGTCATAGAAATGGCATTTGTGGAAAAGATGGTGATGGAGTCACCTTTAGGAGCGCCCTCCTCATTGAGAGAATTTTAATGCTTAAGGAATACAGTTTAACTTGGCCCCTCTTTTTCCCCCGCCTGGTGGCCATCCTAACACCCTCTGCAGCAAAAGGCGACACTACCTCAGGCCTGCGTTGGGCTCATGTTTAATTTGTGCTCCCTGACCCCGGAGCTAGTGCAGGCGCTTGGAAGGCTCCGCAGTGCATCTGCGCCCCATATGGATATGGCTTGGCAGGGTTGCTCCATGGGAGGCCAGGCTCTGCAACGGCTGCAGGCAGCCTGCAGGCCCCCTTGAATGAAGAGGACTCAGCGCAGGGGAAAACCCACAGAAATGCAGGTTTTGAGGGAATCCGGCCAGGGCTGTGGTTTTATATTGATGCCATGCAAAGTCTGCAGTGTCCTATAAGCCTGATGCTAAAGCTAGCTGGAGAGTGGGCATTTCATCATGGAGATTTGCAAATTGGCCTGAAACTCTCATGAATCCCAACAAACTCCTACAAGTTGTAAGCTTTGCATTTCACATAGCTCTCTTTAAAAGTCACAACAACAACAACAAAAAAACAAACTGCAGGCTTGCTACCAAAAAAAAAGAAAAAAAAATTGAGAAACAAAAAAACTTCACTAGGTTCTCACAATGTGAAAGACTTGTCCTTCACCTGCTGATGGTTATAGCGGCTGAGAGTTAAAGTTTACTACAGGCATTTTTCACTGCTGTTTCCCGTGGTAGGATTCTATTTCTTTCTATCTTAGCAGCCTTTCATATTTGTTTATAGAACTAGGAGGAGAAGTAACTTTCTAAATATTATAAATGGTTAACTCCTTGCACAGTGTTCATCTTCCAGGCCCCCTGCCTGCTGTTGGGTAGTGAAGAGACACTAGAAATGACAGAGCTCTCTCTTCTTCCATAAACAAAGTGAATTAGTAATACTAAGATTTTTTTAAAAAAGGCCCATTTTGTGAGAATCTTAGGAGAAGAGAGGAAGAGACTGATGAGTGGTCTCACCAAGGACTGAGTACAAGCCGGAAGAATAAGCTGCATTTTTATGCCATACAATGAAAGCTCTCCAGCCCCACACTGCATTTATTGTTTGTGTTACAACTAGTTAAATGGTCTGCTAATTTTTCCTTCTTCTGGTCTATATGTACTCAATTGTTATTTTTGTTCAGCTGCAGTTTTGGAGCATGTTGTGATTAAATCTTTCACAAGGATTTACTTTTGCAAAGACAGGCAGTCCATGCAATCTTTCTTTACAGATTTAGCATATTTTGGCTATAGCTGGGGTAATGTGAGGGCTGCTTTCCTATTAGTATTGTGTACATTAAAGAGCATATATTTTGTCTCTGGGCTGGGGAATTAGTAGGTGAACTCCTTTAGTCAAGGTGGAACTATTTTAGTCAAATTTGTCGAGCCCGTGGGCCTAACTCTATAGCATTTAATCAAGAGTCATGAGATCGTCATCTATTTCAAAGAAGCTACAAAAGGGGAAACCTGGGAAACGAGACTGGAATGTGGTCCTGCATGCAGCACAACCAGTATCCACTTATGGAAAGCCTCCTTCTCAATGCTCAAAAAGCATCATCACACTGTCCAGAGGCACAGGAACCTAGCCAAGGACTCGGAAGATCCCCAAATTATCCCTCCAGTGCATGCCACTACAGCTAATTACAAATGCATTCCGGGAGTAGGAGCACAAAGGCAGAAAAAGGAAATACAAGTGAAGCACCATCTGTGCTGTCATTCAGAAAAGCAATTTATAAATATTTAGTGTGCACAACTGCCTAGGATCTGCTGCCTACCGGGGGACCCAGTACCTTGCTTCGCCTCAGCGGCCGCTGCTCCCAGCGGGGCAGCCGCCTTCCAGCTCCGAGGCTTCTTCCCACACGAGCCACGAGTTTCACCTGTCGCCGCCTAGGACAGGGAAGCAGATCCTGGCATCTTGCTCACTCATTAACACACTCACCTCTGAGAAGTCCAAGGGGCTCCGATATCCTTCAGATAATTACAGAAAGCTGCTCTGTAATTCAGTTATAATATGATGTGCAAACATGTGACTAAAATGGTACTATTTCATTTTAAGCTGGAAAACTCCCCATGTGATTGCCTATGATGAAGCAGAGTCAACTGCAGGTTAATAACCTAAATCTGCATTAATCATAGCATTTTTTTTGCTTCTTTTGACTGATGCTTGTATTTTTCAATGCTACCCAGCAGACATGCCAGGGTACAGAAAGAAGTCCCATATAACTTTCTGTGTCATTCCTCTTTCTATACTGTCCCTCATCCCTTTCTCTATATCATCCCTCTGCTGAGAAAGGTTGCACACATCTGCTTTATACTATATTGTTTTGGCACAGAAGTTGTAATTGCAGTCTAAAACACCCCTTTTAATTCAGATTAAGTTGTAACACCACCAAAAAGAAGCATTGCACTGCATCACATCTTTACAAATGTCACTGCTGTCTTTGGGAGGATCTGTCCCCAGCTCAATTCACAAAAGTTTAGGCAACCAGAGGAAGCCCAATGTCTATGTTTGGCTTTAAGCCAGCAGGTAGGTCCACACATTGCAGAGCTTCAGCTCAGAGCTGCCGTGGGCTGACATGGCTCCGCAGGGGAATGTGGCCCAGCAGGACGGGCTGGGACAGCCCAGTTATGCTGGGAGCTGTTTTTGCAGCTGGGATCCGCCTGCCTCCAGAGGAGCCGTCCTCAGCGTCCTCCCATGCTGCCTCCCTCAGCCGAGGCAGCCGGTCCAGGCCCCGCTGGGAGGCAAGAGGCCGCAGTGGTGGCAGCGCTTGATCCGGGGGCTCACAGCCGCCTGTCCTCCTGCTCCAGCCCTGTCGGATGGCGGGACAACAGGCTCGAGGCTGGGAAGGTGACTGAAGGCTGCTGGAAAGCCCTGCCCCAATGGAAGCATTAGGCTTCCCTCCTAACGATGTCTCCTCCGGTGCTTGGGCTCTGCACCACTGGTGGCAATCTAGTTCTTCAGGCCTGCACAGTGGGACATGGACTGGGGAGTTTGGCCAGGTTCGGGTAGAAAAATGACCCCTTGCAGCCACCTTCAGATGTGATGTAAACGGCGACTGAATCCTCTATTTGTTTCAATTAAACCCCCTTGCTGCTTTTATAAAATACTGGTGGAGTTTCTGTGAATTTTTTATTGAATTAGAGGTTCAGGAGCAACACCCAGCAGTGTGGGTAAGGTCTGATCTAAACCGTGTTGACTCCAGTGGTTTCTGGATCAGACTAAGAAAAGCTCTTCCAGCCTCTGCAGGCAAGAAGTAAAAAGCAGCATATTGCATCAATTTGCCACAAACTGTTCAGCATGGATTTTGTCTACAGCAGCAGGACAGAAGTTACTTGTGCGGAGAAAGCTGCAGGACCACCAATAAGCTGCTAATCCTACCACTCATCAGAAAACCCTGCGTGACCATGTTGACCACAGTGCTGCCTCTGCCCTAGGCAAACAAGCACATCCGTGTTTACAACCAGCCGACCTTCTCTCACAGGCCCCTACCCTGTGCTGGCAACTCTGAGACTCAGCGTCTCACACTCACAGCTCCCACACGAGGGGCAAGAGTCATGGCTCAGCTTACACGTGTGAGCAGCATCACTACGAAAACATCCAAATGCTCCTGGGGGAGCAAAGGAGAAAACAGAGATCGACTATTTCTATCAGAAGAAAGCAACAAAGTGTTTTGCTGGTTACCTAAAAAGAGAGCAACAAACCCCACACATCCTTTGCAATACTGAGTACAGTGTAAAGAAATAACACCAAGAGACTGAACAAACTTGATTTGCTTTGCTTTTGATCCTTAAAGCTCTAAAACATCAGAGAGCAACAGCAAAGTTGTTGATGGACTACACTCCCAGCAATTTGCACAGTGCCATGGAAGAGGATTCGAGGTTTTATTGCAGGAGGATCTGGTCTGTATGCTATTAATAGTACCAAGGTGGGCTAGGTACTGTCACTGTCACGAAAACATGCAAGCCTGAAGAGCCTGAAAATGAAGCTAGCAATGATCTATGGTTCCCCAGCGCATGCAGCTGCAGTGGCGTAACTGGGATACTGACTGGACCCACTGGTCTTTAATCTGGTTGTGGAACAGGGATCCAAGCAGACATGAAAGGTCATGAGAAAAAAAATACAATGAGCAGCTGCCTGCATGTTTTATTAGCCTGGCTTCCTAAGGAAATAGGACTAGCGTAACAGTACTGCTTGCCCATTTGTTTTTCTGTCCTGTCCTCTAATAACTTTTGATACTGCTGGTTTATTTCAGCTGATTGCAATGGAGAGGAACTAGGCTCAAATATATTATGTTGCGACAGGTTTCCTGAAAATTGGCAGCTAGACAGGGAAGCGAGAGCTAAATTAGAAGTCCCAATGAAGGGAAGGTTTCGGCATGAATTAAACAATTACCTGTTCTGTTTTGCCTGTCAACCACCCAGCCAACATGGCCAAGCAACTTCAAGCCCATCAGAGAATTATGGATCTGGTATCTTCTCCCTTGGTGTAAAAAGCAAATAAGAAAGGAGGTAAGAAGTAGGTAGTGCCTGAAGTGCACTGAAGAAAGTGCCAGTGCCTGAAGAAAGGTGTGGAAGAAACAGAAAATATCACGGAGGGAACAAGGCAGGGGATACATGGAAGAGGAGGGATGTGCTGGCTGATGGCTCCAGGGGGAATGGAGGTTATGGGAGTAAGAGAGGGCTGTGGTAGAAGGATGAGGAGTTATTGCAGGGCAGACAAGTATGAACACAGTCTGCCTGAAATCAGGCTTAATTACTGCTGCTGCTCACAGGATGGCTTGTATACACCAAGCCTGCCAGGAATACGTGATTAGCCCAGGTTGGGAAGTGATGAGTACCCTTAGCTCCCATGTATTTCAGTTGGAGTCGTGGATGCTCAGTATCACAAGCTCTCCAGGCGCATCTATATAATTTCAGTTAAACAGATTCATAGCAGCTATACCTGACTGCCCTCCAGCAAGAGAATTATTAGATCATTACAATTTCTTAAATCCATCAGAGTAAAAGCAGATCTGCAAAGGCTATTAATTTACATACATGAGTAGAAAAAGAAATACAGCACATAAACTGTCATCCTCATCATCACAGACTATGTTGGTCTGCTAGATTCTTATTCTTACTTCCTTATTGCTTTAAAAACATATATAGTTCCAATCAATTAAAAATAAAAAAGTGCCCCCTCCACCCCCCAAACATTTGGGCTAAATCAATAGCAATTCAGCCACAAGAAGATTTTTTAGCCATAACTGAACTGAAGAGCTTTACGGAATCATAAAGGCTGATTCACATCTATCGTAAGTTTTATGTTGGTGTAACTTACTGACTGAGGCATAAATTTACTAAAGCAACCAAGAGGTAAATAAACTCCAAAACACACACACAGAAAAAAAACACCATCAGACCTCCAGAAAGGATTTAATCTGCTATTGCAAAAATCTATTACCCCTTAAGCTAGCTGATCAGGTCTCCATGTTGGGGTTTCAATCAGATGTTTGCAACATCTCTTGGAGACATTCAGCCCTGCAACTAACTCCATAGTTCTGAAATGAAGGCATGCTTATGAGAAATCAGCCTGGGCTTGGAGATCCTTGTTTAAATTTTGCCATTTAATGAAGAGTGAACTTTCCCTGGAGCATTTCTCTCTCTTTCCAAGAGTTTGTCTCAACAGAACGATCCTTGCCAGAGAACACTTAACCCGGGGGCTTTAAAAAAACATATATAGTGAGGTTCTTGCTAATGGAAAGGTTTGACTTTGACCGAATGTCACATGCATTACCACCTATTTCACAGGTACAGTACTTCTGTCTTGTTTAGATGATTTGCACTGTGACCTGCCTTAAGTGCACAGCTTGAAGTCTGGGCAGTGTAGTATAGTATATCTTAAGGAACAATATTTCTGTGTTTTCAGAAAGTCCTGTTAGGGCTAGCTTTTCAAAGGGCTTTCAGGGATGAAAACTGAGTTATAAACAGCCCTTTGCACACCTCTTCCTCTAATTATTTTAATTGTCCCTGCAATTAAATAAGCCAAGAAGCAATTCTTTTGCTTTACTCTTATATTTAAATTGCAGATGCAAATTCTTTTCATGGTTGAATTTTGGAAACAAACTGCCTGAAATCAGATCTACTCATCTTGTTTGATATACTCATATTGCTCTCAAATGCAAGAAGCCACAGCCTTCAGAAATGTCACAGATGAAGCAAGCTGTGCTGTCTTTTTCAGCTGAGAGAAAGCATTTTTGTTTCCAGTGATATTGCTCAACACAAAGGATTTGTAGCCACCTAAGTGCAGAAATGCATGGGAGCTTTTGTCAAAATATTCACCACATATCACTGTTCTGAGGTTCCTCTTACTGAGAGTCGTTCCCCAGACATGTATGCTACCAGATACTAAATTCAGAACTGTAATTTACACTGAAGATGGATTTGCAGGCAACATAAGTATGTACTATTTTGTGATCAATTCAGGCAGCTGAACTGAAATGCACTGTGTTGTGCTTTTCATCAGCATGCCAGTCTGATAGCTTTTTACTATATAAACTCTAACGTACTCAGGCAAGAGCAGTGATGCTAGTTTCTTCTTTGCTGCTTCTCATGGGTCTCAGAGAGTTTGAAAAGATTAAGTCTCCAGGGACTTAGCAAGGAAGATAAATATTGATACACTCATTTTACAGATGAGTAAATACTGAAAAGTGAAATGACTTCCCCAAGATGGCAGAGTGGTTGAATGATAAGCATGGGAAGAGAACCACTGACTCAGTCTGCACTGTATCATGCAGTATAGTAGTGCGCCGCCTCCATCAAAAAAGAAAGAAAAGGAAAGATCAAACATATGCAGCTGACTAGAGCTGTGTTAGCATCATTTTCAACATTACTAATACCCTGGCAGAGCACCTTCCAACCTGCATCTCTATTATCTCATCAGAGGAGAGATTGTGATCTTATTTATACTCAGCTTATGCTCCTGAACTCTGATGGCTCCTCAGCAGCTCCTGCTTTAGTGGAAGCAAATCCAACCTGAGATGCCAAGAGGGCAGCTGCACCGACCTCTCTGAGGATAAGGAGATGACCATGAGGCACCCTTGTACTTCAGACTCCTCATACCTCATACCTGCCTGAGTGGGCCTGAGCCCTACAAGTGGAAATGCAGGCTGTGGGACAGGGGAAGCAGTGAGAAGGTTTGTCACACCAACCAGGCACAGGTGTGCAAGCTGATGAGGAAGACTGCTGTCTCCTCTGTCCAAAGATAGATGCCTGCCGTTTCATGGCAGACATGTCCCAAATCAACTGCACAGTGGGGAGAAGCAACTGTAGCTGCCCTGAAGTACTGTTCTTCTCAGGCCTAAATTTGGCTAGAGGTGGAATAAGAGCTGGGACTCAGACTATCTGTGAGTAACTGCTTAATTATAAGTTTGGTGCTTTTGTGGGAAGACTGCCGCAGAGACCTATCTGCATGGAGTGACTGGCTGCACTGCATGCTGCCCACCAGCCATGAGTACCTCTGGGCAGCTCATTCCTCAGGGCACTTTGAGCAAGATGCAAATACAAGCTGACTTGTTTTGTGCAACTCTGAAAAGTGCTTTTAAACATAAGGGTCAGATTCTCAGATAGAAGAGTATTACTCTAATTTCTGCACACCAAAGAACTGTTCCTGGAGGCACACACATGTAGGTACATACACCCAACATGGGAACATGCACACACATATAACTGGCAGCAAGTTTCTAATTGTATCTGTAATTCCAAATGATTAATTTTACACTCGAAACTGTAGTTTGAGAATCTTATTGTTGCTGGTTTGTTATCCAAGTCACCCACTCAAGGAGAAGAAAAAATACCATGTAATTTTTCTAACTAAATGACACATCTTGCTTTTTGAATATCTGCAGTGAACTATTGCTGAATGAGCTGCAGATTAAAAAATGATTCATGGGACAGATCAGCAAGTATTTTTGCCTGCTTTTGAGAATGTAACTCTTTGTAGGTAATGTGTAAACAGAAAGGAAACAATATTAGTTGCATAAATTTTATATTTCTAATTATTTATCCTTTTTTTGCCATGTGGAAAATTTCAAAAACTTCCTCTATGACTAAGGGGGGGCAAATCAAAAGCACTTTAGGGCTACATTTTCAAAATTATTTAAAGCTCCTAAGAGTCTAAAGGTAAGAGGCTTCTTACTTTCAGAAATATGTAGACACTTTCCACAGAAGTGGAATGCTTATGAGTGTTTGAAGATGCCATGTGATTTTTATATGCCGGAGAGGTCAATCAATGAATAGATTACTGCGGTGCTTGAGCTATCTTAACCACTCTCTCTGCCAGCGCTAAGTAGTAGCATATTCAGCTGGTTTAGGTTGAAGGAAAGAGCTAGGGTGCACAAAGCAGACAATTTATTACGCAGGTATTTCTTGACTTGTTTGTTCAGAGGAACCTGTTTGGGTTTCTGAGCTCATGCTTTCATTTTTGAAGCAGTGACTTATGAACCTCTGAAAACTTTATCTCAAGGCCAGGACTTCCAAAATAGCTCGATGCTCACAGATGGTTTTCTCATCACGTTTAACACTGAGCTCTTTCGAAAACATAGCCACAGACATCACGTAGGGAAAGTGTTAAGCACTGAATGCTTTTGAAAAATCCAGCCTTCCTTTATACGTCTGGAAGGAGAACTTTTCTGAAAATGCAGAAGCTGAAGTCCTGCAAATGCAATCCCACAAAATCATCTGAAAATCTGTCTCCCTGCCATTAAGCAGCTTTGGTATTATTCAATATTCAGAGAGACATCACTAGAACTGAGCTTTCAAATGCAACTGTTGCATTTGTGTCACAAGGTCTTTCTGCTCACGAGACATTGATCACATGTGCATGGTTACGCTAGCCTGCAAGTGTTGGACGCTGGTCTTACAGCTATTTGCATCACTGAACAGAAGAGCATCTTCTGTTAAATTCGAAGGGTTGTTCTTGTTGAGTTGCTCATTTTCTTTTCAGAGACCTCAGTAGGATGACTCACAGGGTAAGAAAGTTACTCCCAGCTGCAGCAGCACAATACGGTAGAAGCATGGTACCTAGGGGGATTATGTGGTTAATTGTGGCCCGTATCAGATTTAATACCCACCTTCTGCAAACTGCAGATTGCATGGAATTTACATAGAATTAGACTAATCCCAAGCAAATTGACAATTAATTTCAGAGGACTTGAGGATACAACAGCTCCTGCCTAATTAAAGAGAGGGGCATCTGCATACAGACACATACATATCATGTTTTCACTAAGTTACATGATATGCTGCTGGACTTGTTTTCCACTCAGCCTTCTTTCCCTTTCTGAACCTTTTGGGAAAACTTTACAGTACATTTTTACTGCCAGATGATTTCCAGCATACAGGGGTAGGGACGAGGAAAGATTCTGGCATATGATAAGGGAGATTTCCACACACATATGTACACTCCAACATGACTGCTTAGCCAGTTTAAAATCACACAAAATATTTTGCTTAGAAATTTATCTCCTATTCCTGTAGTTGCAAATCCTCATATGATTCTTACTGTAGAAAGGAAAACTCTGAAAATAGGTCTATAGGGTGCAGAGAGAAAGAAAGAAGGGGGAAAAAAGGGTATCTAAGTCAGGATTCAAACAGCCGATGACTGCTATGTGGATCCTGCCCTTTTTTTTTTTTTTTTTAAACTTCTTGGATTCTTATTAAATGTTGAGTTTTTCAGGCACCATGAAGCGAATGATCAGTTTTCTGTCTTGAAAAAGCACTGAACAAAATACAGGGAAAAGAAGTCTTTCTCCACAAGCTGCTTGCTTATGCCATTAGCGCTGTTAAACACAGCATTTTCACTACACTCTCCACCATCCCGGCTGTGAACAGTGTGCGCTGCAGGGAGCCAGAGCAAGAGAAGGTGAAACATTCCTCTTGGCTTGCTTTCTTAAAGTGGCCTAGTGAATATCAGAGTCTTGGAAAGGAAATATATCTCACAGCGATATTCTTTAAGTATTATTCTTTAAGTAGCGCTCGCTCAAGCAATAAAATGAATAAGGGCTAATAAAATGCACTATCTGGTACAGGGCTATATGTCAGAATGATGCAGAGTCTTATTTGCTAGAGCGTCCCAGTAACATAGGGTGCATTGCTTCATCCTCACCTGATTTCATGAGGTACTGAGCTTTAGCTGAGTACTCAGCTACATGATGGAAATGGGGAAGAAAAAGCTATGTTCTTGTCTGGCTCAGTGCTCAAAAGCCTGTTCCGGGTATTCTGAATAGCATCCCAATCCTCCATGAGTTTACACGCCTTGGCACACAACTCAGCAGCCCTCAGTTATCTTATTATTGACTGAAATAAATATAATTAATAATTTTATAGCATAAAAAAAGAGATAGCCTGAAGCACACAGAATTGCTGAGTTTAGAAATATTAGCTTGGTAACGACCAGCTTAGCCCCTACCAACACAAAATACTGGGGCATCTGCTAGGGAGCATTTGATGCAAAGCCCCTGAGCTCGCTAGATATTTTTCCACTAAGTACTGTGTATTTTGATTCAAACCAAAAATTCATAGAAAAATAGAATTTTACACAATCTATCTTATATATGTCATGCTAACATGAACTGAATCCTACAGTTTCAGGATGAAATATTAAAAGAAGAAATACAGAGATACAAATACAGCAAGAGAAAAAATGTTGTCATCTAAGATTTAAACTTAGGTCTTCATAAAATACAAGTGTGGAAGGGGCATTTTTTCTCATTTGTGCCTGCAGTGAGACATATGTGGACCCCAAGCTATGTGAAACTCCTGAAATCAAGTGAGAGTAGTATTCCCAGCAAGTGCTAGCTAAGTTGTAGAGTGCAGCTCCCTCACGACTACAGCTGCCTTTTTGTTAAGTGTTTGTGCGGAGGATAGCACGTAATCTCTGGCTGGGCCCTCAGGTTCAATAACCTGCAAAACAACATCAATAATAGTCATAAATGCTTTCCAACCTAAAGGAGACAGAGAACTGAAGGCTCTTTTGCTGCTGAAAACTAGTGGACCTGTTACCATTTAATGTAGGGAGAGGTGAAAAATATATTGTGTAAGATGGAAGTGGATGGAAGGTTTTAATTTTTTTTTTTTTCCTCCCACAAAATAAGGAAGGGTTGGTTTACTTCGGATCTGAAATCAGCAAAGATACAGTGAAAACACAGATAGGATACTGGAGTACTAGTCTGCTAGTTTGAAACACTGTTAGCTGAGGCTCCTGTGTCAAAGCTTGTGCAGTGGAAACAGGGGAAAAGAAAGAAAAAAGATTTTTAATAATCAAGGTTTTATATTTAAGGTAAAATATTAAAATTTTATCTTAATTTTTTTTAGTCTGTAAAATGGTAGAAAGGTACCTTTTTCAGGTAGAAAAAGTGATGATGATATTATGTAAGTGCTGAGGGTTATTATTACTAGAGTTTTATTAAGTATTATTATCTAGTTTAAAAAAAAAAAAAAAAAAAAGACAGTCTTTCCATAATCTGTAGCTCTCATAAACCTGAAATCTCTATATTAATAAAGTGTACTTAAGGGAATCAGCTTGGATGAGCAACGTGCAAAATTCTACCTACATTAAAATCTTTTGTTCCAAAATTAAAACTCTTAGGCAAGTATAAAGACTCAGACACACTGCCTAGTAAAAGGGGTGGTTGCAAATGCAAGCCCTGTTATCTTTGCGTGCTGCAGTGTGTTTCCCACCTGAGCTGCCCCTGCTCTCACACGTATGCTGGGTGCTGCTCACCAAGAGGACTTGTCCTGAGGCACGCAGAAGCTGCTGAGGGTTCCTGAGCACTGAGAAGGATGGTTTATCATGTAGTGTCCTGGTGGCCATAACCACTGCTTCTTGAAACCTGGATGCTTTTTATTCCCTAAAGCAGCCCTGATGCAAAATAACCTGACAAGGGCCACTGGAGCAAGCGGTCTCAATAGCTCAGGTGGAAATACCATTTCTCCCTTCTCCTCCTCTCCATCTCCTTAAACTTCTGTCACTGTTTTTATTATTATCATATGACACCTTGCATAGAGATGTGAAATTGCTGCAAAAGCACCCTTATTAGTGAATAAGAACTTAACCAGACACGGTAATTAATTAGATGAGAAAAAAGCTGCAAATTTGTGTGCTTTTCTGGAGGTCACTGCTCATGATTTTGTGTTGTTTTCTGTTTTTCTTCCATAGCAGAGGAAAGAAAACCAGCATTGCATTTAATTATCCTGTGATCCCAGGTGGCCTGCACTTCTCCATGCCTGTTAGCCACTGAATGCTATCAGAGCTGCTTAGCTGAAAGCTGCCTTTTGCATCTTGATGGGCACTGCAAATCCTCCAGCAGAGCTGTCTTTCATGTCAGGACGGTATCAAGCACAGTGAAACATCACCATATGTCCTTCCTTCCGCGTCTCCCTTTGCTTTGCAGCTTGTATCCCTTACTCTGGCACACGGGCAGCTTGCAGCCTTGGCGATCGGTGCGTATGTGCTCGCACGCAGTGTTCACAGAGCCACACTGGGAGGCAAAGGGAGCGGATGGGGGGAAGCACATTGCCTTCAATCAAGAGCCTCCTTTTTAGCCAAAAAGAATAGCCACATCTGCCGCTTTGTCCACACAGCACACACTCTAATTGCCAATTCCACTTCTGATTTATTAATATTTACATCCTTAGATACAGAAATCCTGCTTTCAGAGGAGGTCACTCACTACTTCTCACCTTTTTCCCTACTGATTAGCAAGTGTCATAGCCATCTTGTTTCTTGACAACAAGAATTATTATCATGCTGCACAGCCTAATTCCTTGGGGAGAGGAAGTACCTAAAATCACCAAGTAAAAACGTAAAGAGAAACAATCTTGGATCATTTTTAGAATCCTATTCTTATTACTGTGATGTAACATTAGATCACAGAAATCATCTACAATCTCTAAGTTAGCGTTAGTACTAGAATTACGAAGATCAGAAGGAGGATGAAAAAAAATCCCACTTGGGAGCTGTTTCTGCTTCTACTGGAATTGTGCTGAATTTTTCATTTCTGTCCATCTAATTGAAAATTAAATCATCTTGCATTTCATGATTTTGGTTGCCTCATAAGATTCAGAATTTGACAGTTTATGGCCTCAATCCATGCTGTCTTTAAAGGAAAGGTAGTAAAAATGAAATTAAGGCAAACAGATAAATGCCAAAATCCTATGATGGTGCATCTTGTAATTATCACATCTGCTGCAAAGCATCTGAAAAACGGCTTTGGAAGGCTGCCATGCTGCAAACAACTCACACAATGAAGGGGAGCAGGACGGTAGAGGACAATCAGTAATGAGATTTTTAAATGGGCATTTAACCTTGTAGCAGGAGCTCTTACCCATTCCCTCCATTGTTGTGGTTCCTGTTAGATTTCTCTCTAAAAAATTATTCCTTTGCTTCATGATGCCACCTGATGTCACGTTAAGGAAACATGGCATGGTAACAAATTCATTAACGACAAGCAGAATGGAGGAAGAGGTTGAGGACAAAAATGGAAATTAATTCTTGAGGATCCTGCCTTGGAAAATCGTCAGCTACTACCACTGATGGGCTTTGTCTGGGAATTCATCTCATCTTTCTCCAAAGGGTTATAAACTCATCTGCACAGTTTCTGAGCATAAGGCACTAGGCCTCTGGGAACAACTTACACTGTGTTTTTTCCATGAAGTTTAGACTCTCAGTTGCTGCTGGTAGGACTGTTTTGTGAGTTAGGATCCTGCAAAACAGTTTTATGTTGGAAAGCACATTGGAATCACTAGCTGGAAAGGGCTCGATAACAACTTTAAGGAAATTTGTGATCTGAGGCCTTGATGCTTAGAATCATTATGTGCAGAAAACTGTGTACATTTGCACATAATTGCATGTATCACTGCAAAGCATCTTTGTCCACAAATGACTCATCAGTTATTGGACTCATGTTTACAAATGCTTTCAAAGGAAAAGAAAATTGACAAGATACTAAAAATAATAATTTCCTTTCCCGTCCCCTCAAAAAAAATGTTGTCTTCAATAAACTGTTTTACAGAAGGAGCTTTATTTTGTGCAATTCCAGTACCATCCTTCTGGCAACATCACTGCATCAGAAAGCAAACTTGTTTTTTGACTTGTTTTTTTTTCTAGGAAGAATATAAAGATTCTTCTCTCTTTGCTCTCTTTGTGGAGGGCTGGGAGGGAAGGAAGTCACAGCAAGTATAAGCATAAGCGTTACTAAGGCTCATTAGCAGTATCCCCAACATCTCTCATTATGAAATCTTGTTTTCAGTCGCTCTCATGCTCAGACATGTTGAACTCATTTCGAGTGGGCAGGTTCGAGAATATCCTTCTCCCAGTGCAGAAAACCTTGAAGCCTGATGGGAGATAAGGCATTCTCTGGGGTAGAGAAGAAACTGACTGTGCATGTTCCCTTTCCTGCACCTAATGGCATGTTAGGAGGCACCTCTTCCTTCTCCTTTGCTGCCCAATCTTTGAAGAAAAACAGTAAGCCTGACTCTTTTCCCCAAAGCATCAGCAGCAGTATCACTGCCCTCAGAAGATGCAGAGTCTGGGTGCAGGAATACTAGTGCCTGCTAATACTGAGATGCTGAAGTCCCACAAAGTAGTAGTACAAATACAACCCAATATTATTAGTTTTCACCACTGGTTACCCTTGGGACCTCCTTGACCACAGGACTGACACTGCAGCTCTCTGGATTTGTCTTTGCAGACACCATTCTGAGGGGGTCAGATGTCTGGGGAGGACAGACCTAGCACAAAAACACTAAGAGACCACAACACAAAACCTCATTCTGTTTGAAGTTTTGATGAGTATTTCAGAAAAACCCATCACTAAGACCAGAGCAGAGATCAACTGTACTAGTCTACTGATCAGTGAGGTGGAAACCAAGAGGAAGAGTGCTATGAAATCACATTCTTCAGCAGTTTATCATACTGACCGTATGGGAGACAGATACACAGCTTTAATACTTATACTTCCGAAATTGGATTCTTGCCTTTCCAGTCATGAGTTTTGCCTAGAATTTGCTAGGATTTTGTATGAAAAGTGGTTGTACAGACATCCATGCCTGCTTTTAGAAATGGAATAGGAAAAAAAAGGAGTGTTTAGTGAAATAGAGAAGATGGTATCCCAGTGAATCATATGGTCGTGATTTCTCTATGTGCTTCCCCAAGCCAGACAGCCCAGGATTGCCACAGAATCACAGAATAGTTAATGCTGGAAAGGACTTCTAGAGATCATCTAGTCCAACACTTCAGCTGAAGCAGGGATAGCACATGGTACAGGGTGGCGTCCAGGCAGGTTTTGAAGATTTCCAGGAAAGGAGATTCCATAGCCTCCCTGTGCAGCCTATTCCAGGGCTCTGTCACCCTCCCAGGAAAGAAGCTCTTCCACATATGGAGGTTCCTGTATTTCAACTTATACCCACTGCCCCTTGTCCTATCACTGGCCACCACCAAGAAGAGTTTGGCCCCATCCTCTCTACATTCACCCTTCAGGTATTTATATCTATTAATCAGATCCCCTCTCAACTTTTTCTTCTCCAAAGAAAACAGGCCATGCTCACTCAGTCTTTCCTCATACAAGAGATGCTCCAGTCCCTTAATCATCTTGGTTGCCCTCCACTGGACCCTCTCAAGAAGCTCCATGTGTCTCTTGTCCTGGGGAGCCCAGAACTGCCCCCAATACTCCAGGTGCGGCCTCCACAGAGCTGAGCAGAGGGGCAGGATCCCCTCCCTCTACCTGCTGCCAACATCCTCCTGATGCAGCCAGGATCCCATGGGCCTTCTTGGCCACGAGGGCACTGCTGCCTCATGGGTAACTTGGTGTCAATCAGGATTTTGAAATCCTTCTTTATGGAGCTGC
Organism: Nothoprocta perdicaria; assembly: GCF_003342845.1. Taxonomy (NCBI): domain Eukaryota; kingdom Metazoa; phylum Chordata; class Aves; order Tinamiformes; family Tinamidae; genus Nothoprocta; species Nothoprocta perdicaria. The sequence goes on along the minus strand of NW_020456221.1, from coordinate 997,091 downwards.
TTTCCTGTAGGTCATCCCTGAATTGGTCCTGGTGCCGGGGGGGTTATTGCACCCCAGATGCTGGACCCTGAACTTGTCCTTGTTGAACCTCAGGAGGTTCCTCTTTGCCCAACTCTCCTGCCCAGGTCGCTCTGGATGGCATTACAGCCCTCCAGAGTGTCAGTCATTCCACCCAGCTTGGTGTCATCCGCAAGCTTGCTCAGGGTGCCCTCTGCGCCCTCGTCCAAGCCACTGATGAACAAGTTGAACAGCACCAGGCCCAGTACTGACCCCTGGGGGACACCACTGGCCACAGGCCTCCTGAACTTGGCCCGATTTATAACCATCCTCTGAACTTGCCAGTCCTCAATCCATATCACTGTCCACCTGTCCCGTCCATGCTTTCAGAGCTATCCTATGAGGATATTATGGGAGATGGTGTCCAAAGCCCTGCTGAAGTTAAGGCAGACAACATCCATGGCTCATGGGGGCATGGCTCCCATTGTCCATCCACCCCATCATTCCATCATAGAAGGCTGCTAAGCTCGTCAAACATGACTTGCCCTTGGTGAATCCATGCTGACTACTCTTGATCACCTTCTTTTCCTAGACATGCCTAGAAATGCTCTCTAGGATGAGCTGCTCCATCAGCTTTCCAGGGACGGAGGTGAAGCTGACCAGCCTGTAGTTTCCTGTCTCCTCCCTCTTGCCCTTTTTGAAGAAGACTGGAGTAATGTCACTGAAGGAACTGTTCTTACCACTCCCTATGGATGAAAACAGGCATCTAAAGGCTCATGCAAACACTGGGTCTTTACTTCAGAAACCTCTGTAAGGTTCTACTTTATTATTGACTGAAATCTTTTAATAAACATTTGTACTGTAAACTTCATCTAAGGCAGTATTACTATTTCATATGTTGCCTCAATAATCTGCAGTCAGTCTGTAGCATATTTCTGGGAAGCAGATTTGGAAAACAACCTACTTCTGTGCTGCGTTGGTCTCTTTCTATTAATATCTTGGCCCATTTTGGCAGTGTTTCTAAATATGAATAAAATATTAATCTGCAGATTAAATACAAAGACCTACTTTAGACTCAATTGTGTTACAATAAATCAGTGAGGCTGAAGAAGTGCTCAGTATCTATATCATGTAATTTAGATCAGAATCGGTCCAGGTCTGATACTCTTCTATTGGAACTGAAGCTACTGTATTTTCTGTGACAGGATAACAATGATGTTCATGATAAGCTGTCATACACAATTTCAAAGAAAGACTTTTGCAGCCTTTGCTTTTCTCCAAAATGAATAAGAATAAAGACCAGAGTATGCTGCTCTTACAAAGTAAGTGCCTGAGGAGTGAATGCTACTCAGCACGAGCAAGAGGATCAGAAGACAGGCTAGAAACAAGGTTCAAGGTTTTTACTTTTGTCCTGCCCATCAGTGAGAGGTGCAGCTGGGGGACACCCTCTGTCCTGACACATCTTTTATAACTGTATTAGTCAGCACCAGGGCTGCAATGGTGCAACACCAGAAGAACCATTACTATGAATTAATCGATTGTGTGTACAGAGCTAAAGCACAGGAAAGAGAACTTTAGCAGTTTCCCCTCATCCAGTTATTAGTTTAGTTATAGGTAAGGCACCAGTGTAACAACATGTGGAATACATCCCCATGGAAAAATAAAAATGGGTTCACTATCAAACTTGCAGATCTTGTTAAGTTCTTAGTATCTGGGGCTAGCTTTATATTTTATACATATGCAGCGTTTAGTACAAAAGAGCTTCAGTCACTGGTGGGAGCCTCCAGGCAGAACAGCAGCATAAATAAGAAATGGTAATAACGGTGAAGCAGTGTAAGGGTTAATTCCTAGCTCCAATAACTGGGGCCATAGTTGCAAAGTAAAATCAGGAAGTTCCATAGCTGCTGTTGCAGGGGGATTATTTTCTGCCCTAATTGTTGTGTTAATCTTTATTTTTCCTGCTCCTTCAGCTTTTTATGGGAAATCCTAAAAGCCAATTCTTTGAAGCTGGAGACTTGGCAGAAAGACAGGAGAAAACGTTGCCCCATTCCCATCTAAGTGGTTTCTCTGGAAACAGCCATGGGAATCCTTTGTGTTCAAGAAATGACTGAACCTACTACGTCAAATCACAAAGTAAAAATCCTGCCACAAGACAAAGACAACTCTCTTGTCACTTGACTGCTGGAAATACTGAGCACCTGTGTGCTAATGATCACAAATTTAGACTGCTTGGCTAAAGAGGAGAGGTGAAAACATGGTCAACTCATTGGTAGGACACAAGAACTATTCTTCTGTCTGCTCCTGTATCAGGGAGACGACTTTTCTTAATTCTGAAGGAAGCCCTAGGAGATTTTTGGGAACTGCTCTCTCTTCTCCTCTTTCCAGCAGAGAGGCTGCTGTAATCACACAGTGACATACAACCGCTCTGAGGAAAGCTGGCAAGGGCACAGTATTGCAAATGTGCTTGAAATTATTTGCTGATAGGACTGCTCAGGTTTCCAAATCTCAATTCCTGCTCTCCCATTAATTACTGCAGTGTTCCCTTTAATGGACCCAATAAATAATGACAAACAGATGGGAAATAAAACCGATGTTGTGTTTGGTTTTGGAAAACAATCAACATCATCACTATCATCACAAAAACCAGTTAAAACTAGTCAGGTGAACCAACAAAATGAAGTAAAGTTAAAAAAAATCATTCTTGAAACAAAGGAGTAAAAACAAAGTTGACTGATTTTGTTGAGCTTATTTTCACACTAAATTCATCTCTTTGCTATTGTTGGTCCCTCTTCCCTATCTAGAATGAAGCCACAGATGTAGGCACCTAAGTATTTCTGAAAATAGGATAAGTTGCCATGCAAGTGTCAATAAACAATGCCCCCAAGGATTGCCTCTGCGACCCAGCTCCAAACAGCTAGTCCCTGTTATCCCCCCTTCTTTTCCTTGCAAAGCCCTCCTCCTGCCAATCAGGTTGTGCTGGGGATGGAGCTAGCAGCCAAAAATATGCTTCCAACTTCTCCTTATTTCCTGCTTTTACTCAATTTCCTATTTCCTACAGTCTAGGTGTTTTTGAAGAGCTAGAGAGAGCCAACACAAGCATGGATGGTGAGTTAAGACTGTTGCTCTGGGCTTGTATCTCTAACATGAACTGGCCCACTGTGCTTGGCTTGCTCTGTGCTGGTAGCTTCAGTGGGGGCTTCAGTCTGGACCAGTCAGTGATAACTGCTGGCCATTTCACAACTTTGGTAAAAATGATCCTGGTGGTGAGCTCCAAGCAATATATAAGGACAAAACAGAGTTTGTGCTCACTGTGCCTCTGGGATGATCCCTTCCCCCCCAACACACACACACTTCTGGACTTGATTAGCCTAAATATGGTCATATGTTCCCTAATTTGATCTGAACTTTATTAACAGGGTAAAGATCTGATGTGCTCCTCAGGAATTTGTAGGGGCACAATGTCTTCGGGAACCCAGAGAAAGACCAGAATAAAGGAATCTGTAGCCCCCCTGTCCAGTTTTCCCACTATAAAGCCATTGTATTTTAATGAATTGAAAATTTCAGAATAGCTGAATTGCTTTCCTACCCAGGGGAAGAAAGAAATCTAAACCTTATTGTCCAGCTAGCAGAGAGAGGTTTTGCTCACATTCTTTCCTGAAGCCAAATAAATGTACGTGTATCTCTGTTTTCTGTAGACCCTCACATTCTAGATCAATGTCCAAGCTGAAATACTGCCCCAGCATTTGAACCTGCGGCCTCTTCCTATCTGGGGAGAACTGATGTTAAATATCCTTTCTCTGCCCTGAAAGGAGGCATAAGCCTTGCTGAGCGAAGAAGTTGAATGACTTATATCCAGTTTCTGAGACCTATCACTGAATCAGATCAATCACTTACAGATACACAAAGGTGCTTGTGAAACTGTATGTACAATTTCAGATTTTATATGCCACCAGGAGAATGCCTAAGAATTTATATGCCACCAGGAGAATGCCTAAAGAATTAACTGGTACATATTTATTGCAGCATATGTCCAACTTCATATAAAAAAAATTAATAGGCCTTAAGAAAAACAGCTGATGCTTATTTGCACAAAATGATACTTCTCATTATCCTATAGCATATTTTCCTTATCTAAGACTTTCAAACCTTTCAGCATCAGTTACAGAAATCCTGATAATCACAGGTATTTAAATGCTAACTTCTAGTGAAAGGCTGTTGAAGATCTGAGCACAAATTTATTTTGCTAGTACCTAGAATAATTGCATTTCATCCACTGTCCACTGCTTAAGTATTCAATGTGAGTTTCTAAATCTTCCTTCTCTGAGCTTTTACTAAGTCCCCTTGGATATGTGACAGCAGAGCAAAGGAACTACTGCCCTAGATACAAAACCTTTTGTATTTTTAGCATCCACCCATTTCAACACAGAAGTAAAGATCCCAAAGTGTTTTCTCACTCCCACAGAGGGATCCCTGATGCAGACGTGAATCCGCTTGGCTCAATATCCTGGGAAAGCTTGCTGAGCAGCATCTTGCTCCGATGGTTTTCACATCCGTACACCATGAGAGGGGGTGTAGAACATGGGCAGTCACAGGGATTATGGTGCTGGGGAGGAATTCTTTGGAGAGCACCTGGAGATGTTGTGAACACAGAGCCTTCCGATCTGGGCCACTCTGATTGCTGCACACTCTTCCTGCAGAAACAAGGTGTCCTTGTTTCAGGCCCACCTTCAGGCAAGGGAGGCCCCCAAGGGGCTTTTCCCCTGTTTTTTAATACGTTTGCCTCCCTATGAGCTCTGCCAGATATTGAGTGCTGTACTGTCACTGAACTCTTAGGGAGAGTTGTGGTGGCTCGAGGTGGCCTTCACAGCCACCTGCACTTCGTAGACCAGTGCAGTCAACTGAGGCAGCTCAAGCTCATGACCCAACCAATGAAGTCAGCTGAAGCAGCTCATACTGTACATTTTCACTGCTCAATGCTATGCCATTCAGCCCAGGAAAATGTAAATAGAAGGGAAAGGAAAGAGAAAGGAAATAAATCAGCTGGTGCATAACTCTATTTTAAGAAAAAAAAAATCCTTTTCCATTTCACCTCAATAGAACTGGTTCAGTACAAATCTTTTTTAAGAATCAGAATAAATTTTTCATGATGAATTTCCTTTGTCTCAGCAAAGCATGAATATTTCCTTGCTCTCTTTTATTTATATAATGCCTCTCTAAATTTATATCAAGAGATATACTTCACACATATAGCAGGCACTCAGACATACATCGAGTTCTCATGCTTCCAAGGTATATATTTTGATACAAAAATTGATTACATAGTGGGATAAGCCAGAAATGTGAAATTGCTTGAGCTTGCAGATCGCAATTTTGAAATCCATTCATTAAAAAAAACAAACATAAACCCCTTACTTTGCACAATAGCCCTTTTATTCTTCCTGACAAAGCTCCCCTAACATTGCCCCTTAGTGCAGGGTTTCTTTTTTGCGGTTGAACAGCTTTTTATTAAAGCAAATTATTCATTAATATAAGGCAGCAAACAACAGATTAGCTGGAAGTATGAATGCTCAAAAGTGAATGTGAGGAAAGGCTTGAAAAATGACCCAACTCCTTATCCGAGCCTGGTCTGTGTGTGGTCCGTCTCTGCTCCCTTTTTCTCCTCCTGTGGGTAAGCGGTTCAGAGAACACTTTTAGTGATAAACATCCGCATAAACCAGTGTGTCATCATTACACATAGGCTCCAACTCCTTTCCCATATTGCCGCACTGTGTGCCCTGTATGGCAATTTCATTTTGTCATTCTTTACTGTATCTAATACATAATCCCTTTCCATGGAAGCTTATCAGCCTGTGCAGGCTGATTCGAGAAGCCTGTTGGCAAGTTTTGGTTCTCTGCTAGTTCTGAGGATACAGCGACACTGTACAGAGCATTTTTCTGGGTATTTTCTGACCAGCCACAGCTAATTAACTACAAGCTTGAAAAGTATTAAAGTTATGAAATGGCTAATCAAGATGAAATTTTAGGAAGACTCTGGCTCAAAATAGCCATCACTGCCATGTTTCCAGCAATGATTTGTTCCGTGCTTCCTATTTTTGTATTTATTAATCCTACTTTTTTTTTTTTATTTGTTTGTTTTAAGAGACCCTAAATAGAGGAACATTTTGCTTCGATTTTTTCACCAGCCATGTCCATTCCCAGTTACATCCCCAGCTGAACATTGGAAGTCACCCGTGAATGTCCCACAGGCAGAGTACACAACTCATTTTCATGTAAATGCAATCCTCAACTGCCTAAATACATTAATTAAGCTGAGAACCAACTCCAAAGCCAAAAGCTAGTTAATGAACGTCAGCTTCATTCAATACATGGGAATATTGGAAAAGCACTTAGACATATCACAGGCTGTCAAAACAGTGGCACAACAAACCCTGGAATCCAGATACATAATCTTTTTCATTAGCAAGAGCCCTATTGTTAATGGATACTATCCCCTCAATTTACACCTTCAGGAAAAGACTCTTTTCAAAGCATTATTCAAGCGTCAAATGAGTATCTTTTCCTTCTTGCTTTTTGCACAATTATCTCAGGCAGCATTTTCTATGAGCTCTCAGATTGCCACGTCTAGCAGTGAGGGGAGCTGGAAAGTCTTCGCTTTTCTAATCTCGCTCTGGTGCCTCTCTCTGCAAGCTTTTGAATAAAAGAAAACCTGGAAGGTGTCCTTGCAGAGAGCCGACGGACCATGGCTCTAGCCAGTGGCACCATGCGGATGTTTCGGGGAAGCTTGAGGGGGGAAAAGGACCAGCACAATAAAAAGGCTGCAGTAAAAAGTGAGCAAAGAGAAAAGCCTTCTGAGCCTCATAGTACTAGGAGCAGAAAAAAGAAGCTAAACACCAGACCTTGTAGTGCCTGAAGAAAGAATAACCTTGCCAGAGTCATCTACTGTGACCAGTTAGTGCCTCTGCCAACTGCAAAACTGTGCTCATTGTGGGAAAATATTCAAAAAGCAGGTTTAATCCCTTAAAAGTTTATACAGTGAGTGAATGTCTTGGGACTGTCCTCATAAACACTTCTCTTTCTCTCACCTTCATTTAGCTCTGACATATGAAATGGGTATCCTGCAGATCAGCAAGTGTGTGCTTTGCTAGAGTATCTCAGAGATGATAAATTAGGTATTTAAGAGTTTACAATTATCACTTAACAGAGAACTAATTTGTAAGATTGATTTGAGGGTTGTAGGTTTTTGTGCCATGAAAGAAGTTTGGTCCAGAGGCTCTGTGTGCAGCTGCCTCATACTCTAGCGAACTAATGAATTACCTGTTAAAACAAAACAAAATCTAATGAAGGAATTGCCTATGCATTCATAAAAGTCTATAGCAGCTAATGGATTAATCGCAAGCCTTGAAGCTAGGAATTCCTCTGTTCTAAGCTTGACACTAATTTCACAGACAAGCCACAAAGATTGTGTTTTTAAAAACAGGCTCGCTGGTCTGTATATTTTCAAAACCAGCCTGTGCAGCTCTTGATTTGGGGAAACTAGATATACACTGAAGTTGATGATAATTATGGGTTCTCAACAGCTTTGATGATTAAACTATTTGCTTATGTACCATAAATCTGATTACAGAAGTCTAAATATAGGCCTTCAGGACCAGAAACTCTGGACTTAGTTTTCTTCTAAAGAGTTGTTTTGGAAAAAAAGGGAGAGAGAAAAAACAAAGGAAAAGCACAAGGTAAGAGAAATAAAGAAGGAAAAAGAAGAAAACATAAAAAAGAGAGGTGGATTGGAAATAAAGCTATCACTAATACTGCAAATAACAATAACTTTCTAGTAGGAAGTGAAATAGGAGCCAGACATCATATGTAAACACACCTTATACATAAGGACTCATCAGATAATTATAATACATTTTATTATAATTGAGAAATTATAATCGACAGAATCATTTCACTGGTCCAAGTCTTAATTCCCCAGCACAGCAGGGCAGAGGCAGAAACATTTTGCAGATGTCTCTCAGTGCTGATCACAGCTCTGTATGTTTGCATATGTAATGACTGATTTTGCATTCACATGTTACCATTTACATATGTAATCACATGCAAATTCATGGTTTACACTTGCAGCTATAGTTTAAAATGATTCTTGATCATGCAGTTCCTAGTGTGAAAATATAATAATAATAATAATAATAATACATGGAGTTCAAATATTCAGGGAATTTTGGTCTTTGCTGTTACTCTTTAAGCACAGTAATGACAATATCTGATTTCACATCAGCTGAAGGAGACCATGAACCCTTATAGCACCCTGCATCAAAACTAAGTGTTCACTTTAGAAACAACATTTGCCTTAAGAAGGTAAGAGGTACGCATGCTGTCTTACACTGCAAATTAATTATGTAGAAGGTATTGCAAAGTCCTCTCTCCACATGTGCATTGTGACTATTGTTCCCATCTCTGGGATCTCCTCTGTGGGAAACTGGAGCCTATGCTAAGCTCCTGCCTTCTCACTTCTCATAGCAGCTCAGATAGGTACCAGAGAACAAGGCCACTGCTCTTTCCAAACACACTAGTGACAGCACCAGAGTCTTGGCCAACATCTCTTCCTTTGACAAAGACATTTTCCAGTGCTGCCTGTGGCAGAGATGTGATTACAGGCAGGGAGCACTCAGTGCCCCAGCACTTCCACTCTGTGGATTTGGAGGCCCAGGGCTGGTGCTGCACAACAGGCTATGCTGGGAGCCTGCAGCTTTCATCTGAGCAAAGCAAGAACAGGATCTGCTGCCTAATTACACTGTATAAACCCTCTGTACTTTAGCCTCTCTACCATACCATTATATGTGCTTAATATATTAAATAAGAACAAATATTGAGCCATCAGAAAAGTATAGGTAGTGCTACATGGGTTAGTACTGACAGATAAATAGTTTTACATATCAGTAAAATTGGATTACTAAATATAAACAGCAATTGATACAGCTTTATCAGTGATTTTTTAAAGTTAATTTGTGGAATATTTCCTTAGTAAACCTGTAATCAGCTCAATTAGATTATTTCATCTGTGAAAACATGAACTTTCTGATGTGGGTGATATTCACTCACTTCTTGCTTTTTTTTCAAGAAACTATATCCCTCTGATGAGCATCAGGATATTACCAAACCAGTCACCAAGCAAACGCCTATGCATCACATAACACCTATAGAAAATCAGGGCTGGTGGTCCACAGCTAGTCCATATCCTACGGCAAATCTGCTCCTGCAGTCCTTTGGAAGAGGGGAGTTTCAAAAAGACTGTATAATAATTTTAAACCACCAGCACTTGTCAGGTAAGCACAGTACGAAAGTGGTGGTAGATGAATGTTTTCCAGCCTCTCTGGGAGCCAGTAGGTATTCCTCTCACTGCTGAACTGAGGTCAGTACCGTTGCAGTGAGATAGGAGCTGTGGGTGACAGGCAGAAAAAGAATAATAGGGATAAGTAACAATAAAAAAGCACTGTTGCTTAGCACAATTTGCCTAGAAGTGGAGTGGAGTCAAGAGTAGGTGCCTTAGCCAGTATGGAGCTTCGGATTTGATGGAAAGGGAAGCTGTAAAACAGTGTGTGTCACAGAGCGGCAGTTCCTCAGGCGAGGTCACACCAGGCAATCATTTTGTTTAACTTCACCTTAAATTGGAGTGATCTCTCACTTTCTGCTGCAGTTCTCTCTGGCAGCTGAAATGAAACTGGAACTTGCTTCAAGAAAAACGAAACTACTCCAGTTTTCAGAGGCACATGTGCATGCCAGAGGAAACCAAACCTCCAGAAGTATTCTCCTCTATTCCCAAAACCTCTTTGCCAAGGCATTCCTCTTCTCTTTGCTCCTAAACTCTAACTTAGAAGGTAGAAACAGGCAGACACATTCCCTTAAGCTAAAGAGGTTCCTGGCTTTCTTCCCTCTATGCCCAATTTTGCCCTTGGGGTCCTGAGTATCAGTGCCAGTGTCTACCTTAGCAGCACACTTGTCCTTTTAGCCTCTTCTCAGATTTATAAGCTTAAGCCATCTCAGAGAAAATGCTTGGATGCTGGCATTTTTGGACTAACCCTGGCACATATCCTGCATAAAAGCTGATTTGTATTTTGCTAATTAATTCATCACTGGTAAATGTGCTTTAATGACAAATTTTTTGGATGAGGTTCAGTGTCTCATTAGCCTTAATCATATTAACCTAATACAGTTATTTATATCAGGCAGAACAAAGTGCAACACTTCACCACAGGATGTTCTTCTTTAAAGAAGACACCAGTGTGGGAATAGAAAGAACCTACATTACTTACCGCTAGTTGAGCAACATAAAATAATAATATCAGACTAAGAGAAAATCCTCACCTCTGCTCCTTAGGGCTTTCCATTAAAAAATTCAGCATGGTGGTGAAGTGGTTTATTCTCACATATATTTTTTTTTTCAGTCAAGGAACATGAACGTTACATTCTTATCTTACTGATAAATTAATACAAGCTTTTACACATGGGTGAAGAGACGAAGTAGACAATACATCTCATAATGTTCAGTTTGAGTTTGCATCAGATGATTTCCCATGTGACTTACTAATGTTATGATTTTGCTTTCCCAGATAGTGAAAGAAGCCTGGGGTGGGGATAAAAAGATCAAGAGGAAGTTCATTATAGATAAAAAAAGAAAAAGAAATAAAGCTGATGGGAGACGCCTAGGAGTAAAGTGGGCCAAAAATTAAGTTCAGTCAAAGACTGTCTCTCATTAGTAATAGATTCATTGCCGTTCTCTGGCTCCAACATATGACATGTATAAACAATCTCTAATTTGTTCAGAAGCTGTTTTTCAGTCAAACAAGGCCTACTTAATTGTTAAGTTTAACCTTAAGTATCAAAGCTAGGGTACAATTAAGCACCTTCATTAGTACTACTCTTAGAAAGTAAAAGGAAGGTTCAGGTAGACAAATCTGCAGCTGCTCTGCGCTGGCATACTGCCTTAGGCGCAGTGCTGCTTGCTACCAAAACTCACTTTCAAACCCTTCAATCTATAAAATCCCCAAAGATCTGTAGCACAGGTGTTCTTTTACTGTGTCCATCACAGTGCCTCATTTCGTTGCGTTCTGTGGCTGCCTAAGACTTAAACCAGGAAGTTCCTGTGTGGCTACTCCGCTCTCAAGGATGCTTGCAGCTCTGAGGCTTTCCAAGCTTAAGGAATGTGAGCTGTCATTTTGGCCTGTTTTTACTTAGCAACTGCCGTTACACCCAGATTTGGGTGTGTGTACACATGTATGATTTACTGGTAACAAGGACAAAGCATTCATATTGGGAAACTCCATTACAGACTCAAATCCACGTTTAACCTTCCAAATAAACACCTTAAGCACAGAATAAAAATGCAAATAAAAAGATTAGCACTGCAACCACCACTTATATCACAATATAAATATGATACAATGTAGCACGGATGCCCAGCTTTAAACACTTAGCATCAGTCTTTTAAAAACAGATCTTTAACTAACTTGAATGAGAATTTGGCATTCGCATTCTTCCTGAAGCTTTGAAACTCACCACTCTAAGTTGGTGAGTCCTGGTATAATAGACGTGAGACATTCAGGTGTCCAGAAGAAAGATACCATTTAAAAGTTTTGAAGTGCTAAAAAATAATTAATTAATTAGGAATAACACAGAAGGGAACTGAAAATAACCTTCATGTGGTGCAGCCTGATTACTCTTTCCTCCTTTTCACACGTGTGTATTTTTTTTTTTTCTATTTTCTCAGCAGGAAAATAACATGCCTCCAAAGCAATCCACTCTCTTAACCAAAATTTATATTATTCTACTGAGTCTCAGGAGAAGATGATGAAAGAGACTGATTTTTCAGAAGAAATATGGAGGTTTGTAGTAGTTTGACTCCGCTTTGCACAAAATGTTCAATATAGTTTTGAGGGTGTTGTGTGACATGTTATGAAAGTTTTCCCCATTAAATTTTGAGCAATGTTTAATGATTCACTATTCCATTTTTTTTTTAATACATTACTAGTGTTCTGTGTTTCATTTTAGCAGGTCAAGAGAGAGAGAGGTAAGTAACAAGGTATAACTGACATGAGCCTTCAGGCAAGATGATTAAAAAACAGAGGAAAATAATGGGCTGGTAAAACTGCATTCGACACCAATACAACAGGTCTGTTCTTCAACCCACTGCAATTGTCAGAGGTCTAATTATCATCAGAGCCTCTGCTCTTTAGCTAGCTCCTGAAACACATTTGCAGGGAGAATGTTTCAGAGTCTTGAACAAGAGAAGATTTTGAATAAGTTAGCTCATCACTGACTCCTAAAGTGATTTTCCACTCATCTTGTCCATGGCTACACTCATTCTCATGATGAAACGTCATGGGAACATGGTTACAGTGCCTACTTTGCAACTTGCTTAACTAAAACGATGAAAGACAAATTTAGGAAGTAAGCATGAGATTGTTGTCTCCTGATGCTTTTTGCCTTGACCTCTGAGTCCCTCCTTGCTCCAAAGGGCACAAGCACTTGGTTCACACTGCCCATATTCTGTAATATTTTTCATGCCTTGCATGTAAAGACCAAAGTCTGTGCAAAACAGGAGTGAACCTGACTACCATTTGTCGGGAATGAAAACGTAAGCTGCTCAGTCCCATGGATATGATGACTGTACAGCCTACAGCTGCAGCGTAGTGCACTCAGCACTGGGCAAGAGGCAAACAAATGCTCAGGTCTGCTTGTGGGAAATCAAGTGTCCACAGAGCCACAACTCATCGTCCCTTCCCCATCCCTCAGAAACCCTTAAAATGTATATAAAATATACAGCTAATATCTAAAATATTAGCTATGCCTGTCCTGCATTTCTCTCCCTGGGAGCTCCCTCTGCTAGGATACCTATAGCTGGACTGTCTGCAGCAGGATGCCACGTGCACCCGGGTGCAGAGCACCCAGACTCCAAATGCAGGCAGTTTATTGCATGAGGATACCAAGCGTGGGCAAAGTGAATCAAATGAGGATTCTGGGCTGATCATTAATTTGTAGGGTAGCTGCCTTCAGCCAGTGACCTTTTTCATTCAGCTCTCTATTTTCCCAAGTGTAAGAAACAGGCGTCTATCTTGTGTTTGTTGTGCAAGAATTTGAAGTGAAACAAATGTGCAGTTGGCCAGCTCCGAGATGCAGAGGAACAGCGGGAGCCTGAGACACAGTGGGAAGCAGCAGCTAAAGCATCTGCCTCAGCAGCCAAGCTCCTCTGCAATAGCAAGGGGCACAAGGGCTGCTAGGGCACTTAAGAAAGAGAGCTAGTTAGAGGCTGATAAAGATATTTCACTGAAAAGTCTCTGTGCAGAGCTATGTTTATCCCATTGAAGCTTTTCCTCACCTATTATTGTCATTCCTCTTGGCCACAAGGTGAGGGAGATGTAGCTACTGCATTTTATGTAACAGAGTTTCTTGAAATTCCGACTGTGGGAGAGTACAAAGAAGCAGGGCAATTCAGATACAGGCATTCAAGAAGGATTTGCCTCCTTCTTCCTCTCCTCTCCTCTCCTCTCCTCTCCTCTCCTCTCCTCTCCTCTCCTCTCCTCTCCTCTCCTCTCCTCTCCTCTCCT
>NW_020456221.1:870276-982745 GCF_003342845.1 Nothoprocta perdicaria | reverse complement strand
CCTTCCTTCCTTCCTTCCTTCCTTCCTTCCTTCCTTCCTTCCTTCCTTCCTTCCCTCCCTCCCTCTCTCTCTCTCTCTCTCCTTCTCTCTGTCTTTCTTTTCAGTTTTCTGTGCCATGCCGTGTTATGAATGAGGTCTTCATCAGGAGACTGCTGGTGGACAGCAATGTAATGACACACCATTCTGCTGCTTGGTGAACGCCGACCCACTTGGTGAACTCCAGCACAACAAAGCTATAAGCTAGACAACAGCCACAAGCCCCATCAGAGATGACCTCAGATTGCTTTGTGATATCTACCCCTCTGAGCCTAGGTTTTACTGGACAGTTGTCAACTGGTGATAATAATGTTTTACAAAAATTCTTGCTTCTCCTCTTCTCCACTGCTGATGTGCACTGGTTTGTGCAAGAGGCAGCTGCTGGGGCACTGATCTTCAATGTGCCAGTCTGCACAGAACACTTCGTAAAGCGGCAGGGACACCACAACAGTGCCAGCTTTCAGCAGCCAGAGAAGACTGTGAGTTCTCAAAGTGGGTCCTGCCCCTACAGGCACCTTGTTATCCACCCAGGGCTTTATGGTTCCCTTGACTTCGGCAATGCAAAGTGGTATTTGTCCACCAGAGAGTATAGCATCTTTAGTCAGAGAGTATATCATCTTTAGTGCTCTGGAAGTGGTTTCTTTTTCATTTTACAAACATCCCACCAATCTGCTTGTTGCATCATCCCATCATTGCACATGTGCTAAGAGTCTCTGCCAAGGGATCCTGTGCCACTTCTCCCTTCTCACCATCACTCCTTTTACAAGGAAGGCCAAACCCTACCTCTCCCACCCTCTAAACCATTAAAACTGAAAACCTTTCAAAACCACCAGGCAATTTCCCAGTATTCACTACATACAGAAACTGTGGTAGATAAAGCTCTCTGGATAAAACATCCAGAAGGATTATGAAGGAGCAAAAGTTCTACCACCTCTGACAGGGCAAATTGAGATTCCCGTGGAGTGTGTGCACTGAGAGGTGCTCTCTCTCGGAGTGAGCCCTCCTGCTATCTCCAGATCATTGCCATTAGTCTCATTGTTGCCAGGGATTAAAAGGATTCATGAAGTAATTAAAAATTTATGTGGATAATTAGACCATCCACAGCCATATCAGATAGGGTAAAACTGTGATCAGGGGGGCGGCTGGGGGCTGAGGTCCACGTGGCACAAGCCCTAGCTCTGCACTGCTGCCTTCTCCTGGGGCAACGTCAACTCCATTTTATATTTTACTATTCTTTTCACTGCTCCTGGCCCTGGAATCACTATCATTGTTTTAGATGTCACCTCTGAGCTACATGGGGAAGCTGCCATGGGACTGTCCGCAGCTCCCAGTCCCCTCTTGCCCTAAAATGAAGCAGCTGAAGTGAAGAATCACCCAGCACACCAAGAGCGGAGCCAACTCTGGGTAAAGGGGTGCATCCTTGGCAGTGCACGGGACCAGCCCCGCCGTCAGGCTGCCGGTTCCATCGTCTCCTACAGCTGCCAGCAAAACCCTTTCTCTGCAGCCCACTCTCCCTTGCCATCCTAATGGGCACATTCAGGCTGCATGATAAAGAGTTTTTCTTCATGGGAAAACGGCATTCAGTTTGTGAACTTAGAGGGGATTGTTTGCTACATTTACTGTGGAGGTGAACAGTTCACTGGCGCTTTCATGCTCACCCAAATTCACCCACACGGTATTACACGGATTACTAGCAGCGAGTCTTATTTTTTTTAATTGTGCATGCACCGCCGAGGCATTAGCTACTCTGCTATAAATCCAGGCTGAGCGAAGAGGCGACATTTTTTTAAATTCATGGTGGGAAAGGTCAGAAAAAGCGGGGCATTTTTCACAGGCAGGATTCAGACCAACTGTAAAACAGAAGAGAATAAAACTTTCTTTTCTTTTTTCTGTCCTTGTCCTCTGTTCCTCTGTGCTATAAACCCAGGGAAGTGCTTAGCCTTATTAATTTTTTTACAGTCATGAAGTTCAAAGTACTAGAGCCTCATTTGACTCTTAAATATAGGGAAAAAATAATGTCCATACTTGTCACTGTCCTGTCACCATTCTTTCCTCTATCACGTATTTTTTGAGGCTCGAGCATACTGCCAGCTTTGTACCCAGGCTTTCCAGTGCTTTATCAAGTAAGATAAGTGTCCAGATTTCTACAGAAAGCAAACCTGTCTTTTGGTCACGCCTGTGTAAAGCCAGAGGTGAAGAGCAGGACTTGAGCTTGTTGCTTGTTGCTCCTGCAAGCATGGCATGACACAAGCAGGGCAGCCTACAGGACCAAGGAGCAGTCTGACTAGGACTTCCCCTTGCTTGCTGCATGTCGTGGTCATTGAGAACACTGACAGGGGCGCAGGCCTCTGTGGCGGCTGGCGAGGAGACCCTCTGTGATGGCGCCTTGGGACGGGTGGCCAGGCCTCCATGTGTGGCAGCAGTTAGTCACGCACAGTGGGGCTCCCTGTCATTCCTTGTAGCCGCGACGCATTTCCATAGCGCACTGCGGTGGATATTGCTCCCTGACAGTGAGATGGTGAATGAGGGAGGCCAGTCACTGTGTCTGCTGTCAGACCACCCCCCGGATGCCGTTCATCAGCTGTGACAGGGGTGGCGGCACATGGCTGCTGAGACCTCAGAAACATAGACCTTGACTCTTTGCTGAGAGGCAGGAAAAGGAGTGTTTTGGAGTAAATATCTGAATAAAGAGAAACATGGACTGTCATGTGCCACGGTAGACAGTCATTGCACAGCAGAAAGAAGGACTGTGATCAAGCGCAGGAGGCATGGTGTCTGCCTGTTTTGTGAGATGGCCATCAGACCGACGGATGGACAGACGGCCTCTTCAAATGCGGGACTGTACCAAAACAGCTTTGCGGATGTCTGAACGGGCTGTTCAGTGTGAGGAGTAGATAGAAAAGAGGATATCAAACACACAGAAATAGAAGAAAACATGTTGTGTGGCTTGGAAAGCTTTTGTTCTCCTGAGGAAATTGGAATGTGACAGCTTCTGTTTTCCTCTGGTCTTTCAGCTAAAGGAGAGAAGACAGGAGACTTCTTAGGGATCTCCACGATGCTCACCTACACTGCCAGCCTAAAGAAGCCCTACACTCATCCTCTCTGCTGAACCAGTCTTTCCCTCTGTCATCTTACATCCAGCTTCATTGGTATGTGTGGATCGTCCTGTCATGTCACTGGACACTTAGCCTTGATTTTAATAGACTGTAGGTACAGCTCCTGGGATGAGGACAGGCTCATCCTGCTGCTCTGTTGTCTCCAGAAGAGGCTATCATCTAATATTTACCCTTCATGACGTGGCACAAAGGCAGAGACAATAATTTCTTGCTCTGTTTCCTGTGGCAGGTAGTCAAGATTTTTATGTCATTAGATATCTTGCAGAAATACACCGTTTATTCCAAAATTAAGCCATCCTTTACTATCTACTACTGAAAGATATGTTCTGGGAACTGCACTATAAAGTTAGTCCCCAATTTAAGTCCTTGATATGGCTGCATATCCTGGAGAAGGAGAAAGAAGCATGGTGAGAACTAATATCGTTATTTTGAGGAGAAGCATAATCTGTCCAGTTGAAGAATTCAAGACAAAGCCTCTTTATTTTTAGGGCTGTCTTCTTGTTAATTCTTCTTGTTACTATGTTTTCCAGTCATTCTCACGGCGTCTTATTTAGGTAGCAGTGCATTGCTAATATGGAAAACAAAAGTACTTATCAAGGAGCAACTGTTGTCCAATTTACCAACATAAACAGAAGCACAGAGCAATTTGTGAAGCTAAATAGTTTACAGACTTTTCTTTAGTCTTTTCTTTTGATGGTCAGAAATCCTACAGGTCTGTGGTGGACATTATTGAGAAGAAGAACTTAACTCCAAAATGGTCTTTCTGCTTCTAGCTCGCATGTTTTGTAAGAGCAAATGCAAACCAGGTTTCTTCAGAGATATGAAAGAGGCTATGTTTGTGTCACTGGGAAAGTTTACTGCAGTGAAATCCCTGATCTTCTAACATACAGTCAAATAAGCAAAATGACTAAAAGGAAATGGCTTGCAGAAGTGATCCTGCTACTGCTAACTGGTAATTGCTAATTGAAGTGTAGCAATTCTATTAATAGCACACATAACAAAAGATAGAGGAAAGTAATGAAATGCAAAAAGCCCTTATAGAAAAGCTGAATGTTATGATCTTCTAAGCTATTTAGTCTGTGAATGCTAAACAGAGAGATGCCAGGCCTTGAAAACATGAAAGGAAATGTGCAGCAGGAGCTAAAATGCTATAAATATCCACTCTGTGATTCGGGTAGGGACTATCAGGTTTTAACCAAAATCCTGAAAAAAGCTACTGAAATTTGCAATTATTCTTGCATGTTCAAAGCACTGCTAGGGGGGCTTCAACTGTGTGAAACCACAAAGCCAAGCAGCCACGTGATGTAACTCACACAGTGTTTCAGCATGCTAATGTTGTGTCTGTTCGTTTTGTTTCTTCTTCTTTATCTTCTCTGACTCACATAAACAGGCTGCACCTAGCGTGCATTATTAGAACGTCTCTGTGTCTCTTTTATGTAGATGTGGATTCTGGTGGCACGTTGAAACCATACTAGCTTTGTTCTTGTGGCTTATATTGTCACTAAAATCTCTTGATCAAAATCCAAGCTCGTATTATCCTGTTGGGTATGGTTTATTCGGGGAAGCCAAGAACTAAATGACTGCATTTCCCTCCCTGTGAAACCACTTGAACACTATGCTCTAAAAACCCTGACTTATGCATAAAGGAGGAAGAAGTCTGACTTGCACATTAAGGAAGAACGGCTGTTCTCACAGACTTGGAACTAGACTTCTACTTTTATGCTACCTACAGACCTAGGCATTAAGTAGGTAACAAAGACAATAAATTTGCTTAAACTATAGGAAAAAAAATTTATAAAATCAAAGTAAAAAAAAATCTCTCAAATTTTAAAAACAAACTTTCAGCCTGCAGCTTCTTCTCTCAGCAGAGCTTAGTATTATGATTAATGACTGCACTCATCTGTGGACTAGGTACTTTGCAGTACAGTGAAGGCACACGCTTTTTCCCAGAGGACCACACTCGCAGATCCAACAAGCAGCAGTTAATGTGAATGCAAGGAAACTCACCAAGGACAGAGGTCAGGTATTTGGGCTAAAGTTGCAGTCTTGGGACCATTTTGAGCCAAACTAGAGACAATGGGTGCTCCAACACCATAATCAAAACACCACATTCCAGGCCCATCTCCTCCATACATAGGTAACATGAAAAAGCTAAAGGCAAAAGAATAGGAGTGAAAATGAAACAAAGAGTACTAGTCACTAAAGGGAGGCTAGAACAAGAATTAACATTGCTGATATTGCGCCTTTATACTTAGTATGACAAACAAGTGGTGATTTGCGTCTGAGCAAGGAAGAAGGAGAAAATATTTAGTCAAATGGATAGGTAACATTTGTATAGTTGTATTGGAGACCATTGTTAGGAGGCATGAATGAAGAATCACAGCTTACTTACTAAGGATTTCTTTTAAAGCAATAATCCTGTAAAAATTGTCAAGCTCTTTAACAGGAAGTTCACACTAGGAAAAGATTGGCCTATTGAAATGATCAGTGATCATATGCACTTCTTATGTACATGTTTATCAGGAGCACAAGGGACATGTTTTGCTTTTCAGTGTCTTTCCAAAAACAAAATTAATGACTAATTGTGTAGGACTGATTTAATGCTGGCAAGTTACACAGGCACCAAGGACAGGCATGGCAGGCTGATCTCTATCAGTCTCCTCTGCAACTCTGGAGTCCTCCCATAATGATGCATGGATAGCCAGCTGTAGCTCAGTTACAGCTCAATTAGATGTCACCATTAATCTAAACTTGGAAAACAGGTTATCAGCTGTAGCAATTTTAAATGGGGAGATTTAATATAAAATGCTTTAATTACATTGTGTTCTGTCATATAAACTAATTAGGAAGAACACACAGGTACACACACACGTAGGCAGAGTAGAAAGCAAAAGAGAATCCACAGTACGTCATTCACACATATGCAACCACTGTGTGTCTGCCCTCCAGTTTAACAGTGTATGTCACTTCCCAGTAGTTACTTATGTTCCTTTCCCATTTTCTCTTGGGTATCAAATCTGCTCTCTCTGTGACACGGGCAGTCCTATACCCCTTTTGCCCTAGGACCAACAGATGGCTGATGCTCTTTCTCTGGCCTCAGAGCAGCAGCATGATCATACTCTTCGAGGTCCCATAGTATTCATCCAGGGAAGGACAAAAATCTGGAATCTAAGTGTCTTACAGTATCACTTCTGACAAGATGTACTCTCTTGGGAATGCAAGGTCTTCTCGTCTCTGGATTGTTGTGTGTAGTACTGGTGTCCATTCACACCGTTTATCTAGAGTGTGTTTCACTGGTGCTGCTGAGGAGGAGAGGCTGGAGAAAATGCTCTGCCCCAATGAGATTTGACAGTAGCTACCTAAATTGGTAAGGATCACTAGGGCACAAACTGGGAGATGTGAACATTGTTCAGCCATACTAGTATGTTACAGGTGAAAATAAATTAAAAGGTCCCTTTTTTAGGAGCAGACATAGGTAAGTTAGGATAAAAAACTCACTACATGCCTACAGTGTGCGTATATACAGATACACACACACACACACACACACACACATATATTCAAATGTAGAGGTATATTCATGTCCCATAGTGGCAACATTAAAAAATATTTTCAAAACAGAGAAAACACATTTCAAGTCTCACACCTCATTAACGTCACCGATGAGAAATATTTACTATTAAACTCAATAAAAAGGTGAGTGAATTTTCCTGCCTGTGTCACAAGTCATGTTACATGATGTAAAGGTTTCATTTGATCTTAAAATCTATTAGTTGACCTTAATAGGATTAGGGAGATTTGCATGACCTAAGGATCTGGCCCTCTGATTTCGTTAGAGTTAAGTAAATAACCTGCCACAAGGTAATTTATTAATTTCATTCCCATCTTCCCCTCCCCTCATATTTGTGAGGGCCAAAAGGCAGTTTGCTACTTGCGGTGATTTATTCCTTACTCAAAGACACTCAGCCTGTGTATAGCCCTGGGGCTGGCCCCGGCTCGCTGCTGCGGTGAGCATTTGCCAGGCAGAAGCAGACCTGAGCAGCTGGTCATGTAAATCACATGGCGAGCTGTAAGTCATATGCCTTTGGCAGATGACACTTTGTGCATGTTCAGCAGGGTTGGTCGGCTCTGGGGAGCCAGTTTTTGGAGAGTCTCCTGAGTTGCACATGCCACAGCTGATGGCTGCAGCCTGAAGCTGCTGAATTTTCTACACCCTTCCTGGTTCAGGGAACCATGAGGGCAGTAGGGCCAAGCTCTGGAGCTGGAGAAACATCTCTGGTGTGCTCACGGCTAGTGCCCCTGCATGCAGGGCTTGCACACAAAGGGGCAATGCCAGTGACAGGCTGCAGCTTCCTGCAGCAGAAGAGGAGCATTCCTATGGAAAGGGAACCAGACAGCAGGGTGGTGGTGAAGCACTGCAGCCTCTGGATGGGGGAGCTGGGACAGAGAGACGAGGCTGGGAGACAGGGAGAGAAGTGGCTGTCTGAAGTGGTTGAGCGGATCCAGGGAGCAGCTGGCTGGGAGCCAGTGACCCCGGAGGCAGATGGGCAGGGTCGTGTGGTGGGGAATGCTCAAATTAATCTGTTCATAAAGAGACTCAGATCATATTAATGCAAACCTGTTATATTATACACCCCAAAGAAAGAGTGGTGTATGTGATAACAGGTTTGATACACACACCTTTGGGAAGGCTGATTCACCTTTTTTTCCTGTCGCAGAACACGCAGAAACTGAAGGGGAGGGATTAACATGGGGGCAAAAGTGAGAAAACTGTTTGCTAGATTTGTAAGCACTTTGCACAGGTGTGAATAACCATGTAAAGCACATAACAGTGAGGAACTGACTCACAAAGGCCACTATATCAGAAGAACATGTCATTCCCCCTGCAAACGAATTACGCCAATGTGTTTTTCTCCAATAGTGTCAGTTAAAAAATAAAAAAAGGTGCTTGCTCATATTTTCTGCTAGAGTCTTTTTTCCTTCTTGTTTCTTGCCTTGACTTCAGTTTAGCGCTGGTCGTTCAGGCGGGAGCCTGCAGAAACGTTGTTGAGGGAGGCTGCCTGGCGTGGGACGCGCTCGCACTCCCGCCCCGGAGCGGCCACGCACACCCGCTCCCAGCACAATAGTTTTACGCACAGGATGCACCGCGCCGTGAGGGCAGGTCACAGCCCTGTGCTTGGCACAGGCACCTTCAGGGGACATTTAAGGAATAGGTTAGCTGCTATCAGTCAAAGTCAAGTATCCTGGAAAAGGAAACGATAGTCCCTAGTTTTGCATCAGGAAGGAATCTCCCATCCTGAGGAAGAAAGATTAGCCCAGCTGTGTGTGCAGTTGCTCAGGAATAACTTTCCCAAATTACAATGCATGAAAAGTTCCCAATTTAGTGCATTATGAGAGTAAGGGGATGGGGCTGCATGCAGATTAAAGCGCACATTCATGATTGTTTTTAAGCAGTCTAATTATAGAAAAAGAAAAGAAAAGAAAACTCTTTTACATGAACCAAGAGTACAGTAATGTTAAAATATATTAAGTAGAAATTTGAATAATAAAGGTCATATCTGCCTGTGTCTCTTAGAAATAATAATATGCTGTAACAACGATATGTGATTAAGTTCTGTGTCGACAGAGTCGGCAACAGAGTACATTTTCTTAGTATCTATATTGGATACGCACATATACACAAACACATGCTCTATACACCTGATCCCATTTCACAAGACAATTTTATGAAAGAATAAAATTTGTTCTTTAATGCCCGCAATAGCAAGTGAGCTAAGTAGGTGAAAATTAGGAATCTACCTACCAGGACTGAGAGAAACTGTTATAAGTTGAAAAATCTTGGAGAACTGACCTGGAAATATTTTAAAAACAAGAAGGCAAAAGCAGTGGGTAATATGAAAGGAAGTTCAAAGCATAGAGAAAGTCTTGCTCACCAAAAATAGGAATACTGCACACTGAAGAAAGACACAATAGTTCTTTGTACCTTAGTCCAGAAATATATTAAGTCTTATCTTTGTAAAAACAATGATTTGGCTGTGCTTCCCCCCTGCCAAATCTCTCCTCATTCAAAGACGATCATTTATCTAGGGTAACTAGAAATGAACTAACTGAGAAAAAATAAGTTTAAAGGAAAAGAAGTTGTAGAAAAACTAAAGGTATAAGCCCTACTGCACATATAGCTGGTGCAGCAGGACTTTCACCTGCTAATCCTCCCTTCCCTTGTAGTGGGATCCCAGCCAGATGAGTTAGAAGGAGGAAGCAGTGGTGCTGATGTGGGCAGCATCTACAGGCCAGGGGCATTTCCTTGTTAATTCCTTTTTTATTTTTTTCTGCTCTTTCTGAGGTCCCAATAAAGCAAGAAAATACATAAATGGGTACACGGAGGTTTGCACTATCTGAAGCATTGCCTTCCTTATCTCAATGGTAAGATTTGCAGCCTCCTGGCATTACCCTTCATGGGAAGGGGTCCTGGTCACCAAGACAGGGAACCAGCCTGCTTGCCTGGCAGGGCACTCTGCTGCCAGTGTGATCCTCGTGACACGAAGACCCAGCACAGACTGCCCGAGCTTTCAGTCCCTCAGATGTAAAGCCTGAGCAATAACCATAATGTGTCCTTCTTCCCACACTTGCCCTGCACTGCTTACTTAGGTAGTAATCTCTGCCAAGCAGGCACTTGCATATATTTTTAGAAAATCCAGCACAAACGGTCCCTGATCTTGGCCAAGGCTATCTTAACATAAATAAAACTGTGAGATTTGTAAAGATGTTCCTTGAGGTCTATTCAGATAAACAATATGAATGCAACTTCCCCCCTATCATCCCACAGTGGTATTCAAGGTCAGGAAAATTCTCTCCTTCTAATGGATAAATAACTTTTTTTTCCCCCCCAATGTGGGTTCAAAATCTTTTGCATAGTCTTTCTTTCATTAAAGAAATTGTCCCGCTTTCTGCCTAATTGGAGAATGCTAAGTCAACCACTTTAGGATGGGAGGTATATACCTAATGCTTGTAACAGTGCCAATGTCTATTAGGGTTGGCTGATTAAAGAAGCCATAGCTGTCAATGACAAATGGCTCAAAATCTGAGATAAGGCAAAGCCACTTCCAGAGAAATCTTTCATGTCATCATAGAGGAAGCAAATCTGAGAGTGGATATTAAGGATTGTTATTGGATGCTGTTTATAACCAATGGGACAGGAAGTTCATTAGTTGTTTTTCATTTGTCCTCAGAAAACTAAATCAGCTGGATCTGATAAGAGATGGATGTATGGGAGGTTGGCCCAAAATATGAAAACAAAACAGAGGAAAGAAATGTTGCTGTTGACATTATGGTATGTTACCTGCAATGACTGTGTGAATACAAGAAGAGAAACAGATGTGGCTGCCAAATGCTACACACATACTTCATGGAAAGTCATCAAAAATGTGCTTTCTGTTACCATTTGGAAGGAAATTTATAGTAGAGAATTTTTTTACAGAAAAAAAAAATCAGAAATTGGATTTAAGTTAGCCTATAATCTCTGATAGGAAGATGGGACTCTCTAAGGAGAGCTGATGACATTGCATGTTATAAGAAAGAAAGACAGAAAAAAACCCAAGGAAAAGAGTTCCTACCATAAAAAGGAAAAATTATGAATCTTTGCCAAACTGGATCAGAAATTCTTCAGAGCCATGAATGAGGAGGGGTTAAAAAAAAAGACTTAGATAGCAAACTATTTCTCCTTACAATTTCATGCATCAATCACTTTCTCAAAAGCAATGGATAAAAACAGTCATTTCTGTGAATAACTATAGAGGGAGTTAGCTCAATTCTCCTTTACCACACAATATGCATAGTCATTTATACCTGCATAAAATGTGTCCAAATCTGCGCTCAACATCAAGAATGCAACATCTCTGCTCATTTTAACAGCAGCATTATGTACATGCTTTCAACAAAAAGTGAGGCAAGAACTAACCAGAGTTGTGCCATGAAAGTTTCACTTCCAGTAGCCAAATGTCATGCAGACATGACTTAATTTCACTGAAATGACAACTGTGTTGATTTACACTGTGACCATCTCTGCAGCTGAAATCTTTTTGTTGTAAATGAAAATAGCTAAACGTACAGTCAGCTACTGATACTGGCCGATCTGTCTAAACGGCTTGATGTTTTCTGCAGTATCTCCACATCCTCTCTAATCAATCATCTTTTCTCCTTTGTTGTCTCTGAGGCTGGAGCTTAGCTGGCATTTTCCTGAGAGGGAAAAATTAGGATGAGCTGTGCCCAACTGAGGCATCTCCCTCAAGTAGCTTATTGTTCTAATGGACCATGGATCACAAGGCCTCGTCAAGATATTTGCTGGTAAAAATGGGATGTGCTCTGAAGACCTCCCAGGGAGGCCGCCTAGAGAAAATTCCTCCACAGAGTGTTCCCAAACAAAAGAAAACAAATTCTTTCTCTGCAGAATTTAACTGATTTATGAATATGTCTGTGAATTTTTAATGTCATTAGAGATTTCAAATGAGAGAAGTCATTCAATAAATCAAGATAACAAAAGTGACTCAAATAGGAACACTTTGGCTCAAAAATATTCTTTTAAGTCTTAAATTTTTGTCTTTCACTTCTGCTATCATTATATTTTATTCACCCAAAACAAAATACAGTCCGTTTGGATGATGTCTAAACTGTAATATTTAAAATCAGCATGACACTTCTCTGTCAGAACTCCTATAATAAAATACACTATCTGTCTCCTTCAGCAGAGCGCAGAAGCCAACATAAAGGTGCTGCAAGAACTAATTTTCTAGGCTGGCTGGCATCTTGGAGCTGACTGTCTCTTTGAGAAAATATTCTCCTTCTCTAGCATCCTAATGCCCATTACCAGGTAGATCAGGCATAATCCAGTAAGGAATATTGTTCCACCAATCCCATCAATAAGCAAAACTGTGTCAATTAGCAAAAAAAAAAAAAAAAAAAAAAAAAAAAAAAAAAAAAAAAAAAAAAAAAAAAAAAAAAAAAAAAAAAAGGAAAAGTGCCCAACAGAATGTCATCAAACTCTTTGAAAACTTATCTTCCAGTCTGCAGTTTGCTCCTACTTTCACTGAGGGATATGTTGCATGTTCAGCCTGGTACCACATGAAGCCCAGGTAGATCAAAATATTCCTCCTAGCAGGGAGCAGAACTGATAAAAAACCCTCCATCCTAAGTTCCTCCCAATTATCCCATACGGCTTACACAGGACATAGGTGGCACGTGGACCTTATGAGCAGTGATGGATTGCATTTCTGAAGCAGCACACAAAGGGCAAGGGTTTGTCGCGTCAAAGTCTCCATGGCTACTTTTTACTGAGGTTGTTTTGTTCCCTGCTGGTTTCTCCAAGGAAACACGGCCGCTGTCATCACTGCCTACTTGCTTGCCTGGTGTCCGCCGCCTCCCCACTAGCAACTCTGAACCTGCCAGCCAATTTCTATCAAACTCTCAAGCAGGAATATCAGAGATACCAAGTTACCAAGTTTTGAGATAATCAGGGAGTGGATTTTGTCAGTTTGTGCTCACTCGCTCGCTCTTCTTGCTGTCTCTCTCACTTTCTTACGCTTGCAATTAGTAAAACAGTCAGTCAACGTGCTTAATAGGACAAGTCAGCAAATGCAGATACCTGTAAATTAAGTGTCAGCCTTCCTGTTGATTTGGCAAGCAAACAGGCAGGAGACTGCTAGCTGGGGGTAACATGATTTAAATCAGGAAAGGGCACAGCAGGACCACTCGACAGCAAAAAGTAGCAGTCCAGAAAGAACAAGCAAAGACTAAACGTGGAGATACCACATTAACCTACCGCATCTCTTGTGGGAGCTGCGCATGCTGCAACACATGTATATTCCCACAACAGGGAGCTGCAACTGTATGGGCACTCTGCAGGAATAGCTGCATTGACCTGTGATGGATGAGGGCTTTACAGTGCTGGCCTCAGTGTATGTCCTGCTTCTCATTCCCAAGTACTGGAAAATAACTGCCAGTGCCCCGTGCCTGCTAGCCACTGTGCCTCCATGGGTGTATAACACAATGAGCATGTATTTTGGTGATAAAGGTAGCTGATTTTTTCGTATAAGCTGTATCAAAAAGATAATGGACCTGGTTGTTTCAAGCAAATATTCCACTGTACACCAAGAAACCTGCAGTGATGCTGTATACTGACACTGGGTGATCCATACAATAATGGACTCTGAGTAATTCACCTTGTACTTTAATTAAAACCCTTGAAAGTATTTATATAGAAAGTGTACCCCAAAATACTTTGCAGAATTACTTCCTTTTCTCTTCTACACTTATTTACCATTCTCCGTATCTGGCATTTCAGTTCCTTACAAATCCAAAAATGCTATAGGGAATCTTTTTGCTGATGATCATTTTGGTATTTCATTTCACTCATGACTGTACTGCAGGTACAAACACGTACGGCCTTATAGTCCTCTCAGTTTCCCTTTGGAGGAGTTAAACAGTGGCTCCTTGCACAAAAGTTAGGAATTGTTTGCACCACCCACACTGGCATCCTCTCTAAACACATATTTCTTTTATTACGTGAAAACTGCATAAGAAGGATAGACTGGCTATAATGAGACAAGGAAATCTAGTCTACAAGAACAGCAAGGCTCCAGCACATTTCAAAGACAGGTGGAAATTCTGATCCTACAGTATTCAGTGGCTCTAAAAATATCCTTCACTGAGTGAAACTGCAGAGCTTCCTTTCTCTCAGATTAAAGAAAAGGTTTTGAGTTGCTCAGGTAAAAAGAACTATAGCAATGCCTTCCCAATCAGAGATAAATATCAGTCGCTTCTATCTCCTTCATTGTCAGCTAAGTAATGACTCATTTTCTACATTGTTCTCACTATGGGGAGGACAACAGGAGAGTAAACCTTATCCACAGGCTCCCCTTACACAACTCAATCAAAGGCAGACACTGTGAAACACAGCTAACGCATTCACAAATTAAAAGCAGAGAAGGGGGCAGCAGTGACAGTACCCAATGGGTGTGGGAACTCTCCACCCGCTTGGAAAAGGTAGGCAGTACCTTTGCTGGTCAGTTTAGTGTCTGGAGACTAGTTCTTTAAAGGAAGGTGATTTTCCTCTTTTTCTAACGTACAACTTCTCCCAAGATGGGGAGAGTAACCTTTTCCTGCAATCCACTCTCCACAATAGCCAGGAAAGCAAAAGAACAACATATAGCAAAGATATGCTGCTCTCTCAACATAAACTAGGCTGGGTGACTCTCGCCATGACACAGCTCAGCTTGCAGAAATAAAAAACTTATCTGCTGTGCTGGGTGAGAGGGACACAATGTGGGCTTCCATGCTTGGAGAACTTAAGAGAAGACATTTGTTGGAGACTGCTGTCAGAAAGGATGTTTCATGGATGTAAAACGTTGCTACCAATGAAACAGAGGTCCAGAAGTGCACAGGAGCAGCACTTCGGGCTCTTGAACAAATGAGGAGGTTTAGACTGAAATTCAAGGGTTATAGACCAAAGCAAATCTCTCCACTGCATAAGAACAAAGCAGTATATATTCAGGAGATCCTTGAGAAGTTACTCTCCTGATAAGGTCGCTACCTAGCTTTGGGTGCCTTCGGCCCCTCTCATTCTGCTTCAGCTCCTTGTCCAGAGAACTGTGCTATGGGCAGGGGCTCCTCCTAACCATGAAGGGAAGAGCTCTTGCAGATATATCTGAACCCTGCATGTTTTGCAATTGAAATATGCTCTGATGTCATGTCACCTGCTAAACTGCAGCCATCCGTTTCAGGTTTTCCACTGTTTTACCTCATTTCAACACTTTACACAAGTACTTGGTATTACACAGATTTTAGTCATTTTGTGTGTGTGCTGCTGTGATTCTGCTGACCTATTGCACCATACCCCTTGTTTATAACACATACCCTGCGTAAAGTGAATTTGTGATCCATTTCAGAGATTCACAGTGCACTGACCACAATGCTCAATCCTGTCCTGCAACAGTATGAGGGTTTAACACCATGACTGCTAGCCCTTGCTTATGCTGCTAAAATTTGTTCTCTCTTGCACAACAAACCATTTAAAAAAGCATGATCATTATTGAGCCACTGCTTAACTATACTTTATATACCACTAATCTGAATATGTTTTGCTGGCAAGAAAATGAGTTATGATTATTTATATGCCAACATCCATTTGTTTTCATTTAGAACAGCAAGCAATTATTCAGACAGCCAATAGTGAGAGCAAGGAAATTTCCACACCAATAGTTAGTATTTCTACCTGAAAAGAAATACAAGTAATTTGGATAATGCATTATGTGTCCACTGAAGTAACGCTCCTGGTTCCTGGCTTTCAATGAGGATTTGCAATTAAATAACTTCTTCACAGGCAGGTATTACAAGGAAAAAAAATACCCAATAAACAAGGCAGGAGCACATTCATTTATTTTGGGGATACTCACAGCAGTCACTCAGGAAATGAGGCTTCATCCTGGAAGGTGCTGGGTGCCCTTGCTGAGAACTTCAGGAGTCAGCCCTGAAAGAGAGAAGTACCTGAAAGTGACCTTTGAAGACTGAAATGTGAGTGTTGTGACTACCTAATGTGTCTTTCCCTTCCCTTGCCAAGGGCCAGGATGGGCTGCTCCCCGTCTCAGGAGCTGGCCTACGTGCTTTGGTGGGACAGCTATGTAGCCTGTGAACCAAGACTGCTGGAAATTATTATAAAGGCAAAATTGCCTTTTTATCTATTCATGCAGTTGAAATATTTGTTCCTCAAGTTTTTTCCAAAGGACAATTCACTTCTATGTGGACAGCTAACCCAGGCCTCATAGGCAGTACCGAAAGGAATCTTCTGAAATTGAATAGAGTTGTGAAATGAAATTTCATGCAGTCCTGCTGTACAGGGTTGCAGGATGGATCACATAATGTACCTATATCCAAAGAAATCTATGTAAGGCTATATTTAGAAGAAGAAAAATAGGACTTCACTTGCCTTTTGGAAATTTGAGATTTTCTTGATCAGCATATCAATGAAAGACAATCAAATCAAATTCATCAAATACTTCAAAAACACTTCAAAAATAACTTATTTTTTTCAAAATTTTTCTTATTTAGGTAACAGTTTCTTCTGGAAAATGCAAATAATAATAGTAGTTATAATATTAATAATAATAGACATTCATTAAACTTTTGAAAAACACACATGTAAAATTGCATTTTCACTCTGCATATATCATTAACAACAGCTAAGGCCACGTACGAACAGGAGACTCGTTAGTAATGAAATATGATCAAAACCAAGATTTATTACAATGATGCGAAAAGTTGAGGAAGCCATCTTTTGTGTGTGCAAATTAAGGCCTGCCATTCTGCTAAACTGACAGCAGGACTGTACCAAGTAGCAGAAAGGCAGAGAGGCAGCACTCTGCACAGTGCTCATTCTTCTCCTCATTATAACATGGCCTGAGGCCTGGAGCAAAACTTTTTTTTCTTCTTTTTTCCACCCCCACCCCCACCCCCATACTGTAATGAGCTTGGTAGATTTGTTCTGTAATGAAAGTGCTTGAAATTGATTTGCCTGCTACTGTTATAAAAGTTGCAGATCAAAGACTTCAGCATCCACCCAAACTGGGGTTAAAAAGTCTTTTCAAAATGGGATTGAGTAAGAAATACAGCCTCCATCAGGCACATTGATCCCATCATGTTTATTGTGGCAAACTGTAAATCATTCACAAACTACCAGATGGTGCTGGATGAATTTGAGCATCATTATTTTGAGGAATATTCTGAGTTCTGATTGAATTTCAACCTCATTCCACAATGTTTTCACATTGCTCCTTCTATCACAGTCATGGGCACCCTCCCATGCTAATTTGTAAAATGAATTTTACTGAATACCATCTAATCTTATTGCCATAGTTACAACTAAGAAATCGAAGATTGCTACACTGAGCTGAAAATAGCTGAGTTGATTCAAGGAAGGGGGCTAATTCTTATGCAAATCTCAGTACTCAAATACAATCTCTTCTCCCAAGAACAATGGCAAGTTTGATCTCTGCAAGCACAGCCTTCTACTGCCTTCTTATTGTAGCTACAACCTGCAAAAAAGCACTGAATGAAATGCCTAATATGACATTTTAAGCACAA
Organism: Nothoprocta perdicaria; assembly: GCF_003342845.1. Classification (NCBI taxonomy): domain Eukaryota; kingdom Metazoa; phylum Chordata; class Aves; order Tinamiformes; family Tinamidae; genus Nothoprocta; species Nothoprocta perdicaria. The sequence goes on along the minus strand of NW_020456221.1, from coordinate 965,463 downwards.
CACTCGAGTCTAAGGTTTGGTACACAGGCTGTTTTTTGGCAGGGCAAAGGAATTAAGGCAGCAGCAGGGCTTATCCAGTTAAGCATCCAGGTTGTAAACACGAGGTTATAAGCACTGTGCGCCTGCCACATGGACATGGGTTGCAGAGGAACCCCCATCACCCTGGGCCCTCGGCACAATCCTGCAAAGAGCCATCAGTGAAGGCCAGGATGCAGTCGGGAATTCCAGAGCTGGAGTGGCAGCTCCTTTTTATGTCATTGCTTTGTGTTTATGCATGAACATCTTTTTTTCTGCATTATGGAAAAAGGATAGAGCAGTTGTATGTTACCCCAACTAACCCCTGATGGAAGAAGTTGAAGTTTCAGAGGGCAAGCAAAATTCGCCTGCATGGGGATAGTTCATGGGAACTTCTGTCAGAGATCACATGGCATGTAAGGAAAAATCTTCTCCCGTGCAAAAGAAAAGGTCCCTGGATGTCTGCATGGTCATTCCAATGATTCTTTCTCCTTTCTGAACACGTCACAGCTGCTTACAGGACAGACATGTCTCCTTACCCTACCACAGACCTCCCCCCAGCTCTGGAAGACATGGGCAGTGTGGTGCTCCCCCTTTCCCATCTCCTGTTCAAACAAAAGCAAATCCTCTACATGAGAGGAATAAATAATGAAAGGAAAGCAGGGGAAAAGAGGGAGGAGAGTTTAACTGAAAAGAAGTTTCAGAGAGGAAAATAACATCTGTCTTAGAAAAGAGGGAAGAAGTAGGAGGACTTGTTAAGACATTTTAAAGCAGATATGCAAAACCAAATAATAATATCACCTGGATGAAACCTGGATCCAGAGTTCTCAGACAAAAAAACGGAGAGAAAAATATCAAAGACTAAGTGGAAAAAGCAGACAAAATAAAGAAAAATGGTCTTAATATTGTTCTTATTGAGTTAGACTGAAATCCTTCAGCATTTTCTGCACACGACATTGTGCATACTTTCTGCCTGGAAGAAATTTCATTCTATTTGATGTAATAATATGAAATCTTAATGAAGTATTACAAGGGTAACTCTTTAACAAATTGCCAAGTCTTAATATTGATGATATTGAATACGATGAAGAGCCATGGTAGGTGATCATAGGCTCAGTCCTGCAGACAGTGAGATCTGAGGAACAAAGACCGTCCTAGAAGACATCACCTCACAGAACCAAACCCCTTATGTTAAAGTTGCTTTGGTCTTCTGCAGTACCGGCTGCCCTTTTATTCCATTTTATTCTACTCTTTTATTCCATTCTTTCTATTTTTGGTGAGGCCATTACCATGGTCTCACAAATATAGCAACTGAAAAAGAAGAAACATTTAAGTTGTTCATTGCAAGCTACTGTGATGCCATCCAAAATAGCAGGGTCTGCACAGCTTAAATCTTAACTTAAATCAGATCTTTGAACATGAAAGAGTTCAAAACAGGAGCAGAAATGTCCGAGAACCACCTTGCTACCATTTTCTGCAACATGAAACACGAGGCCACCCCCAGGCCTGGCACTGCAAACAGTAACTACGAGTAGAGAGATGAGCTGCATTTGGGGCTAGCTGCTCCACATGTGCTCACAGTGCACAAGGACAGAGCCTAACCAAATGTTGACCTCAGATCCCCAGATCTGAGTTAAGCTATTGCCGTGAAAAGGACTTTAAGTACCTTTCGTTAGGAAGCTTTTGCTCATGCAAAGTGTCATCAAAGTGTTATGAGCTTCTGACTGGGCAATTGATAAAGATGGGGAGAGCAAATCCTCCTTCTCAAGAACATTTTCTGGAATGTAAACTGGTGTACCTCTTACTTTAGCTGCTCTGAGGTGACTGTGTTCCAAACCAGGGCAGGGATTACCTGTGCCCATGCAGTACTCCCACGGCGGCTTCCCTAGGCCAGTGTCAGCTCTGGCTGTTTCCCATTTGCTCAACAGCCGCAAGGCTTCAGCAAGAGGTTGGATTTTCCCTTGGGATAGTAGTGAAGACTGTGATGTAAAAAAAAAAAAAAGATGCTGGAAAAGTTGTGGCTTTTGATGTATGTACTAGATATTGACTCTGGCCACTTTAATCTAATGAGAAATTAGCTAAAAGCTTAAGTTCATGGATATTTACATTAACTCAAGCTAAATCAAACTATAACATCACAGTGAAAATATTTCTGGAGAAAGACATCAGCTGTACTTCTTTAGATTTGTACCAGCCAAAACAAAAGCTACAAAAGCAATGTTTTGATGGTTATCATAAGATTTATCAAGACCAACTGAATAGCACAATATAAACTGTAGAAAATCACAGCATTTAGAAATAGAAAAGGAAAGAAAGTTTTGGCAATGCTGGGGGTCTGTGCAGGCCACAGTTTAAATTATTTTGTAATCAGTTTTTAGTAATAGGCCACATTAGTGGTTTCCATTACATTACAATGGTCCAACTGGCATTAAAATGTGTGTGTGCTGGAAAAATAGAGAAGGGGGACTCTATTAATATATAGGGCAGGATGTAAAAAGTTTTTCTAACATCCTCCCTAATTTCTGTAATATGTGGTTGAAATTAAGATCCTTCTCTCTCTACTATTCTTTGGTGGAAAAAAATAAAACTAAGAATAATTTCTATTTTAATGTATTCTGTTCTCTAGATGTTGAATCGTTGCAATTCAAAAGAGGTATCTTGTAGTAGCACCTTGTATTTTGGCTTTTTTTTTTTTGATCCTATTAGTACTTACTCATCTGCTTAGTATCTTACAGACATCAGTTTCTTATGGAAGTACTCACATATTTGATAAATGAGCAACTGGGGAAATATTTGTAGACTCAGATTAAAGGTCTACTCAGATTAAAGGTCTACTCATAAATGACTTATTCTGGGGAAGCAGTTTCATTTAAGTGGCTTGTTTACCAAGCTACCTGTGGGTAGACTGTCATTTGGAGATGACTTTTCCATTTGGCATTTCCCAGCATCTCCTGAAAACACTAGGACATTATTCTAAACTAGGTGGAGTCAAAATAGTCTTACTGAAGTTTATCAGACTCCTTATATCTTCAAGAGAGATAATACGGTTCTCATCTACACTCATCAGGTCCGAGGGTTACCTGCATGGTACTGCCCAGGAAATGAGAATGAGCCATCAGCAGTTTAGGAACTAGATTGCTGGTTTCAGAGCCAAAATGCCTTGCTTGAAGACATGGGCATGCCGTGTTGCAGGAGAGTCTAGGCTGGCAGGACCTCTCCAGGTCAAGCCTGCTGCCGGAAGCATGGTCTGCATCCTAGTTACATGAAGCTGCTCAGAGCTTTGACTATTCCCACAAGATCTTTGGAAACTTCCATCCAGAAACTGCCATCCAGAGGGACCTGGATAGACTGGATGACTTGGCGGTGAGAAACCTCATGAAGTTCAACAAGGGCAAGTGCAGGGTCCTGCACTTGGGGAGGAATAACCCCGGACACCAGTACATATTAGGGGTTGACCTGCTGGAGAGCAGCCCCACAGAGAGGAACCTGGGTGTCATGGTGGACGACAAGTTGACCATGAGGCAGCAGTGTGCCCTGGTGGCCAAGAAGGCCAACGGGATCCTGGGGTGCATTAAGAAAAGCGTCTCCAGCAGGTCGAGGGAGGTGATCGTCCCCCTATACACAGCCCTGGTGAGGCCACATCTGGAGACTGTGTCCAGTTCTGGGCTCCCCAGTACAACAGGGATGTGGAGCTGCTGGAGAGAGTCCAGCGCGGGGCTACCAGGATGATCAGAGGCCTGGAACATCTGCCCTGTGAGCAAAGGCTGAGCGAGCTGGGCCTGTTCAGCCTGGAGAAGAGAAGGCTGAGGGGGGACCTGATCAGTGTCCATAAATACCTCAAGGGAGGCAGTGAGGAGGAGGGGGCGGCCTCTTTTCAGTGGTGGCCAGCGATAGGACTAGAGGAAACGGCCACAAGCTGAGGCACCAAAAGTTCCAGAGGAACTTAAGGAAACATTTCTTGAAAATGAGGGTGACAGAGCCCTGGCACAGGCTGGCCAGAGAGGCTGTGGAGTCTCCTTCTCTGGAGATCTTCCAAATCCGCTTGGACGTAGCCCTGTGCCCCGTGCTCTGGGTGACCCTGTGTGAGCAGGGGAGTTGGACTAGATGACCTCTGAGGTCCCTTCCAAACTTAAGTATTCTATGATTCTGTGATAAGTAGTTTTGAGAAAATATGAAGCTAAAATTAGGCAGAAGGGAATAGGGTTGGGAAAATTCTGTAAACAAAGCTGGACATCTGAGTTATCAGGAAAAGCACACCTGGTAAGCAGAGAGCAAGAGGGATGATTTTGCATTATTTTGAGTGGGAGTGACTTTTTGGAGTGTATGGAGTTTGGAGAGAGTTCATGCTCACTCCCRTCTATCCCATAGCATACTAGAARAATGTAGAGTTTGGAAGATAGAGAACAATACTTTTCTATTTTATCATGTGTTCTTAAAGGAAAAATGTCAGATAAATTTGCATCTAGATTATTCTGAAATAGCAAAATTACTTTGGACAGACAGATAAATTGAAGGCTTGGCTGGAGAGAGTCCAGCGCAGGGCTACGAGGATGATCAGAGGCCTGGAACATCTGCCCTGTGAGCAAAGGCTGAGGGAGCTGGGCCTGTTCAGCCTGGAGAAGAGAAGGCTGAGGGGGGACCTGATCAGTGTCCATAAGTACCTCAAAGGGAGGCAGTGAAGAGAATAAGGCTGACCTCTTTTCAGTGGTGGCCACTGATAGAACTACAGGAAATGACCACAAACAGAAGCACCACAAGTTTCACAGGAATTTAAGGAAGAATTTCTTGACAGTGAGGGTGACAGAGCCCTGGAATAGGCTGCGCAGAGAGGTTGTGGAGTCTCCTTCTTTGGAGATCTTCCAAACCCGCTTGGATGCAGCCCTGTGCCACATGCTCTAGGTGACCCTGTGTGAGCAGGAGGGTTGGACTAGATGACCTCTGAGGTCCCTTCCAACCTTAAGTATTCTATGATTCTGTGATTCTATGATTCTGCTAATTGTAGGGTCCTGACATCCTAAAAGGACTTCGCTCAGATGTGCTTGAAACTTTCTTTGAATGCAGTATTAAAGAACTCAGGTCTTGATTGCTTTATAATGTTCCTCTAATTATGTTCACTTAAAGGAAAATCTGGTTCAGTCACATTTAGTCTTTGTGATTTCTCATTTAATATTTATAAATATTTAAGATTGTGCAACATTTAATTCAAGTATAAACCCCTGGCAGTCTATGAGGAAGGGCTGATTTGCAGAACTGTAGGTATTTTCCATAGAAGTACTCAAGAACCTTTTCAGATTCTGTATGCATGTATTGCTGTGTAGCAGGTTTAAGCTTGCTGATAGAAAAAGTAGTTAAATGGGATGGTGTGCAAAAAGTTAAAAGCAACATACTGCATAAGTGCAATTTTTATCAGTGAGTTTTACAGAGCTAGCTGAGATCAGTTTATGACATAAAGTAAGCAAACTATTTCAATAACACTGTTTATCCTCTGTTTAGTTTATGCTGAGATTTCATCGTCATTATTACTCAGGGTGAACACAAATATGCACGTAAATATGTGATCATCAGAAGCACATCAAGATGCTACTGATTCTGCCATGTCACAGAACTGTTTCATTTTCAGCGGAATTGGACAAGAGTTCTGAATTCAGTTCAAGCATCGGTCTGCTGTCACTGGCTAATTTGCAGTGGTGCTACCTTAGCTGTTACACTGGCAACAGAATTGTCATTATCTGGAAATAGATTTTGCATCCAGTCATTCCTATTACTCATTTCAAGGAAGCACTGGAGAATGTGACATTCAGGTATTAGCAGTCTTTTATTTTGCTTTTTACCTAATCCTTAAGTGTCAACTTGCTTTCAACTATAATATTGGCACAGGTTCTATATATGTCAAAGATACTTGCACTTAAAAAAAACTAGCAGCACCTTGGTAAAGGTCTCAATTTTGCAATTTGCTATCTGTTTCTTCCTTGCAGCCCTAAATTGTGGTTATTAAATGAGAAAGTAATACCAGAAGTCAGCAATCTGGCAAAGCTATGGTTAATTTGCAAGATGACATGCAGTCAGAGAAAGAGAGAATACTAACAAGAATACAACAACAGATAAGCCCTCTGTCTTCAGAGATGCTCAGAAAAATGTGAGTAAGGGCTGTTGACAGGGGCTCATAAATACTTGGTGCTGCTAAGGTTTCCTTAAAAAATGCAGGAGGTTCAGAAGAGCAGCAGAAAGGCAAGAATCAAAGGACCTTTTGTACAATTATGGGAGATGTGCACGGGGATGTCCACTTGCTTCTACTTGGTGAATCCCTCTGGAGTACTCACAGACTGTCTTGGGTCTACCAGTGGCATCCTGAAAGTACTTTAGTTGCTTTGAGATGTTTTTGCGAACATCTCTGCTTTCTCAAGATTTCTTTCACATATTGTTCACATATTTCAGTTAATTTTTATTTCCTTGTTCATATTATAATTTTGTTGTGCTATCAGGATTTGTAGAACCTGCTAAGCATCCTTATCTTTTTGAGAGTGATATGCATAGGTACCTATCTTAAAGATTCTGCTTTAGATATGTTCAACAAACAATCACTTCATTAATACTGTTTGAGTATTGCCAGCTGATAAATGCTAAAGAACCTTAAACAAGGTTGACAAGGTTGATGCAGATTGTTCTTTTTAATTAGCATGTGTATTTGCTGAAAATTCATTGTGTAATGTAAGCCTTGTCAAACACATTCTGCATCATCCATTATATTTGGGCCATGTCAAGTGCACCATGGCACCACAGTAGATACCAGATATAGTAGATATTAACAGTATAGCACTGTAAACAACGTCACTAAGTGCTTTCAAATCTGTGATACACTAATTAACAATTTTGCAAAAAGATGAACAGCTTTGTTGGGGACTAAACCACATGCTTATTGATATCTGACGAGAAATTGCTATTGACCAGACTTTTAATAAATGCTAATAGAAACTGCTAAGTCTGTTAGGATTTGCTTTGCTCTCCTTATATGATCAAAACAAGATTCTCTCTGCCAGCAATACAAATCCAGGCTTATTTGTAGAGTCAGGCGCCGACAGCGTAGAAAATGCAACACTGCCACATGTTTAGAGACTTCAATAGAGGATGGCAGTGCTGCCAAAAACATACATCTGCCCAAACTGAAGAAGCCTGTAAAAATGAAGATACACCCTCATCAGTGAAAAGTTGATGAACAAGCGTCTAACTGTGCCGAAAGAGTGTTTCTCAGGGCAATGGCAAGTGTGAAAAAACTTCATGAAGCTTCTTATATTTGCAGTGCCATGTTCCTGCTCCATTGCTGTGTTATCTAACTCCCTGTAAATACGTGTTTACTACAGGGAAAGATAAAGGTCACCCAATGCATGCAACACTTTTTATCCTATTAGTTCTGCCATGGAGCTGCAAACCGACTAAGACAAATCAAAGACAGCGAGGCAGTGTCTGATGAGTATGTGGCAAACTTCAGCAAGAGCAGGTGTTGGCCACGGCGATATGGCAGGCATATCAGAAACCTTTTGTTTGTACAATTAGCACAATGTCTTCCTGTAGCATAAAATTAGGCCATTTTTTCAGGATTTTCTACTGATCCACTTTGAAGAAAGGCTGAATTATTGAGGCAGCAGTTGCTCACTTCAAAGCGACTATGAGATTTTGAGAGGGACATTATCTTTGGTACTCAAGATTTTAGTCAATCTCTATTAGCAGAGATCAAGGGCCAGTTTATTCTCCAGGGGCCTAAAACTTTCCCTGGAGCATCTGATGCTGACCGCCAGCAACGAGAGACATAGCCTGCATCACATAGGCTGCTAGGATGATGTGATGTGATAAATTTTGTCCTCTCATGTATGGTGAAAATAGACCTATGGGAAAAGGAAGATACTTTCATGTCTGCAAGGCAACTAAATGAGTATTGCCAAGAAAAGGAATCTTGAAAGACTCTTGTGCATTTTTACAGGGATTTGACTTGGCCATGTTTATGTTTTTGTATGTTAGGCACACACCGAAGAAAGGTCATAAGGAATCTAAGGTAAATGAGCTTTTTGTACACATTCACTGAAAAAAAACTCACTTCTGTCTACTTGTGGATGAAAAATCTAATGTGGGGAGAGTAGTCACAGAGCTCCTGTTTCAAATGCTGAATTGCAATGAAGTGCATGAATTTTGACCTACTGGATATATGTGAGTCCTGCAATATATTTGTACCCAATTAGAACTGTTTGTGATCGACACCAATTGTCGTAAACAACAGCACTAAGTTCCTCTGATTCCTTGACTGTGCACATACTATTTAATTAATCTTAACTCAGATATACTGAAGTTAGATGCTACATTTTAATCTATTTGTATGCACTGCTGCAGATAGTAAAGGCAGACTGTGTACAGGATTCCTAAATTAATTTCCAAGGAAGGAATAAAGAACCAGAGAATGTGTTCGCTCAGGTAAATATTGAAATCATATAAATTTGCTGAGGCAATTAAACTGATAAATGAAATCACTTACTGACAGTAAAGATCCCTTTTCAATAATTTTACCAGGTACAGAAGAACTTATGGCTTGGAAACACACATTCCTGCTGGCTATACTGTTTAGAAAAGACATAAGCCAATAAAGCCTGTGGTTTTCGCATATGCATTCCTTATACCAGAGAATATCAATGGTCTTGGGAGTGACCTGTTCCAGTAGTCTACTGGGAGTGACGCAAAAAGATGAGGCTATAAATCTAGAGCTGTTAGACATGCAAAATGAGTTGTCTTATCCTGCTGGCGGCTGTATACAGATTTTGAGCAGCCTAAGAGCAAACAGTGCAGCTGGAGGACCACATTGCTCACAAGCAATGAGGTCAGCAACAGCCAGAGCTGTGCAGGAGGCCAAGTTGTCCTACAGAAAAGGGAGAGCTGTTACAAAGACCAGCTGTAGCTTCCCTAATGACTCAATGCTAGTGTTAAAGAAATGAAAGATGTCAGGTCCTAGCTGGAAACCTGCTGTGCTGGCAGGTAGTTCACCCTAAGCCCATCTCCCACCCTCCCCCGCAAAAATACAATAAAATATCCACTTGGCTAACAACCTTGGAAATACTTCTCTTTCAGTGCTAGTCCAAAGAGTCTACTGATGGGACCACTGAGAGAATTCTACTAAAAGTCTGAGGGACAGGAAAAAAACATGTATATATTGCCCTACCCCCACAGGGTTTTGATGTTCATCATGTTAGCAAGAGGCTGGCTTAAGCCTCATATCAAGTGTTTTTCAGAAATCCTCTTCACTGATCCAAATGCCAGCGGGTATCTTATCCCTCTTAGACATTGCAATACCTTTGTAGAATAGAGAATAGGAAATCGACCCCTTGCAATTTCTCTAGCATGGGCATTTCATTTTATATTTCTTAATCCCCATGTTTTTCACTGCATTTTTGACAATGCAGAATTCTGTGCTCCATAATGTGAAGATTCCTTTTTCTTTTTCCTCTCTGTTTAATTCTTGGGCTGAACAGCTCAAAAGTGCTTTTGGATTTTGGTGAGATCATGGTTTTGATGCCTTAAATAAGAGGAAAAGAAGGAATGTGCTGATGAACTTGATTACATTGAAAAATTGAGACAGACAATTTAATTTAAAGGTTCCATCATTACCGATTCATTGGAAATACTGCTGATCATAATGAATTTGTTTAGTATTCATGGAGAGCTACATACATTTCCATAGATTATGCTCCTGTGAGATATAGCGTCACTTAGCCATTGGCTATTCCTAGTGAGCGAGGGAGAGTAAACTGTTTTATCGAATGGTAAAGTCCATCTACTGCCAAGTGTTCGGGGTGCAATTGTTATGCTTGGCTAGGCTGATATTTAGCTTCTCTCTGCTACAGAAGTGACTGACCTCCTGCATAAACATGTACAATTAATGTCAGGATTACAGCTAACCAGGAGGCTTTGTGCATGCTGCTGCTATCCTTTCCCCCTCAGTCATTTGGGCCACATTAAAAATTATGAGGTAACCTTGCACAAATGCTAGAACTGTTGTTCAAAGGGTCTCTGTAAGGATCATTAAGATACATGTTTCCTGTGGTGCTCTCTCTCTTGCTTCCTGTCAGTGGTACCTGAGGTACCTGACTGCAAAAGGATGCCTTGAAAGGTTATATGTAGCATTTTACAGGATGTCTTCCTTGGCTAATTGTAGCTCCTTTGCTTTAAATCCTCTGATTTTTATTTTACATTTTTTCCTTCAAAAGTATATGTTCATAAGTGGTACATGTACTAAGATTTAGCAACAGAAACACACTCTTCTGAGAGTCAAGTGACACAGTATTTTTCTCCCTTGATGTGTTTTTCCTTATCTAAAAGCTGTAAACTTCTACAAATTCTCCAGGACCATTCCAGTGAAAGATAGAGGTACAGAAGAAAACTAACAGCAGAAAATGGAGAGTGGAGCCATAAATAGCCTGATGTTGCTTACAGGCTAGTTTTTGCAGTCCTGAGACTGAGGAATAGTTACTCTGAAGAGCAAACCTTACAGCATACTCCTACGTAAAAGCAGCAAAGGTTATACATATATATATAAGTTCAAGAATTAATACTTTAAGTAAATATTGCCATTACAAACAATATTTAAAAAAAAAAAACAAAAAAACTTCTGCTGATGGGATTTAAGTCCCCCTTTTGAACTACAATATTGTCAAAGCTGCATATCAGGAAGTATCTATATATACACTTAACATACCAAGTATCTGTCTGTGCTCTTCTATCCTACATCTGAATACTGTACAGAAGAGTGGGAGAAAGCAGTAATTATGCTGACTGTCCTAGTACTGCCAGCAGCAATGTTGCTATACCAAAACATAAGTCAAAATAAGAGCAGTTGCCATTATCTCAGTTCCAAGAAATGGCACTGCCCTAGCCAGCCTGACCAAAATATTCCAGCAGCATATTGATAGGATAGGGGGATTTTCAATGAGTGAGAGGAGAAGGCTTGGGCAGACAAAATCTGCCTCATAGTAACTGGCAGTGAAAATGCCCCAGGTGCCCAAACCTCTTCCAGTAGAGTTGTTGCAGTGGTACGGGCTATCAAAGCCACCGAAACCAAACTAATGTCAGTTCTCTGTCTCCTTTCCTATTGCATCAAGGCCTAACCTCACTGGCCTCATTTCTTGGCATACATAAGTAAGAAAGCATGAGTAATCTTGCTGAGCTGTCGCTGCTGCACTGAAAAGCAGGGCAACTACCACACTTTGTTCTGGTGCCTAGAGTTTGCTTCTGAGTTCCTCCACCCTTTTATCTAAGTATCATTGCCCGGAGTGCTGTCATATACACCAGCAATCTTCTTAAGCTTGCTCAATCAAAAAATGAGCAGACATGGATGACTTTTAGGACAAATGTCCTCCCAGAATAGCTGGAATAAAACTGCAAAATAACAGCAGCATCCTATCACTCTTTCCCTCAAGGAATTTTCAGGGGATGATACTATTAGTTTTTTGACTCACTGGCCCTCACTTTGCACGAAGTGGACTGTTTGACTTCTCATGGGTTGTGGCTTTGGAGGATCCATCTGAGAAAGACAAATTCCCTGGCTAAACACATGGGAATACCATGAAATAATTGCTTGAGCTAAGTAATCACCAGTCTACACAGAACTTTAAATTACATCTGTTTAATTATGATTATGACTGATGTAACTTAAATATGGAGTTTTGTGAATGCTGTCCAGGCAAGATCATACTTGAGGGTGTATATGGCACATTGCTAACTAGATGGCATGGCTTTGTAGTCCAAAAACAGCATTGTTGTGGCCATTCACAGCATCTTTAACTTTTACCAAGTAGATTATGTTTAGTAGATTTTTTTGTCTTTTAATTTGTTGGCTGGGAGGAAAGTCACAGATAACTGTTTAAAAGCCAGACTCTACTCTCTATTTCTGGATGTTAAGAATACTCACAGAATTTCTTTATTATAGTAATTTTGCCTTGAACCATTGGCTGAATTCACCTCTGTGCCCAGAAATCAGCATGCAGAGGTCAAACCAGATAAGGGAAAAAAGAAGAGAGGTTCTCAGACATATATGCTAACGACTCCCATACAAATGGGATGTGACCAAAGGACACGGGTCTAGAGTAGAGATGCATGTCAATGCAGTTGATATTAGGAGTATAAATCCTTATGCTTTCATGCAAAAACTAACGAGGGTGAATCATAGAATCACAGAATATTTAAGGTTGGAAGGGACCTCTAGAGATCATCTAGTCCAACCTTCCTGCTCAAGCAGGCACACCTACAGCATGTGGCACAGGGCGGCATCCAGGCAGGTTTTGAAGACCTCCAGAGAAGGAGACTTCACAACCTCCCTGGGCAGCCTGTTCCAGGGCTCTGTCACCCTCACAGTAAAGAAGTTCCTCCTCACCTGGAGACGAAACTTCCTGTGCTCCAGCTTGTGGCCATTACCCCTTGTCCTGTCGCTGGCAACCAGTGAGAACAGCCTGTCCCCTTCCTCCCTGCATTCTCCCTTCCTGAACTTATGCATATTAATCAGATCCCCTCTCAACCTTCTCTCCTCCAGAGAAAACAGGCCCAGCTCACTCAGCCTCTCTTCATACGAGAGATGTTCCATTCCCTTATTCATCCTGGTTGCCCTTCTCTGGACCCTCTCSAGAAGCTCCACGTCCCTCCTATACTGGGCTGCCCAGAACTGCCCCCAGTACTCCAGGTGCGGCCTCACCAGAGCTGAGTAGAGGGGCAGAATCACCTCCCTTGACCTGCTGGCAACATCCTCTTGATGCAGCCAGGAGCCCATTGGCCTTCTTGGCCACGAGGGCACTGCTGCCTCATGGGTAACTTGGTGTCCACCAGGACTCCCAGGTCCCTCTCCGTGGAGCTGCTTTCTATCACATGTCCACAATGGAAAAACAAACAAACAAACAAAAAATTCTCTAGCAACACTATTCCCAAAGGAAATCTTGATAATCTCACAGAAGTCATATAAACAAGAAGACAGGATAAATCCAGAGCTTTTTCTATGCTCTAAGCAGTGTCTGATAACTCAAGCATAATTCATATTCAGATGTGAACTTTAACAGCAAATTCTTAAATATTACTCTCTTGACTGTTTTGCACAGACCCATCACTCTCATATCCCCAAATCATTTTATTAGTGCCATCTTTCTGCATATATTTATAGATTAAGTATTGAGAAAGCACACAGATGATGTGCAGATCATTTATTTTGATGAAATAAAACAGTAGATTAACTTCAGTTTTATTACCTTTTGTTTACTCATACGGCTAAGAAGGAGTCAGCTTTGTTTGAACTCAGCATTTACAGCTGACTTTTAATTAACTTCTCTCCATAATTTTCTATAAAGTTCTTCTGCTGAATAATACCTCTATTTCACAACGGCAGCAAGTAAAGTCAGTACAGCATAGAGTGAAAAATGGCTCTGCAGTACTGAATAAAGTATTTAGAGTAACTTTCTGCTGGGAGACTTTTCAAAACAGCCAAACAATAAATAATTTACCAAAATGTGGCATCAGAGGCCAAATCTTGATCCCACTGAAATCAAGAGCTAACATTTTCAGTAGTACTAGTATTTGGTCCTTGAAATATTCTAGTATATTTGGTTCAGGCAAAAGATCATGTTACTACTGAAAATCTAACCTTCATTAAATTTTCTGTGCACTTAGATTGTTGTATAAATTGGAGAATAGGCTTTGTTTGAACTGAATAATACCTGTATTTGATTTTTAGAGTGATTTTTAATGTAGTATTCTCTCCAGGTTTCTATAATACTCAAGGAATACAAGTGCAACTAGTGAACTCTCATATACATAAACTCCCTTGGGGACAGACAGCCAACTGGACAGTGGCACTGCTGCTTGCTTCCAAGGTGGCAAGTTCAACCCGTCTCAGTTCCTTTTTAATTAAACTCTCTGTTTGCTTCCGTATAAGCTAGTATATATAAATATCAGCCACCATTAAAAAAAAAGAAGTGCTTCATATTTACATTTAGAATTGAGTTCATTTCTTTGCACTCAGTGTAGAACACAGAAAGATCAGGACCAGTTAGTACATATATGTCTTTATCTAGATGCAAAATTACATCACTCTTTAATACAAACTGGGCAACTGATTCCTAAACTGTGTATTCATTAGAAAAGAGGAAGCTCTTCACTGGCTCTGGTTTTCCGCTTCCACAAACCTGTTTAAAGCATATATGGATGAGAAAAGCTAAAACAGCCTAAATATGCAAGGAAAGAGTGAATTCACACCTATCCCTGTGGTATTCAGATTTAAATTGCTGAAAGCATCCCTAGTACTTGGCAACACCATTGACAGTTTCAAGTACACAACATCTTTGAAAGCAGCTTCTAATGACTTGAGAATTAAAGGATTTGGAAAAAATGATTATATTTGGGCAGAGTTGGAGACCTGAAGTTCTATGCATCTTAATGTCCTCAGGAAATAACCAGGTCTGTGGTGGATGGCAGTGGACACACAGCTCTATTTGTTCCCAGGGTTAATTCATTCTAGTAGAGGAAGTGATATTCATGAGGAAAAGGAGGGGTAAAGGCCGCTAGACCTCTAGATGTATGCAACTTCCAGCTTCTGTGTCAAGAATACGCAAAATTTTGGCCAACTTTTTCAGCAGATTCCTTGCTCTTATCTGAAGGAGTGATATACAGGACAAAAAGTAGTGTAGCTTAACATAATTCCTATCACTATTTAAGGAGCATTTAAGGAGTATAAATGGATGGGGAAGAGATTACTTGAAGAAGAAAACTAAAACTATTGGCTTTCACAGATTCATTTCTATGGGGCAAAAGAATAGGTTTAATTTCACAAAGAAAATTATAGAGAAAGAAATTTTCTTGCAGAACAGAACGGTCTGTAGCAACAAAGGCCAGAAATTACCAGGCAGACACATTTGCTTACAGAATATTCTTCAGTGGACAGATGTTTTCTGTGGCCTGAGATGGTTCTCAGTGGAGAAAATAGCCTGTCAAAAATGATGAAGATGCAATGCATTTGCTACTGCGTAGGAACGTCATATGTCTCTGCACAGGGCAGAGGTTAAGCAAATGAATATTACCCAATTCGCTGAGAGATTCAGGACTGATACACTGTATAATTAACCTAAGTTAACATTTAGTCAGAATCTGGCTAGTATACCTACCACTTGCCTAATTAAAAGAAAACAATTTGACTCAGAACATATCGTGTGCAAAAAAAGATTTAAATGATCAATCAATTTTGTCATCTAATGAGCTCAGTTTAAAAGGGTGCCTGGTTAAATGGAGAAACTAAATATGCAAAGTTACAAACAAGAAACCCAAGCCAAAGACTGACCTAAAGCTAAAAAATCTCAATTGCTGTTTTACTTCTGACTTCTAGGAGAAAGAGTCTTGGCTTTCATGGGCAATTCCCCAAGACACTCAAGGGAATAGCCATCTTGCACAGTTTAGTAGGGTTTTATGAGACTGAAGACTAATTAAACTGATACTTATTAGTATCTTGGATTATGATTGCTTCTGTTGTAATCTATGAGCCCATCTGTTTTTAAATTACCTGATCAACTTCTTCTTCTTCTTTTTTTTTTTTTTTTTTAAAAAGTGTCTTTTAAAATACAGCTGGCGTAAGAGGCAAGGCACCCAAGTCTTACAGTTTATATTTACCTAATTGGCTTTAATATAGTATCTTCTTTTAATGATCTATGTATTTTACAGTTATGGAAAAGAATTTATTATATGCTTTGTGCCACTTCCTCTTCCACACATTGTAAAATCAGGCCTAATATCTAAAATATTGCCTCAGCTACATATTATTGTGATACCGTAGAAGGATTAGTAAAGCTCTTGTTTCTGTCTATATTGTTACCCCAATGAAAAAATTCAGAGGGAAGCTCATATTTATTTTTCCTGATTTTGCTGGTTAAATCATTCAATAGGTTATGAGATATTATAACAGTATGGAACAACCTGAACTTTGTAGCCCGCAGTCTCACAGGTTGCAGCAAAGTAAAACTAGGCATTGTGAAGATCTGTCCTCTATATTTCACTGACAGCTATAATAATTTAAAATAGCTCCTGTGCCTAACCTTTTCTGCAACTAGCTGGCCACACAGCTTACTCTAGAGGCAATACAGTGGATAGGAGCTGCCCTCCTGAGCAAGTGCAGCTAGGGACTAGTGTATGCTGAGGTGCCTGGTGTGTATACAAGCACAATTCAATTTATGGCTAATTTGAAGATCGGGAACTGGATATTGACAACATGTCATAGATTAATTGACACAAAGAGCCAATCTCTTACAACCAGGTAAAAACTAGAAATTTGGAACTCATATGGATCTTGAGATCTTTATAATCTCATTATCTCTGCTTCTTGGATCAAAGCATTTAAATGGTAAAGATCACAAAACTATACTCTCAACAGACGGAACAGCCATTTCGGCTGTCTGTAATGCCTGCTGAAGTTAGGGCAAGATCACCATTCCTGTTTAAATTTGTGGTGTAAATTTGTGGTTTTGATTAGCAGTTTTGTACTGTTTGGGATAGCACAAGACCTCAACTGCATTAGGGACCTATTGCCAGTATATTGCAGGCTGGCAGTGTTCTGGCAGTGGTGAGCAGAGAGACTCCAGAAGCACAACAACTCCTAGAACATGCCTGACGTGTAAGTTTGGTGCAACTCTCATTTGCTGAAAGAGATACCTGAAAGACCTAGAGATGTCTTTTGCCGCTTAAGAAAACTGGTCATCACTTAGACAAACTGGTCACCCACAAATCTATGGGCCCCCATGGGATGCACCCAAAAGTTCTGAAGGAACAGATGGGGTTAATTGCTCAGTCACTCTCCATTACTTTTGAGAGGTCATGGAGAGCAGGGGAAGTGCCAGAGGACTGGAAGAAGCCAACATCATCCCAGTCTTCAGAAAGGGCAAGAGGGAGGAGCCGTGCAACTACAGGCTGGTCAGCCTCACCTCCATCCCTGGAAAGGTGATGGAGTAGCTCATCCTAGAGATCATCTCGAGGCATGTGAAGAAGGAGGTGATCAGGAGTAGTTAGCATAGATTCACCAAGGGCAAGTCATGTTTGATGAACCTTACAGCCTTCTATGATGGGGTGACTGGCCGGCTGGACGAGGGGAAAGCCATGGATGTTGTCTACTTTGACTTCAGCAAGGCTTTCGACACCGTCTCCCATAATATCCTCATACAGAAGCTCCGAGAGAGCGGTCTGGACGAGTGCACAGTGATGTGGATTGAGAACTGGCTGGATGGCAGAGCTCAGAGGGTGGTGATAAATGGGGCCGAGTCCAGTTGGAGGCCTGTGGCCAGTGGTGTCCCCCAGGGCCCAGTACTGGGCCTGGTGCTGTTCAGCCTGGTCATCAATGACCTGGACGAGGGCACAGAGGGCACCCTGAGCAAGTTTGTGGATGATCTCAAGCTGGGTGGAGTGGCCGACACTCCGGAGGGCTGTGCTGCCATCCAGAGGGACCTGGACAGGCTGGAGAGTTGGGCAGAGAGGAACCTCCTGAGGTTCAATAAGGACAAGTGCAGGGTCCTGCACCTGGGGAGGAATAACCCCAGGCACCAGTACAGATTAGGGGTTGACCTGCTGGAGAGCAGCTCCACGGAGAGGGACCTGGGAGTCCTGGTTGACGACAAGTTGACCATGAGGCAGCAGTGCCCTCGTGGCCAAGAAGGCCAATGGGATCCTGGCTGCATCAGGAGGATGTTGGCAGCAGGTGGAAGGAGGGGATCCTGCCCCTCTGCTCAGCTCTGGGAGGCCGCACCTGGAGTATTGGGGGCAGTTCTGGGCTCCCCAGGAAAAGAGGGATGAGGAGCTTTTAGACAGGGTCCAGCGGAGAGCGACAAAGATGATTAAGGGAATGGAACATCTCTCGTACGAGGAGAGACTGAGTTGGACCTGTTTAGCTTGGAGAAGAGAAGGCTGAGAGGGGATATGATTAACATGTATAAGTTCATGTAGGGGGAGTGTAGGGAGGAAGGGGCCAAGCTCTTCTCACTGGTGGCCAGTAACAGGACAAGAGGTAATGGGTGCAAGCTGCAACACAGGAAATTCCATCTCCATGTGAGGAAGAACTTCTTCTGTGTAAGAGTTCTAAGGGTCACAGAGTCCTGGAACAAGGTGCACAGGGATGTTATGGAGTCTCCTTCTCTGGAAGTTCTTCAAAACCCATGTGGATGCCATGCTGATGATCTCTAGAGGTTCCTTCCAACCTTAACCATTCTGTGATTCAGTGAGTGGCTTATTTATCCAGGCTTTAATGACAAGAGTAAATTCAAAGACTTCAAGTTAGGCTAAGTCATGGTACAAACCACAAGAATATAGTCTGTTGGAAATGGCCCTGTCAGTTAGGGTGGTTTAGGTTTTAATGCTACAAAAACTAGGGACATTTTTAAGGGACATTGCTTTTCCTTATGTGTGGGCTCTCAAGTTAATCTGAACCATATGGAGTAATATACTTGCAGTGAATTTGGCTTCAGACCATTGGACCAAAAGCCAAGGATTTACTGTTTGTTTCTTTGTTTAAAAGAAAACATCCTACCTTTTAAATTTTTTTTTTTCAGCATACAAGTCCCAAACAAACATAGATAGCCATGAAGGAGAGTGAACTTGTGTGTAATATGTGGGTAAGCAGGAAAAATAAACAAGACTGAAAGTTATCTGACAGTAAATATCAGCCTACATTTTCTTATTGACAGCCCTTATTAAGGTACATAGCAAATCCCTGTACACCTGTCTTTGAATATATTCCCCTACAATACCACCTTCTTTATGCTTTGTATTAAGGGCCCCCTTCCTCTCAAATGCTAAGTAATGTTCAGTTATCTATGAGGTGCTCACATATATGTGTTCAAGAAAACAATCCCAAGATAAAAAAGATTGGCCTGATGTCCAGGTCTGACTTGTGACACAGGTTTTCCAGCACATGCAACACATGAAATGTGTGCTGCCTAATAGGCCTCCATGGCTGTGGATGCGTTTGATCCAGGAAAGCTGGGAAACACTCAGAGGCTCCAGTGCCTCTGGGTCACAACAGCCAAGGCCATGTCTGTAGCACATCTTGTCTGGGATGTGGTAGGAGATGGGCATCCACAGGGCCAGCTCATGGGAAGGGCTTCCTCTAGCCTTCCCTCTGGCTAGGGGAGCCAGACCTACACTGTCATGGTTTGATGCCAGGTTCATCTTTGGAGTTTAAGATGAAATTACTTTTTTTTTTTTTTTTTTTTTTTTGTGCTCCAAGACTAAGTGTTTGCGAGTGGCAGGAAGCACTAAATTAATTTTCAGCTCCCTCAGATATCCCTGTTCTCCTTTAACTTAAACATGATTTCTTTTCTGAAATCACTTTGGATAGTGGCCTCCCGTCCTGTAATGGGCCTTGGGCTGGAAAGTAGAAAGTTTTGCAGTTAAAGACAGTTGGCGTTCGGTTGCTTTCTCTGACTTGGACACTAGCACTCAAAAGACAAATGATGTGCCTTATGTGAGAGCAGTCCGGGATTATTTTGCTCATTTCCTGAAAGGAAAGGAAATTTAAACCACATTTGGCTTGCAAGCGCCAAACTGTTGGTACATCTGGAAGCAAAACCAAAGACCACCTCAAAGAGCTCCAAAAAAGTGTGAAGGAAATGAACTTTATCCTGCAATAATCAGAGAGGATATCACAGGACATACTGAAGAATTAATGAAACACACTTCAAGAACATGGCTGTGTGAAAGCAGGCTGGTTACATCCAGGTTTACTCAGTAAAATATTAAAGGCCTTTTCTCCTTACCCAGCTACTTTTACTCACTCCAGAGCACTTTAGGAAGGGGAAGAGACTAATAGCCACTGAAGAGGCTGTAGAGTTCAACAGAGGCTAATAGCTGAAAAGAAAAAAATAGTCAGAAAGGGTAAGTCAAACAGGGGTGTATGTCAAACAGTTGCACTGGGAACAGACATTTCAGTAAAGTAGACTTGTTTCGAGTACCATTTCATAGAACAGCATTTGTTTTAGAACTATAGCAGCTTCTAAAATATCAAAAAGACATATCACATCTTTTATTTTTTTCACCCTGAAAGAGCTTTCAGTGTTGTTAAAATATTACAAAATTTATAATAACCTTTTGAGAATTGGAATGAGACTGATAATTTTTTAGAAGTACAATTTTCCCTCCTAAGAAAATGACAAAGGCTATTGCTAAATGTAGGCTTTTTCCTTCCTATTTTACATTAAAAAAAAAAAAAGCTATGTGGAAATCTATTTTCTAATAAGCATATGATTTCTAAGCAATTAAATGCTGATCTGAATGTGTGCTCTCCCTTGTTTTTGATATGTGCCCAAACTGTACCCTGCTGCTCATCAACCACCCAGAAAAACAGAAGGCTCAGGGAAGGCACCCAGGGCGACAGCAAGGCTCAGGAAAGTTCTCTGGGTCCTGCGTGCCCTTGTAGCAAGGTTGAGTCATGAGAACACGCTATTGCAGTGCTCAAGCACACTCTGAGGACTGAA
The DNA here is from genome assembly GCF_003342845.1 of Nothoprocta perdicaria. Classification (NCBI taxonomy): domain Eukaryota; kingdom Metazoa; phylum Chordata; class Aves; order Tinamiformes; family Tinamidae; genus Nothoprocta; species Nothoprocta perdicaria. The sequence continues at coordinate 944,935 of NW_020456221.1, read as the reverse complement.
GGTCAGTCTGTGGATGCATTTGAGAAGGGGCAACTCTGTGGCTGGTGGGTGGTAGAAGAATGAAGGCTGAAGCTGCCTCTCCCTTGGGCATAGTACTTGCTGAGGCTGTCTGAGATGCTGGCAGCCACTGCCAGCCCTGCCAGAGGGGCACATGCTGCTTGTGAGGGTTGAAAGCTGGAAAAATTAATATTGGGCTCTCCTGAATAACTCGTCACAAAGCTGTCATTAATCGTGAGCGAATATTAATCGTTTCTTCTTATCCCCAAATTAGAATGATCAGTATGTGAGATTGAAGCAGGCTGATGATAAATCAAAACCCTAAGCACTGTGAAATCTCTTGGAAATGTACAATGGATTTTCAAAAAAGGTAATAAAAATTACATAGCATAGTACCTGGAGGTTTTGCTTTTACACCTCAGCCACAAGAATGTTTTTATGATGGTCTTTAGAACACATACCAGTTTAAGCCTGGGAATGAAATGGGTGCTGATGCACAGCCTCATGATATGGTTTTTTTTTTTTTTTTTTTTTAAAAAGTACTTTCTATGCAATTTTGTTGACAAGAACGTAGATAGAAGAGTATTCAGTAGCATGAACTCAGTGCTGGCCTTGCTCACAAAAGGATGCTGAAAAAGCTATGAGAGCAATTTCGGGTCAGTACTATTTAATGCCATTATATCCCATCACACTTCAGTTATTTTGAATTTGTTTTTTCGTAAATACAGAAGATTTTAGTCCTTTCCTACTATGACAGAACTATAGCAGAGAAGACAAAAAGAAGTGATAGAAGAATAAACTCAAATAAAAAAGCTAGCAATAAGATTTTAAGCTAGATGCTTAAGACCAACTATTGTATGCTTAACCTGGACTAGAAACTAATCTTCCTAAACTTGGAGCCTCAACTCCCCAGTGGAATAATTAAATAGATGTTTCTAACCAGAATGTTTTACATTATATCACAACAGTTTAATGTTTCACTGTGTCTAGGACTGACTCTGACTGTTCCTAATTTGACTTGAAGGAGAAGGAAATTGCTCGGGATTGCTTTGTTTTTCTTTTTCTTTTATTATTTTTTATTTTCAGCATGAGAAGAAGTGTTTGAAGCCTGCCAGGCCATGCAGTCGGTTGCAGGGACCCTCAGCATCTGGAGGAGGGGAAGATCCTCAGAAATTTCCTGTTTGCTTCTCCCAGCATGGCCAATATCAGCTTTAGGCTGTTAATTCTCCTCACACCTTGTGCCCCAAGTGCTGTCCAGCAGAAAACATGATCTCCAGCAGTTTGTGAGAGCTACCTTGAAGAAACCAGCAGAAACAAAAGCACTCGCCATCCTGGCAAGCCAGCAACGGGAGAATGGCCAGAGCAAACCCCTTCTTAAGCCCCAGGAGTCCACACAAGACACCAGCTCAGGCAGGTTACTGCAGACTTTTCTCACATTTATAACAGCCTTAAAAATTAATTTCATTCATGAAACCTTTCAGAAGCCATATTAGGTGCTAGCTCCTACTCTTCCATCTTCCTTTAACACTGTAAATTCAGCAGATGAAGCTATGCTGATTTTTGCACTTAGTACTAAGGTACTAAGGGCTCTGTCCTTAACAAGTACTGTGTGGGGCACAGTACTAAAGTGTCATTTGCTAAATTTGATCTTTTGATGCATTATAAGTTTGGAGCTACACCCGGAGAACTTCAGTAAATGATGTAGTTGAAAGGAGTAGTAAAGAAAATAATGGAAGGGATCACCACGCCTGAAGATCTCTGCAATTTTATTGCAATGTTTCTGCAAGTTTTTCACTGTGAGGAATAAACTGCAGGATAACACAGTGGAACACATCTTGCATGAAGCAACATATGGAGACTGCTATGTGGAAAAGCTGTACAAAGGAGAGACAGTTTCTAGGGCCGCACTAAGCAACTGCATGACATAGTGTGGGGCTGCATACAGCGTTCAGGCAAGGACATTGCCTCCCAGCCCCACGCGGCAAATGTCACGGAGCCTCTGGCGCTGGGAGGCATTTGCCACCGGAGCTGCTAAAAGCTTCTGGTTAGTGTTCTGCACATTGTGAAATAGAGTGTTCAGCAGAGCTGAAATTTATTAATTTTGAAAACTTAGCCATCTGGAGCATTAGAGGCTTAATTACAGCAAAAAGAGCCATGAATGAACAATGCAAAACAGTTTCGTTTTTCCACTGCAGGATTCAGATTGTGTTTGAGCCTTTCTGTTCCCTTGATAAAAAAAGAAATAGGCGAACGGTCATTTTATGCTGCTCGTTCAGATTTGTCATCTTCTCATAATGTAAAAAAAAACCCCACCCTCCTCCCAAATTCTCCATACCTTCTGTCCGCCAATAAATCCCTTATAAGCAGAGAGAAAAGTTCAGCCTCTCTTTCTAAAGCAAAAAGGACAAAAAAAAAAAAAAAGAAAAAAAAAAAAAGAAAGAAAAAAAAACCCACTACATATAGTTGAGATTGGAGCAAAAATAGTCCAAGACAGATGTTTTGTTTCTCAGTTTGTTATTGCATTTAATGTAATTTTCCCCCACTGGGCTGTAAATTACTGGCCTTTTCTTCATGCTTTCACTGATTCTAACCAGTCCTGATCCGAGGGCAAAACCCAACTTGAAACAATGCAGACTTGATGAGTTTACTCAGCTCAAAACAAAGGAGTCTTTGTCTCTCATGCCCTAGGCGACCTAAAGCACTGGCCTCTATCCTCCTTCAACACAAGACCTTCAGCCAACACGACTGGTGCTTTTCGACAGCTGAACCAGCCATAAGGCCTGGGACACTTGGTCAATATGTGCAAAACGAGGATGCACTGAGATGTGTGAGCCCTACAGCCGCTGCAGTTGGCTCTGGCGCAGTAAAGGTACAAGGTGCTTCATTAAGCTGCTGCTCCAAATGTTACGCCCTGTAGTGGAGAGGTCTGCCAAGAGATGAGCCTGTTCTGCTCTTGGGAAGGCCCCAGCTGGAGGAAAACTTGCACGGAGATCATCAGCAGTATCATTTGGGTGGTTACCTCCATAAACAATAGATTTTAGAGTGCCAAAAACACACGCTGCAAGCCTGTGCAAGTTTCTGTGCTTGTGGAGACTAGACAGTCTACTTAATAAGCAGTATTTCAGAGGGAAGAAGAAAAAAACCAATATCCTACAGTTTTTAGTCATCAACAGATTGACAGTAGCATGGAGAGAAAGCCCACGGCTCAACATTACAGGGGAAACTGAGGCAAAGGACAAAGCAATGCAAGGTATTCAAGTGCACACTGCTAATCAGTGATAGAATAGGGCCAAATTGCCTGTTGCTTCTGTTCAGATTTCAAGTGCCTAGTATCCTCTTAGGTAATAAATTCCTTAGGGAGCTCTGCTTCCTCCCTTCCTGGTAATAGGTTCTGACTGGTTTTGAAACCTGTGTAATGTGACGCGTATTACGCAGCACTCTTCAATGGCTCAACTTTAACACCATTTGGGTGCAGTGGCTGAAAGTCACTGATTTTTGATAATAACGAAAAATAGTTCTGCTGTATGTGCACATTGCACAAATGGAGGGAGTTATGTATTTTTCATATTGCAATCAGCCAAAATGTTCAGAAACAAACTGTGTGCTAACTGCTTTGGGCAGGTTAGTGCAAAATTTAATTTGCACTCACTCATCTGATTCAAGGGGAGTGCAAAATATACTTGTCGCACCAATTTCACATTTTACAGTAATTCACTCAGCATGACTTCCTGGAGTTGAACCAAATGGCTGAACACAGCTAGTGCTCAGGACTTCTACCACAGCATACAGTAACAAAAAATCTCCCTAGAAAGACAGGAATGAAATAAAAGACAGGAAAAAAAAAACCACTGAATAAAAGACAAAAGTTTCTTAACTCTTCACTAACCCTTCTGCAACAGGGCCTCAAACAAAGTGAACCTGAGGCATGGGGAGTGTTAAGAGCAAAAACATTTGGCAGATAAAATACTTGAGCAACCAGATGTCTTGCAATGATGTGACTTTTGTCATGGTTTGCCGAGAGCTATTGCAAGAGATACAGAGCAAACTGGCTGGCTGCGACACAAACCAGCTTTCCAAGGCCTTTGACTTTGCCTATTGCTATGGCACCTCTCATGCAGCAAAGCACACAGACATATGCTAATCTTTAAGCATGTGATTCATTCCAGTAAATTAGGCAATGCTAAAACTGAGTGCCTAAAGCTAGGTTCACGCTTTCGTATGTGAATGGGCCAAGATGCTACCTATCTACTTGCCCTCTCTTGCTCTCATGTCAAGCTTCTGTTTTAAGCAAGGGCACTTTTTGCACATGTTGTAAAACATGCAGCTTTATGCTTAATTCTGCTGCAGGTGCAGCACCTTAGCTCTTCCTCTTATGGAAGCAGTTTTTGGTCTTTTCATACCATACTATGTCATTTGATTCTGCAGGAGATGACAAAAGGAAGGCAAAACAATCTCTCTAGTTTCTTAGGGCAGCAATCAGTGGCTGCTCAGCTTTACATTAGCATGTGTCATTTTGCTGGACAATGCCCAAGTGAGAGTGAAAACAGCAGTAACAGCAGTTACAGCAGTAACAGCAGTTGAGGTTTATCTGCAATAGGATTACCAGATTTCCTATGACAGCTTCTGGACACTGAATGCTCTGCTGTGCTCCAGCAGTAGAGATATGAGACCTGCCTGGGAGAGGGAAGTCTTCTTTACAACTTTCTTATTTTCTACTCGTTTTGCACAAGCCTTTGCATTCCCACCTGCTCTACCTCACGTGCCTCCTTTCCGTTATTTTGGCACAGACAAGCAAACTGCTTAATCTTCTGGATCATCATGCCAAGCTACTCCACCCTCCCTCCCACCAGGCTGTGGCCACACACCCACAGTTTCCTGCTTGCAACAAGTAAAAAATCTTATTTATACTTTTTTTTCGGTGTTTTTGTTTATTTTTTTTTCCTGTTCCTCATCTCCTTCGTACATGAATTTTAATGGATTTTTCCACATATGGAAAAATTAGGGTCATGATTATTTTGCTGCTAAAAGTATGGGTCTTGTTTCTTCAGAGAAAAAACATACACAGAGTCCTTCTCTGAGCTTTTCCAAACCCATTTGAGCATCATGGGCTTATTTTTGTCCTGGCACCCTCATTTGTGATTCAAAACCAAAATTTCTACTATCTGAATATCAGCAATGATATTTGAGGTATAAACATAATTTAACTCTTTGACATCTGGAAGAAAAAAAGTTGCATGCAATATGCAAATGAAAAGGAAATGACTAATGCACAAGCCATGGAAATGAACTTTAATTTAACTAATACCCTCTCCAGTGTAATTTTATTTAATATTCAACTACATTTTGGCAATTTTTATCTAAAATTCAAAGCTGGAAGGAGGAGATGTCACATATACTTTAATCTCCTAGCAACAACAATCACTACAAAATAATGATATGAATTTTTTTTAAAGTAGAACAGAAGAATTGAACTCATTATATTTGGCTTTATTAGTCTTAGGCTTACAATTGCACATCCCCAGTCCACTTACTATAGCCATTTATTCAGATTTTTTTTAAAGTTACTGTTGTTACAAACAGTCTCTGGATGATTGCCTTAAGAGGTTTCTCAATTATTTATGATGTTTATGCAGAAAAGAAATATATTTTGAGGAAGACATACCATTAATTAATGTATCTTCTTGCCTATTACAGACTTTTTCACACTTTAATCCCATTGTCAATGATGTTCTAATTCATTAATAACTCGAGCAAGCAAGTTTTGCCACATTCCAAAACAAAACAGCTGTTGTCTGGAATAGAAATGAAAAAAGTGACTTTAATGTTATCTCTGACTGAGCAAACTTTACTTTAATGTGTCGGCACAAACTTTTATAGTCTTCCTAAAATTTATTTGGGAGTTCACTTGAAAGCAGTCAGCTAGACTTTATTAGTGGTTTCCTGCCATTGCATAGGCTGGAAAAGCAAGCCTAGCAAGTTTGCTGCCTGTTAACTTTTTATTTTCCTTTTTTTTTTTTTTTTTTTTTTTTTTTTTTTTTCCTGTAGGGAATAGCATTATGGATGTTGTTGTCTCTCCCGAAGTCACAAATCACTTATTTCATTCAGATCTGCAAACGGATTGCTCAGACTAATCAGTCCCAAACCACCAATTCAATCAGTGATGCTGGGATAAACTCATTGCCCTTGCATGCTGCACCAAACAAGTTGCCAGCTTGCACCTGATAGATGTTCCTTAAAATGTTTATAAATTTGAAAATTTAACATTTGCATTTGCTATTTTATTAACTAACACAGTATCAGAAAGGTCCTTCTGGCCCCTTAATTAATTGAATTCAGTGAAGGCACCTTAGGACAATGCTTGGACTCAAGTGGACAGTGTCTTCTTCATACTTGGCTAACACTGCTCAGTAGCCTCAAGACAAATACAATGGTAGCCAAGATGCTATGATAATCAGGCATGGGGACTTTTTTTCTTTCCATCATTTTCCTGTCTTTCTCCTTGCCTCTGCACAGTAAAGCTGGTCTAAGTGACTGTGTTTGCAATGCTAGATGGGAGAGGGGCCCTGCTTACTTTCTCTGTGTCCCAACCATTTGCTATTGGGGAAGGAGGGATTTGGGAGAATGAGTTTCCTCAAAGAAGGGGTTCTACCAAACCTGGAGCTAGAATGGCTTAATTTTGGTCAGACAGAATCCCTAAAGCAGTTGAAAGGGTTTGGTAAAGGTGAGTTTTGAAGTCACCAGCCATCACCAGGCTGTATGTAACATTATGCAAAGGAAATAATTCCCAGTTCCTTTAGTACTGATGAGCATTTTGGCCTCTGGAGGAGTAGTCCAGAGGAAACTGGTGAAATAAATTCTTGTTGCATTTTCTCTCAAATGTTTTTTGATCTTTCATATGGAGACCAGGATTTCTAAATGTGGCTTCCAAATAGATACAAACATTATCCCATAAATCTGTGGGCCTGGATGAAATGCACCCAAGAGTACTGAGGGAACTGGCAGGAGTTGTTGCTCAACCGCTCTCCATTATCTTTGAGAGGTCATGGAGATCTGGGGAAGTGCCAGAGGACTGGAAGAAGCCAACATCATCCCAGTCTTCAGAAAGGGCAAGAGGGAGGAGCTGTGCAACTACAGGCTGGTCAGCCTCAGCTCCATCCCTGGAAAGGTGATGGAGTAGCTCATCCTAGAGAGTATCTCAAGGCATGTGAAGGAGAAGGAGGTGATCAGGAGTAGTCAGCATGGATTCACCAAGGGCAAGTCATGTTTGACGAACATGATAGCATTTCTATGATGGGGTGACTGGCTGGATGGATGATGGGAGTGCTATGGAAGTTTTCTACCTGGACTTCAGCAAGGCTTCAAGGCTTTCAACACTGTCTTCCATAACATCCTTATGGCGAAGCTCTGGAAGTGTGGGTTGAATGAGTGGACAGTGAGGTGAATTGTGGACTTGCTGGATGGCAGAGCTCAGAGGGTGGTGATAAATGGGGCCGAGTCCAGTTGGAGGCCTGTGGTGTCCCCCAGGAGTCAGTATTGGGGGACAGTGCTGTTCAACTTGGTCATCAATATTTTGGATGAGGGCACAGAGGGCACCCTGAGCAAGTTTGTGGACGATACCAAGCTGGGTGGAGTGGCCGACACTCCGGAGGGCTGTGCTGCCATTCAAGAGGGATCCAGACATGTTGGAGAGTTGGGCAGAGAGGAACCTCCTGAGGTTCAACAAGGACAAGGGCAGGTTACTGCTCCTGGGGAGGAATAACTCCAAGCACTAGAACAGATTAGGGGTTGACCTGCTGGAGAGCAGCTCTGGGAGTCCTGGTTGACATCAAGTTAACCATGAGTCAGCAGTGCCCTCGTGGCCAAGAAGGCCCATGGGATCCTGGCTGCATCAGGAGGATGTTGGCAGCAGGTGGAGGGAGGGGATCCTGCCCCTCTACTCAGCTCTGGAGAGGCCGCACCCGGAGTATTGGGGGCAGTTCTGGGTGCCCCAGGACAAGAGGGACGTGGAGCTTCCAGAGAGGGTCCAGCGGAGGGCAACCAAGATGATTAAGGGACTGGAGCATCTCTCAGTAAAGACTAAGTGAGCTGGGCCTGCTTAGCCTAGAGAACAGAAGACTGAGAGGAGATCTGATAAATATGTATAAATACTTGAGGGAAGAATGTAAAGGAGATGGGACCAAACTCTTCTTGGTGGTGGTTAGTGGTAAGGGGTAATGAGTATAAATGAAAACACAGCAAGCTCCATCTCCACATGAGGAAGAACTTATTTCCTGTGAAGGTGACAGAAACCTGGAAGATGCTGCCCAGGGAGGTTGTGGAGTCTCCTTCTCTGGAGGTCTTCAGAATCCACTTGGATGTGACCCTATGGCCCGTGCTCTGGGTGTCCCTCCTGGATCAGGGGGGTTGGATTAGATGAGGTCTGGAGGTCTCTTCCAACCTCAACCATTCTGTGATTCTGTGATTTTGATTACAGGTAAGACAACATACTTAAGTCTAATTTGAGTGACAGCAGTAGAGTGCCAACAACAGAGCCCATGTCAAAAGCATCCAACACTAATTGAGAGGTGATGGCTTTCACTAATGAATAACCTGAATCTATCCAGGATATATTATTACAACCTCTGAAGTCTCTCATGAAGCATTCCTGATGTCTCAATGCCCAGGCATAATATTTGATGACCAATGTCATATGAAGATGCAACAGTATTAATGTTACATTTAGGAGCAAGAATATTGCCTAGACAACTTTAAAGTATTAATGTTAAACTATATTGATATTTATGAATTCATTAGTATATATTATGTCAGAAATGTCTGAAAAGGCAATGATCCAGTCGAGGGAAGCTTATATAAGTACACACATGACATTAAAAAAATGAAATAAAGTAAGAACAATATATGCTTTTATAAATGAAGGAATCCTATCTAGTTTTATATGATTTCCAAATGGGCAAAATAAATTCATTTCTATTTGGGAACAATTGACTGTAAAATGTTTTGAAAATTGCAGCTGGTCTTGCCTTCTCTATGCAGAAAAAAAACACTTGAAACCATAAAACTTACTTTAAAATGTTTCAAAAATAGGTCAGACTGCTTGAAATTCAGTTCAGGAAAGAATATTCATCCCTGTATTGAAATCTTCGGGACTATTGAATCCTCAGCATATATTTGTGAAGCTTTCATCAGTATTATTTGAACATAAATGACAAAACATATGCCCTCTCTTGCTTATGTCTTAATGACAATGAAGCTTGCTGAAACATACAGAGCTGAGTTGATTTCTGAGTTTGAGATCAGAGACAATTTTTCTCCTGGATATATTGGCCAAAGATATTTTGTTTTACTTTTCCACTTGTCTTGAGTATGTCAGTTTGTCCCACACAATTTCCCACATATAGAAGGAAATGTGGACATACTTGTATGTTCGTTCTTCTTGTTTTTCTTCTTTTTTTTTCTTTTTTTTTTAAAGTGAGAGTTGTAGGTGTGTATCAGAGGGATGGTATTCTAAAGCACACTTCTAAAGGACAAGTAGGAGCCTCAGGAAAATACCACTTATTACAGCTCTTGAAATTCAGACAGCTGGAAAGCTTGTAGCATCATGACAGGATGGAGTAAATGGTAGTATTTTTAGCATGACCGTTGAATAAAAATTCACACTACCTACTACAGTCATCTCTTTTTTTCGAGTGGAAATAAAAAACAACAGGGGAAAATGGCCTGTTAACATCTCCTTCTGTATAGGAACTATTGTAGCTTGGAATACAACAGGACAACCATCAGGGAGAAGAGAAGGAAAAGCTAACATGAATGCCCCCTGACTAAAAAACATGGCCTGCTCCTCTGCACTGAATTCCATAGGTCTGCACCATCTCCTATGCTCCCCTATGCTCCACTATGCTCCACTATGTGTGAAATATATCTGACTCTTCAGCATCATCAAATGTATTTTTGGAATTTTTCCATTCTATTTAAAACTTTATCTTTCATTTAGCTTCATTTTTATTTTTGGTACTTATTAAATGAATCCTTTTACCCATCACAGAGCCATGGGGCTACTGTGATTTCTCCCCAGCATGCTATAAAATATGCACCACTAGAGACTGTAAATTACTCTTCCCACCTACCCTAACAAAATTACAGCTTGACTTTTTTCTGTTGTTGATGCTCAGAAAGGCAACTATGTTGACCACTGCCACTATCACGAGTAAGAACTACCTCATCTTAGTGTTGTTCAGAGCTGCTTGTCTCAAGTTACATGTAGACAGGCAATTCGTATGTGCTTCCATTTATAAGCTATTACTGATAGCTAAGGATGAATCTTATAAGCAGGAAGGGCTGTTTTTCTCCCTCTCTAGTCTTTGGACATAATCTTTTCCTTTTCTGTCTTTATTTTTTTTTTCCCTGAATGAAACATAAAGCTGATCTCATCAGTCCCAGATATTGCATATCCTGCAAGTTCGTGGTCCATGGTCATATTTGCACACATATCATGTCTAGATACATCCACCAAAGACAAAGGCAAATATTTGAAGTATCTCTGCATAAGAACAACATTTATATACTATTTTCCACTCACTCTGAAGCATCAGGGCAGGCACCTTCCCATGACAATGCTTTGCAGGCCCACCTCAAAAAGCTGAGTGGTAATCCTGGGCTTGATCTCTCTGTCCTGGAGCCAGCAAGAAGCCAGAGCTTCCTGCGAGCTGAAACAACACTTTCTTGCTGACTGCTGTAAGGTTTTAACAGGATAGAAGCACAATTTTGCTTTTACAGAGTATGTGACAATAGAATCCTGCCCCCTTATAGTCTTCCCCCTTGTAAGATCCTGTCTTCTTCAGTTCACAGCCTGGATTGCGATCACTGAATTGGTAGTTAGTCACTAACCTGTTTTTTTATTACATACCAGTCAATCTTTGTGCTCAGTGCTGAATCATTGCTTTTCTCATAGATCTTTCTGTAACTCTCCTCAATGTATTATCCAAGAGCTTTGTAAGCTCTGATTTTATCCTTATAATCTCCATCAGATGAAGCCTTTTTATCTTCCTCATCTTACAAATAAGTAGGAATAGGTCATGGTGAAATCAAAGTGATCAAAAGGGTATCTTAATTGTAGGTGTCCATTTTAAATGAAGAAAGAGCTGACTTTCTCAAAAGGATTAGCTTTGCTAACGCATTTTACAAGGTATATAACACAAATCCCATTGATTTTGCTGGCAGCTGTGAGCACACAACATTTACTTAGCTGCTGGGGGCATAAATATCTGGAAATATGGATCACCTCTACAAGGTCTACCTTACTCGATTGCAGGTAGTCCTTAGGACTTTAATGACAGAATTTCGCTAGCAAATCTGCTCAGGAGAAGGTGAAATTCAGCCATTTCATGGAATATGCTGATCACTCTGCTCCTGCATTCCCCCTTTATCCTGTCCAGCACAGGAAGGGCTTGGCCACTAAGAGGCATATGAGGAGTCTGTCCCTGCTGACCATATTGTCTTAGAAAAGGCTATTGGAAACTTCAGTGTAGAATTTCTACAAGTGCTTTGTAGAAAATATCCTTAACCTATGACCACAGAAATAAGCAAAAAGCAGCAAAAAAACTCAATAACACAAAGCCAAATCTGCTACTCCATCCTCAAAGAATATATGTGAATAATAAGGCACTCAATTCCATAAAATTTACAAAAAAATTCTTGCCTCCAGTCAGGTAAATTCATTTAAGCCTCCATTTAAGATTTACCCCCTCTTCAATGTAATAGGTATTCTTACATTGTCTCTGAACAGGAAATGGGTTCTTTATGCTAATACCATCCTTCTTGGAGTGCAAAATATACATGAAGGGAAAATAACATTTAGATCCTGTTTTTAGGACTTCTAATGTTGATATCCTGCACAGTTAATTCACTGAGTCAAGTGTTCAACAGCAAAATAAGCATCACATAGAGGAAATATTATTAAGTGTCTCTGTTTCCTAAGTGGTACTGTCTACCTTCTTTGCAATGAGACAGGAGTCTTGTTTGAATTATCAAATGCTCAAAAGCTGCACTCAGCCCACAGGCAGCATATCTGGTAGCCCTTGCTGGGAAAAAAAAAAAAAAAAAAAAGCAACTCCCTGAACAACCCAAAAACCTGTATGGTGCCTCCACAGTGCTGTGGTAGATGTGAAATAAACAAAAAAAACCAGCACTGACATCTTTAGGTTGAACACTGGATTAACATTTGAATTTGCTTTTACCCATAGTGGTATTTGTTTTGTGGCTACAGCGATACATAAAATGATTACAAGGCAGCCCTAGGAAGTTCTCACGATGAACTGCAAAAGATGAATGGAAAATCTGAGAAAGATGGACACTAAAACCTAACAACTAGCTCTCTGAGAGACAAAAATATTTGCATAGATTTGTGGCTATAAAGAGAGTCTAAGGAACCTGAATTTGCATAACCTAAATGATGAGAAGTCAAGGAGACTAAAGAGTGTTTAGACATGTTGGTGCCAGAGCTCGCTCTTAACTTGCACAAATCACTCTGAGAAGAAATCCCATGTGCCCTAATCCTGGAGCCAGAAAAAGCAGTAAGATAGATAGATTTCCCAGCAGAGAGGACAAAAGGCAGCAGTCTACTGGGAAACAAGCAACAACAGCAAAAAAGACATGGGAGGTCTGTGTAATAGTATCCAGTGGAGTCACTGGACACTGACCCATACCGAGGAATAGAAATACAAACTTGGTAGCCCTGACCCTTATCATATGTTTAGCGATCAAGAGGCAGAGACCAGTCTCATAGGGGTACTTCTCTCTTACCCTGACTATAGCCAAAACACTCGGGAGCTGCTGAATCCTCATGTTAACAGCACAGCTTGGACAGAAACGTGGGAAGCACAAGTATTGTGACCGTGGCAATGACGGGCTTAGACACCCATATGCTCCTCTTGTGCCTCTCTGGTGCATCAGCTTCTGCTACATGCTAAAAACCAACTCTACTTCCCTGGTGTTGTTATGAAAATGACACCTCTAAGAAGGATAGTTCTCTTGAAACAGAAATAACTGTAGACATTTCCTCCCCTTAACACTACCAGAGCTTAATACTCTGTTTGATTTCAGGAGTTTACATAGGCAGAAATAAGAAAAAATGGCAGCCCTTGGTAAAGAATATTGGAAACTTGAATATCCGGAGGGTCCTGAGGCCTTTGGTCCTTTTTTTGTTCTCTTTAAATAATTTAATACTTTTACAGTTCAAATATATGGAAGCAAGTGTCCTTGCAAGTCAGCTATTTTTGTGAAGCATAAAAATGCCTTTACTACCTTAAAAATAAACAGTTTATGTTTTTCAAGGTCTACTCCGTGTTGAAACATATCAGCAGACAGTATAATTCAGCAAACAACCTGCTGAGTTTGCTTTTAAGACTTACAGCCTACCCAAGGAATGCTGATACTATCTTTAAATAGAAACTTCCTTTCTGTCACTGTTTCATGCGTGGGGTTGTAGCCCATGATGTGAAATACATATTGAGGCTCTTTGCCAAGGCTGGCAAAGACAAGGCTGGCAAAGACAATGGGATGACTCCCTCTGAGCTCAGCATCTACTGGATCAAGCCCTTAAAACAAGTCTGCTGCTTCCCTGAAGATTTGTAATTCTTGCATCACTTACTAAGCAATAACACAAGGGGACTCCTTGCTTGCAACAATAAAAAATAATAACAATAGCCTGCAAATCTGGATATAAAGAAAGCAAATCTGGATATAAAGAGAGCTATAAAGACAAGCTACCTTTCTAAGGTAGTTTCTTTCTACCACTTCTGCTGAGGCCTACTCTTGCTCTCACTTTCTGTAGTCCATGTGCCCATTTTATTTGCTCTTCTCTATGTCTACATTTCCCCCTTAATGGTTTCTACTGTGCTATGGGCTGCTCTGTTTGACAACTAGCTTGCTTACTGTCTGTGATGTGATCCCAAAAGAAGCCAAAGAGAAGTCTTCATGCCTCAGGCATTCCCATCATCTTAATGCAATCAAGAATTACATCATTTGTGAAAGTGGCAGGTCATAATTTATATCAGCTGATGTAGCCTGTTTCTAAGGAGATGTCTGCACTGTGTGAATGAAAGAAACCTGTTTAGCAAACAGGTGCTGCTATCCCTCTTCTATAGTAAAGCTTATCTAGATTACAGAATTTACCTTCACCCCACAGAGGGAAAACATCCTTTAAAAGGTCTTGTATGAGAAACTCTTTCTGATCAGGTAAAAATGGCTTATTGAAAAAACCTCTTTCCCACTTGCGATGGTTTATGACAACACCAAAGCAATTTGTACTGTGTATAGCACTATAGATTTAATAGCTGAGAGATGTACCTATTGATGTTTGTCCATAGAAATATTAAGGGCTGGTTGCTCTTCTAGCAAGATGTTGTCAAGAGGTGTTTCTTTGCAAGCAGAACCTACAGATTACCCACAGTCAATCTGCTGTCTGGCATGGGAATGAACTTCTATTAATAACCTGTTGAAGGTCCTGAGCAGTATAAAAATAATGGTTATACTTCACTGACAATTTAACTTCTGTAGTGGGGGGAAACTATTAAAGCAGGCTGAAAATTTTATTATTTTTTTCAGCAGAAAATTAGTCTTTTTTTTTGGACTGAATATTAAATTTTTTGATATCCTAAAAAAAAAAAAACCTGGGCAGTAAATTTTAAATACAAGGGCCAATTTCCAGAAATGTGCAAACAAGTACTTTTTAATCCAGTTTGTAATGAGGAAAAAGTAATTCATTATTTATTAATATGATAAAATTCTTATTAGTTTATAATAATGACTTTCTCAAAGATATAATCATATAATCAAAGAATCCTTAAGATTGAAAGGGACCTTTAGAGATCACTTAGTCTAACCTCCCTACACATGCAGGGTACCTACAACATGTGCAACAGGATTGCATCCAAGAGGGTTTTGAAAATCTCCACAGAAGGAGACTCCACAATTTCTCTTGGCAGCCTGTCACCCTCACTGTCAAGAAATTCTTCCTTAAGTTCCTATGGAACTTCTGATGCTTCAGTTTGTGGTCGTTCCCCCTAGTTCTGTCAGTGGCTACCACTGAAAAGAGGCTGGTCCCATCTCCTTCACTCCCTCCCTTGAGGTATTCATGGACACTGATCAGATCCCCGCTTTGTGTCTGGGGTTATTCCTCCCCAAGTGCAGGACCTTGCACTTGCCCTTGTTAAACCTCATGAGGTTTCACTCCACCCAGTTGTCCAGTCTGTCCAAGTCCCTCTGGATGGCAGCGCAGCCCTCTGAGGTATCAGCTATTCCTCCCTATTTCATATCATCAGCAAACTTGCTGAGGGGGCACACTGTGTCCTTGTCCAAGTTATTAATGAACAAGTTGAACAGCCCGGGGCCCAGTAGGTGACCCCTGCAGGACACCGCTGGCCACAGGCCTCCAACTAGACTTGTTGCTGTTTATCACCACCCTCTGAGCTCTGCCATCCAGCCAATTCTCAGTCCACCTCACCATCCACTCATCCAACCCACACTTCCTGAGCTTCCCCATAAGCATGTTGTGAGGCGTGACATCCACTGCTCTCCCCTTATCTATCCAGCTAGTCATTCCATCATAGAAGGCTATCAAGTTAGTCAAGTATGATTTCTGTTGGTGAATCCATGTGCTCACTGTTCCTCAGCACCTTCTTGTCGTCCATGTGCATCTTATGATGATAAGTTACCAAAAAAAAAAAAAAAAAAAAAAAAAAAAAAAAAAAGTATTTTCCAATCCACAATACTTCAAGTAAAAGACTAAGGAGACAGTCATCATCTTCAAAGGATAAAATATTACAGGGCTATAGCACGGAGCAAAACTAGGCTGTAACTAAATTATTTCAGCTGCTGTTAGAGGCAGCGTGCTTTGTTTACCTTACACTTTCAGAATCTGCTAACTGGCCTGTGCTAGTGACGTGCTGCTTTTTCTGAGCAAGACTGCTACAGATACACATCATCTGCAGAATTAATAATTTGTCCTTCCATGACATCTCCAAACAGCATTTCTGAGTCCCTTAAAGCAACTCATGCCTCACTTGGAGGAGGACTGAGATGGGTTGGACAAAATCCCACTTTTTCATGGGACCGCTGTCCAAGTGTGCCCTTTGTGCAGGCTCTCTGGGCAGCTGCAGTTCCTGCCCCACAGGTGGATCACCCTCTGGGATGAGTGGGAATGACAGGAAAAGGGCACTGCTTGTGCACAATCCTGTCTGGGACTTCAATAACAGGACAAACTCGAGAGACCTGCTGAATGCGGACCAGCTGTGCTGGTACCTGCCCAGGACATGGTGTTCACAGTGCCCATTTCTAAGCTATGAAATAAATGTTGTATTTAGTAAGTGTTACCTCGGTGACTATAATTATGTGGCTCGTTCAAGACACATAACAGAACCTAAAATTTTGGCTCTCAGTTCAAAGAATGTTGCCGAATAGTGCACATGGTTCAGAGGGCAATGGTATAAATTACATTCAAGTACATCTGGGCATTAAGGAGCTTCAAATTTGCTCTTAGGGGACGGCACCTTTGGAGGAATTATTTACTTTGCGAATACGGTTCATTTACAATGTCAGACAAGGTGACTCTTTAGCACTGTGGCAAACTCGCACTAGAAATTCCAGTATAATCACAGCAGCTCATTAAACATGAAAAATAACTTTCGTGCGCAGGCATGTTTTGGCGTTGCCAGCAGTAGCAAAGGAAACATCAGAGCGTGCCACGGCTTCTGTGAGCAGCCCCTGGCTGTGCGCACACAACATGGCGAGCAGAGGCAGAACGGGGCTTGGGAGGAGAGCAGAGACCCTCACCCTGAGAAAGTCAGAAAGGTGTGGGAGATGAGAAGGGGATGGTGAAGACTGCCAAGTCTTGATTTGTTCTGCTGCCTTTGTGGTGACATTGACTGCAGGGGAACTACTCCCTGCTGTTGATGCTTAGTTAAGAGAAATGAAATCTAGTGTCCACCTCATTTATCACAAAGCAGCATAGAGTAAATTAAGGTCTCGAAGTGGCTTCATTTTGCGGCATTTAAAGTCAATCCCTTCTCTGGTTTAGAAACTTAAAAAGTAATATTAAAGTCACATTAATGCAAGAATGGCCTACAAAGAACAAGCTATGGCCTACAAGGAACAAGCTATGTCCTTCTCTATTAGTTTCAACAGAAATATTCTAATTTTTCTTATATTCTAACATTTCTTATCTGCCCTTTTCCCAAAGATTCGCTGGTCCTCCAGAGCAATCTTGTCCCCACAGGAACCAAAAATCAAATCAGAGCTTTATGGAACATTGCCCAGAGTGCCACAACGAATTAGGATAGAACATCATTTTGCCCACAAATAGACAGGAAAGTTGGAGCCTTGCAGTAATATATATAGGCTGCATCACAGAGTTAATATTCAGAGCCTGTCTGAGCCTGCAAAACATGTCCATCCTCCCCCACAAAAATGTAACCTATTCTTATCCACAAGGCAAAGTTCCAACCTACAGATTTCAAGAAGTAACTGAAAAAATTACTTTAGGTCAACTGCAAATGTAGCCAGTTCTCGGCTAAAGAGCTTTTGTGCATTCATTTGTACACAAGTGTGTATGAACTATTTATTGGCCTATTCCCCTACTCTCCAGCCATCTGCAGGAAATATCCGCTAAGATAAATAACCTACCTTGCACTGGTTTGCGTTTTGAGGACCTGTTTTGACAGGGCAGTCAGCTAGACCACCTCTTCCAAGAAGACTGGAGATCCTCCCCTGTTTTTCTGAAATGTCATCACACAAAGTAAACCAGAGGGAATGCTCTGTCCCCAGAGAGTGCCAGTGCTCAAGAGACTGTCTACCATCATTAAAGAGTTCATACTGTATTATCAGACCTTGTGCTCTATGTAGAAAGTACCAGATAACAAGTATTTCCTGGTAAGAAAAGGAAAGTTGGAACTCAAACAATACAATGACTGTTTATGTCTGTAAACTCTAGATGTTTCCTTGAATGAGAGGTTCCTGGTTAATTGTTTCATAATGGATTTCTCGTGATATTATTTCACACGATATTCCCCCTTCCCAATTCTTGAGAGCAGTATTTGTATCTGACTCCTTCATATTGCTTCTAATTCCGTCTTTGTATAGGATATTCAGATGCCATCATTGTATATACTCAATACATTGACCTCCATCTTCTGCACAGTCAGGAAAATTATTTTTGCCAGCATGTTATCTAGCTGTGTATTTATTTGGCTGTATTTTTCCTTTTCAGTTTTTAAACTTCATAAACTGAAAGGAATGCCTTTAATAAAAACATGTCAGATTTAGAAACAAAAGACCAGAAGCACTTTGTCTGTTTTTTTTTTTTAAAGCATTAAAATGATGTCCTAGAAGTCTTTGTCTGGTTTGCCTTTCATATTGCTTCTTCTCCCACTGTTGGATTTTATTACTTCAACTTCCTTTGTGTGTGTGTGTGTGTGAAACTCCTGATACTATCTACATTAAACACGCTCAATATCCTTTATCTTAAAAGAGCAAACTTTCTCGTTTACTCAAGACGGTAAAGAATCTATTAGAGTTCACCAGGCTGTAAAATCTAACAAACTCAAAAATGTTCATTGTGGAATTTACGGTTAGCAAAGAAATACCAAGGAGAAAAGGATTTGTGTTTTTAATAGTAAATCCCAGAAATAATCTTACACTTTAAAAGTTGCCTGGGATCTTTATTAGCAAGCAGTATTGTTCTATATGGTCAAATCTACTTAGTACAAGCATTCTTACCCTCTTTGTATCCTCTGAACAACAAAAGATATCACGAGTAGTGGTTTTTTTTTTTTCTTGTCTTTAAGGAACCATATGGCAATGTGTGTAACATGAAGAGTTCAAGCTAAGAAAGTGAGAGAGAGCAACATAGGAGAAGACATGGGAGTGCTACTTCTAGTTTAAGTGGGTGTAACTCCATATGCTCTGAGGTTATCTCCCTAGTGCTGAAGTAAAAGGAATTAATATGTGGAGATCAAAGTGTCAGGATCCAGCCTGTACTCTTGATGCAAAAGTACTGTACACACACATATATATGTGTATTTTAAGAGAATCTTTGCTGATATTAATGACAGATCCCATCAAATGCATTCCTGAGGATAGTAACATTGATATGCATGTAGTGCACTGTGTACATAAACACTATCTATCTCCCTCAATATTACAGTAAAATGTTGAAAGGCTGTAATACAAACTTGTACAATTTCCTTGAGAGATCAGAATGGGTCTCTGAGTATTCTGATTTGCTTTCCAGCCACTCCAGACTCCAATGGAAAGTGCTGAAATACTCTCTATATTTTCTAGTTAAAAAAACATTAGATCATTACCATTTATTTTCATTAGAACTTGAAATCAATCTTGCAGCAAACCACCTAGGGACACTGAGCCACTGGATGCTCGCTTTTCAGCCACTATATTAGATATGTTCTCTGGAATGAGCTCATCACTGGTCACCTCCACTGACCTGGAGCTGCCTCAATGGCAATCTGGGTGCAATGAAGTTGCCTAATCTACTTAGCGTCCAAAGCAAACAGAAACAACGCGCCTGTGGTGTAGATTTCCAACTCCAACTGCACACATGAGTGCTTATTAGGGAAGAGATTGGGATTGAATCAGCAAGGCTTTTGACACCATGCCTCACAACATCCTGCTGGGTAAGCTCTGAAGTGGGGCATAGATGAACGGATGGTGAGGTGGATCGAGAACTGGCTGCATGTCAGGGCTCAGAGGGTGGTGATAAATGGGGCCAAGTCCAGCTGGAGATCTGTGGCCAGTGGCGTCCCCCACGGGCCAGTACTGGGCCCAGGACTGTTCAGCTTGGTCACCAATGACTTGGACGAGGCCACAGAGAGCACCCTGAGCATTGGTATTGTGGTCGATACCAAGCCAGGTGGAGGGGCTGACACTTCGGAGGCCTGTGCTGCCATCCAGAGGGACCTAGATGGGCTGGAGAGTTGAGGTTTGTCAGGTTCAACAAGGACAAATGCAGGGTCCTTCACCTGGGGAGAAATAACCACAGGCACGAGTACAAGTAGGGGACTGACCTTCTGGAGAGCAGCCCCACAGAGAGGGACCCGGGTGTCAAAGTGGAGGACAAGCCGACCATAAGGCAGCAGTGTACCCTCGTGGCCAAGAAGGCCAATGAGATCCTGGGTGCATTAAGAAGAGCGTCTCCAGCAAGTCGAGGGAGGTGATTGTCCCCCTATACACAGCCCTGGTGAGGCCACATCTGTAGACTGTGTCCAGTTCTGGGCTCCCCAGTACAAGAGGGATGTGGAGCTGCTGGAGAGAGTCCAGCGCAGGGCTACGAGGATGATCAGGGGCCTGGAACATCTGCCCTGTGAGCAAAGGCTGAGGGAGCTGGGCCTGTTCAGCGTGGAGAAGAGAAGGCTGAGGGGGGACCTGATCAGCGTGTATAAATACCTCAAGGGAGGCAGTGAGGAGGAGGGGGCGGCCTCTTTTCAGTGGTGGCCAGCGACAGGACTAGAGGAAACGGCCACAAGCTGAAGCACCAAAAGTTCCACAGGAACTTAAGGAAACATTTCTTGACAGTGAGGGTGACAGAGCCCTGGCACAGGCTGCCCAGAGAGTTTGTGGAGTCTCCTTCTGTGGAGATCTTCCAAACCCGCTAGGATGCAATCTTGTTGCACATGCTGTAGGTGACCCTGCGTGTGCAAGGGTTTGGACTACATGATCTCTAAAGGTCCCTTCCAACCTTAAGGATTTTATGATTCTATCAGTCTTCCTCAGGGACATCTGAGCAATCCCCCTTGGTTTAAACTAGTCCCGTTTCCCTGGCCTACAGAAGAAAATAATTTCTGGCACTCATGGCAGCACTTCTGAGGGGCCCATTTCTGGAGTGGTATTGCTTCTCCCCCACTTAAATGCTGCTGCCCTCAATGGTGCACCTTGACAGTGTGATAGGACGTGGGAAGAGATGTGTTGCAGACTGAGCTTTAGGTCTCCCGTTCGGAAACAGCTGGGATCAGACATCTTGGTCATCCACAGCATTCACAGGCTAGGACACAGACACTTATATAGCTGCTATCTAGTCAAGGTTTTAGAAAACAAAATTTATGCTTTTTGATATGCCTGGTGAAACTGTCTTGCCTGCTGTTTGGGGTTCAACACAGGGAATTTGGTCACATAGCAATAGATTTCTCAGTCACGCATAGACTTTGTCAGAGTCTTAGGAGAAAAAAAGAGGCATAGGAGAAATATTTACTAAAATATTTGCAGTACATCCCCTGATCAGATGGCAACAGCTGCTTGCAATCAAAATACATCTCTCTATTGGGTATTCATGTTGCAAATACATAAATGGATTCTGCTCATAAAAAAAAAAAAAAAGGAGAGTATTTCATCTGAAAATAAGAGCTGCAGAGAAACTGATCCCTTTGTGCCACAAGTAACACAGAAATAGTCCCTACTCCCATTTATATCAGAAATGTGAGTTTGCTTCTGCCAGGACCACGAAATCAACAGTGTTATTAGAGGGCCCACTTGACGCTGAAGGCACAGAGAAGCTTTGTTCCTCCATGCCGGCTCCTGCATTTCTCAGCTCTCCTCTCCTCCTCCCTGCTCCTTGGCAGGGAATACTCCAGGATTAACCATGGCACAGTCCATGTAACTCCCTTATCTGTGTCTGACAGTAACACACAAAAGCAACTGCTGCTGCAGAAAAATATCTTGGATAGGGCTCAAAGGCTGGGGCTCTTCTTTACTTTTCCCACATGCACCTCCAAGATTGAAGAAATTGTGCTATTTCCCCTAAGGCCGTAAATGAAGAATAAAGGAACCATGTGTGGAAGGTACCCTTTATATGTGGTTCCTGGGGAATGTATTTCCCCATGTACCTAAAAATTAGGTCCTGAAAGGTGCACTTATTCATACTGTATAGTCAGGGAGTAATTCTAGGGTCAGCAAGTGAATGATAAACGTACTATAAAGGCAAACTATTTCTGGACTTTAGACATCATGATGAAAATCCTTGTCTAGCCAACTAGAGCAATGGACATGAATCCTAGAAAAAGGTCTGTAGTAGCAGTCAACAGCAAGGTAAAAAGAGGCAATAACTACAGGTTAAAGATGACACAGGCATATGCATATTGTACACAAGGAGTGGAATTTGTTGTAGAAATGTTCATATAATTAACATAATTGAGCACAGAGCTTGAGCTATTGTGTTGTTTTTAACATTGCAAAAATCTGTTCTACTTATAAATAGAATTATTATGCTGTGTTTCTGTCTTACAAAGATATACCAACCCTAAAAAAATTGGCACAATATGCAGGAACACTTCTGAGGCTGCTGTTAAGAGAAAACCAGACTGGCACATTTGCCAAGTTGCATGAGAGAAAAGCAAATGAGCAAAATGAAATGGCAAAATTTTATGTTTGCACAGATTATTCACAAGTACCTGTGATCATTTTCTCAAATGATGAAGAAAATCAGAATATCTTTGAAAACCTGAGAAAAATGTCCTGAGTCAAATAAGCTCTTGAGGAAGAAAAGCTAATTTTCAAGTGTGTTTAACCTATTCGCCAATATTAAGCCTCAAGTATCCAACCAAGCAGAAAGGGACAAGAAACACATCTCATTGTTATTATTTCAATTTCCAGGTCCAAAGGAGAAATACAACACAAGCTACCTTCGATGTTTTGAAATATAATGGAAAATCGCCACAGCCACACAGCATATGCTCTGCAATTCACAGAATTCACAGAATTCACAGATTCACAGAATTCCACTGCATCAATTCAATGCAGTCCAGGACAACTGATTTTAATATTCATCCCACTTTGGATTTTGTACTTTTGCCTTCTGGGGACAAACAGAAATTCTCTATATGTTAGAAGAGTGAAGGTACCCTTTACTCTGTGATGAAAGGCAGAACTCATCATTATGCCTTATGCTTTATGCTTTATTTTTTTTTAGGAAAGCCAAGTGCTGTTAAATTACTTGCCCGTAAGTCCAAAAGGTTCAGTAAATTGAATGAACTGGCCTACAAGTTATATATTTGCAAGAGAAGAATGTGAGCCTGCTATTCCTAGTTGCATGTGCTCTACTGTTTTCTGGACTCACTGTTCTTTGATTTCTGAATACCCAACAACCCTTTGGAAGTAAATATCAAAACACTACTTCTTTACCTGTAGAAAAGTGATGATTCTGTGATTCTCATTTTACTGGAAAGAAATGCAAAATTCCCAATGGCAAAAATATATCCATCTGTCACCATCATAAAACAAGGCTCTAATCCCCAAAAGGCAAATGAGTTTAGTTAAAGTTTACACTGAATGTACATCAAAGACCTATCCAACTACACATTCAGATATACTGCGCATAGATGTATATGGTTAGGAAAACCTTATGATTCACCACCTCTTGAATTTCAGGTTCAGAAGCATGGAATAGAGCATCAAGCTTATGTCTCGATGACAAAAATGTGTCCTATAAATGCTGTAGTAAAAATGTTTTTACAATTTCGAGAGCTAGTTGGAATCCACTTCCCTTTTCAAGAGAAAGATATTGATTAGCATTTGTGGCTTTAAGGAGGAAGTGAGTGAAGACAAGGTAGAAAGCAGTGCCTTAGTGAAGAAGAAAGAGTCCAGGGAAGAGGAAAAGGAAAGATTTGTAAAATGCAAACCTCTTGATAAGGTTTCTTCATGCTCCTGGGCTTCCCCCTTTACACTGATAGTTGGTTTCTTCCAGGAATCAGGACCGACTTGTTACCGAATGAATTGAGTGTACATGGAACAGAGGACGTCCTCAGTGCTCAAAGAAGTGCAAAGCAAAATATAGCAAAAATAAAGAGGATGACCAGCTTTAGCAGTTGTTTTATTATCTAGCCTATTATAGGTATCATTTGAGAAGATTTCCAACTTAAAGTCTAGTCTAGAAAGAGCAAGACAGTGTCCTTTTCATCATTACATCATGGCACAAAAACTTCATCACCAGGATAGCTGGTCTTTTATGCCTGCTTAGAAGATAAAGATTTCTATTTTCTCTTGCAGCATTCTGTTAAATTCTGTTACTGGATACTCTTTCAAAGCCCCAAATTTGGCAGATGAGAACTGGTTTGTTGAGCCTGAAGTCACAATAACATTTTATGACGGCTGTACCACCCAATTTGTTTGACTTAATGCACTGAACATACAGTAAGAAAGATGTCAAAAGGCTGACTGATGACAACTGACCTGAAAAGAATAAGTAGAGTATCATTTGTATTGGTATTCCATACTGATTGATCAGTTTGAAGGACTCTCTAACAACCACAGGCATGAAAGCAATACAGCTTGTTACAATATACAAAATGTTTGCAGTATGCTGTTGCTCCCTACAAGGTCTTTAAAAAACTGTAGCTTGAACTTTTTAAAAATTATTTATTTATTTTAATGTAAATATTTTTAAAGTATTTTCAGAGACTGTTTTTTAAATGAGTTGGTTTGCTGACAATATTTTATACTTTTTCAAAGTGAAATGCTTTTAAAATTTTGGGGAACTTCTCACTTCACTTATTGCTGCAAGACAGAGCTTGTGATATCATGTATGTCAAGAACCATTTAAAAATTAAATAAAATACACGGAAAATGTTTGGCCAGCTAAACCAGTGTAAAGTCAAATTGATGACATATGCCAACTCACACATATAGCCCCTTTTTCTTCTCAGCTGATGATCTATCATTTTATTTCTTGAAAATAATTCATTTAGGAAATTCTCCTTTCTTTGTTTCTTTCACTTTATTTCAGGACAGACATCCCCAGTCTGATTTTGATTTCACACTATCCTATTTCCTCCCACAAATTTAAATGCACTTTAGACACTCTGCATTTAAAGATTAAAATCTCATGGCCTTCAGTGGGTCTCTGTTTCTTCTAGACACAAAGACCTAAAGGGTGGTTCTCAAAACAATTGCCTAAAGGCATTCACTGGCATGGCAGCAGGTTCTGATAACAGATGTGGCAACAGCTGGAGAAATCTTTTTTTCATATTTGGAATTGATGTACAAGTGTGTGTTCAGCCAAATACATCTCAGGCATTGCAAACATGTAAAATCCTGATGATGCCTTTGACTGTGCAGAGAAGATATATTTCTGTTGCTCTAACGGTCTTTGTTGGCTGTCAATCTAGCACAAAGCACACACTCCTAAGAGCTTTAAATGAAGGCAGATTATTTACTTACTGTCTTGAATTAGGGGTCAGATCTTTGTAGTAAATTAGCTACCTGAGCCTTCCTCTAGTAGAAGTGGAAATCTATACCATTTAAATGGCTTTGTGTCGTTTGCAGGAAGGTTGAGAGCACAAGAATGCAGAGAGAGCTCTGATAACGCAAGCAGCTGCCCCAGCTGTTTGCTGAAAGGTTGTAACTGGTTGCTATTACAGAACTTCTCTAAAGCAACCCAAAATTTTCTCAAGCATGAAATACCTCGAGGATCCGCAGCAGAAGGCAAGAGGTCCATGAACTTGACCTGGGGCACTGATCATTTATCATACATTTTTTATTTCTCTCTCTGTTCCTCATTAAAAAGTACTTACTTACAAACTCACACTATTTAGTCCTTTAATGTCAGAAAATGACAAAAAATATTTAATCAATTCTCATCTCAAACCTACAGGTACAAAACCTACACCTAGCTGGAATCTCCATTTCAGCTCATGTTAGACCTTCCCAACTATTTCTTTGAATCTTGCTCTTAAACTTGTGGTTCCATTAGTGGACAAAACTCGAGTTTCAGCTTCTGGCTGCATATTCCCAAGCCAGGCTGAAGACTTCAAGGATCTACATGTTTCAAGGAGCATGAGGAGGGAAATGAAACAGATTGCAGTACAGTGATATTTAGTGCCTGCAGCAGGACACAGACTGAAAATGAGAACCTCCTTTCACCAGGTAGCTACAGAAAAACAGAGGTTTCTGGCAGCCCAAAGCTTAATCACAGACAACAGATCATCCACAGTTTCAAGTCTACGTAGGAGCAATTCATACTGTTTCTGCCTGCTACTCTCCTTATTTTCCCTGCCCGCCAGGGAATCAGGCACCTGGCATCAATTAGGTGAGCCCATATTCCGAAAAGCTCTCCCAATAACTATTAAGCACAAATGTGAGACTGCAGGTAGCAGCTGCAGAGGTGCTGGCTGAGGATAACAGGCGTTTAACTATTTGCTTTCCACTTACCAAGCTGGACAAATCCATTTCTTTACGAGGTTAATATAAGTATACAGACTTTACTCACACATGCGTACAGTGCAAGTAAGTGGGTGCTTTGCTACCTGATGTGTAACAAGACATTTCACCCAGAAGTGTTGAGAGTGCTTCTTACACTTAGGCATTTTGACATCCAAGGGAGGAAAGAGACATCAACAAGCTGAAGTTAAAGAACAGCCCTCTCGAGTCAATGGGGTTTCAAATAAGGCAAAGATTGCTCTTCGTGTATGCAGTGTTGGGAGGAGTCCATGCAGAATAATTGCAGGAAGCTCATAGCTTCCAAAATCAATCAATTACTTTTGCTTTTTAGTTCCCCTGAATCTTGGAGCCATTTGGCACATGCTAAAGCAGTGCACAAAGTGACCCAGCACCTAGAGGTTTCTATGTTTTTTTCTGTATTTTCATAATGAATGCAAAGCAGATAAAATTTGATGTATCTACTTTTTGTTTCACCCTCACCTACTTTTCATCCTCAAGAATGCTCAGTAATGATTCACCATGCTTTAAATAAGCCATCCGAACTTCAAGGAAACCTTAGGTTAGTCTTTAGGCAACTTGGCAGTAATTTCAGTGCATGGTAGAAATAGAACTAAATTGTTTTTACAGCTTTGACACAATATTGGACACAATACAGACATTCAGGCTGACTTTTGCACGGCGGGATTGAATTATTATAAATGTAGGTCCTTCAAAACTCTAATTAGGCATGCAGAAGTTCTTCTCTCCAATTTTTACCTTACAGATGAGGAAACTGAGGCACATTCATACTACAACTCTTCTACAGATCACAGGCTAAGTGAGGTGAGGTCCCTGCCACCAAAATAAGAACTCCAAACCAAGTTTAACATTTTCACTGTTTGGTCATGCTTCATTTCTTTTAAATTCTTCTCTGAGATCAATTGTCTCAAGCAAGCAAATTCATACAAGTCCTGTGACTTCACAGACTTTACAAGATATGTATTTCTACAAATAAAGATTGCTTCCAGAAATAAGATCTACCTCCTATATATCCCACTCTTCTCTCAAATATAATAGTAAGTGTCCTTTGATCAAGGAGTGCAGAATTTAAATTGGGAACCAAAGGAAAAATGCTGTTATAATAGGACTACTGGCACTAAACTTCTGTTGTATTTGAACATAAATGGGTAGGGTTGTGAAAACTTTAAGAGCCGTTGTATGACATGCTACAGTAGTGGAAGGGCAGTAGTAATCATCAATACACTATGTTGGGCTGTTGAGTTTCATTTTTACATTTCTCAGCAACTGGACATTTTTGTCAGGTGCATGTTTTCAACTCTACAAAGAAAAATCAGAGGAAAATCCCATGTCATGGGGAGAAGGGAATTAAAAAAAATCAAAATAAAATTTATTAGTAGAAATGCATAAAGTGTCATGCGTCATAAAGAAAAGAGCTCAGGTGACTTTGCATGCAAAGTTCAATGGGAACTCCATTTAAACTCATTTATTCACCAGCAATGAGTACTTGCATTGTGTCCCTGAGTACAAAAACTGGAAAATGACTTATTTCAGGAAAATACTTCAACAAGCATTAGGCATGCAGACCAATGTTAATTCTTTTTGTGGAGACTGTTTGTGGAGCTGCTACTATAATCATTCAAGATATATGAACTGCTATGAGCAAAAGTAAATCAAAGATTCACTGGATGTCCCTATGCTATGATTCTAACCACTTATAGGCATGCTGCAGGTGAAACACATCCGCTTGCAAGTTGCAGATATCCTGGTTCCTGTCTTGCTGGTGGGACTTCACTGGCTTTTCCAGTAGCAATTCCAGAGGTATTGCTAACTGCTGGGAGAAAAGGCCCTTGTCTGTGATAGCTCAGTGAATTCCTGCTTGCCAAATGCGTGGAGATGCTCCAAGGAGAAAGGATGACTCACGGCCAGTCAGTGCTGGCATCGACTGATCTGGGGGCTGCTCGAAAGTCATTGTAAATTAGGAGAGCGTTAATGGCTGCCCTAATTTAGGACATCAGCAATAGATGATGCTGGACTCATACAACGCACACGATAGCCAGCAGCAGCTTTTCCCCTGACGTGGCTCAGGACACAGAAGGCAGAGGTGGTTATTTTGGTGATTCAGGGCTCTGTGGTGAGCGCCCCACACTTGAATAACACTTCTCCTGTCTGGCTGCGCTGCCCTGGGGCCGGGGCTGCACACTTCACTGGCCGTGCAAGCATGCAGCGACAACAAACTTGTTTTAACAAATTTCTGTGAGGGAGGAGGGAAAGGAATTTCCTCTGGAAAGCCTGTTCTTATTATTGAATCAATTAAGGCAGAGTTTCTCCTGCAAATGGATTGCACAGAAGTGTCTAGAACTTGCTGAGATATGGGTGGTTCTGTTCTTCTGGCTTTTTCACATTTTAATGATACCCAGCAGTTCTTTTTTTTTTAAGTTTATATTTTATGTATATAAAAATATGTATATATAAAAAGTATATAATTTCCTTCTCAAAAGAAGAGTTTTTAAAAATGTTTTGTTTTTTTCCAAACAGAAGGTCTGATATTTGTGGTCATGTGGTGGAGAAGTGCTGGCAAGATAGACTACATTAAAAGACGCTCTATATTGTAAAAGGGTCTGAAAATTCCAGATACAGGACTGTATTTCATAAAACAGAATTGCTTTGGGAAGCAACAGCTATAAAAACAGCCGTATGATACAGTTTGTTTTTTAACAACACCTAGGATTTAAGGTGGGCATAGCAACCTTCAAGGATTTTGCATGAGGAAGCACAAGCTACAGGAAGAAAGTGCTTAAATGAGGCTGCATGAAGTCAGTCTTTGTACATGCAGCTAGAATACAGGTGTTGCATCTCCCAAGTCCAGCCAATAAAGAATTGTTTTAATTTTACAAGTATTAAACTCCTTTATCTTTTCATCTAAAGCATGGTAGTTGAAACAGTAGGCATACTATTATAGATTTTATAGCATAATGTATTTCTCTAACATGCACCACACATTAAATGTTAATATTCCCTGGCACCAGCCCTCTGCTTGAGGTTCTCTTGGAGTCCTCAGACTTTGCTTTAAAAATAAAAGCAGCATGACTCAATCCTCGTGTTTGTTCATTGCTTTTGTTTTTCTTGCTACTATTTTCTCTTGCTCTGTGTTCACACACACACTTGTGAACATTCGTACTGAGTATTTAACTTCACTCACACAGGTGAGTGACTGGACCCTCTCTGGTCCCTTCTGAAGCTCCCATGAGCTGAGGGCAGCATCTCCTCCTCCACATGACCATCAGGAAGATCCATTTACAGCAAAATACAAGCACTTAGTAATTTGGTTACTTTCCTCTAAAACATTAAAGAAGTTCTAAGTAATGTGACCTTCACTCTAACACAGAAAGGTATTTCAACCAGAAGGTCAGGGCTTTCAAGCGTTGTCAGCAGCAAACACCAATGGTACATAGCCTTTCAGCAGCATTGCACAGGGATGGTGGACATAAAGGAAGGAGAAATTCCAGTGCAAAATGAACCTGCCATTGTAAACTACCAGCTACTCCCTGACCCTTCATTTCTGCCTCAGAAGTAGAGAAGATGAAACAAACTGACAGTAATAGAAATTAATACATAGGTCAAGTTACAGATGTAGTTGCTTTGCATGTTGTTCAACATCTTTAGGCTTTGCTATTTTTAATTGCAGTCTTAATTACAAATGAACAGTATAAAGTGAAAATAAACTTTTCTTTTTAAAAACCCTTTCTGCCTATTTACATACATTTATATTCCCAGTAGTTATCAAGTGGCAGATGATAGTTCTAATTACCTCTTCAATGTATGTCATATCATGGTTAATTTTTTGATAGTTTTGACCTTTTAATCAATGGATCAAGAAAATAAGATGATACAGTGTGCTTTTGCATCATCTCAGTACCTGCTATGAAGTAGTTTGGGTGATTGAAGGGGTAATTAGAAATCCAGTGACAATAACTGCAGAACTTGTGCAAAAAAATATAGGTCAGTGCTGTTTGTGTCATACCATTTCTGCAGTAATAAAAGAAATTACTGTTAATTGCCCGATTATTAACATTCTTAACTCTGATAATTCTAGGCTAACCAAACAACATAGAGAAACACAAAACACTATTTTGTCGTTCCAGCAAGGTGGCAGTACTGTTCCTGTATCATAAGTTCCATAAATGTTGCATTTTTTATAGTGAATTAGATTTACCGCCTTATAGCTGATACACAAAGCTTAAAAATTTACTTTGAGACCATTCCCTTTCAGGGTGATTTACATGCAAGTAAATCTTCTCTCTTGAAAATATTACTTGTAGTTGTGGCACAGCTAATTTTCTCCTTCTTCAGAACCAATCCCTTGAAGTGGGAGGTGGCATAAGGCAGGAGTAAGCTTTAACAACTACAGAACCTCAAAGCTCTAGGTGGAAAACCTCATTCAGGTTACAATTGGGAGGAAAATATAAAAACAGTGACTCTAGGGGAATTCTGGGAAATAGACCAAAATTAATTTTTTCATTATGACTAATTCAGGAAAACATCTCTCTTCTGGAAAGAATTATGTGCTCTTTTAACATCAATGGAAGTTTAGGGAACCTTACAGGACTGAGCTGGCAAATTTGCATCTCTAGGGAGCATTTCAATATTTTGAATGTATATACATATTTTTCTTCCTTAAAAAAATATAGATGGCTTTAAAATCCAAACACAAGGACTGTGTTTGGTGATCTTTATGTTTATGTATATAATATTGTCTCACTGTTTTTTGGACTACATAATAGAAAATTGCAAAAAAAAAATTCTAAAAAATGCATTTCTTCTGCATATAATCTATAGGCTGATTCTAAAACATACAAAAATGAAACTGGGCTTTCTGAATTCTAAAGTTGTTACAGAATTATGGAACATTTCCCTGGAAAATAACTGTTTTATCCCTCCAAACTTTTGTGCAATTTTCCTAGAATAAATGTGCATAAGATGTGACCCTGAGCCTTTTTCTTCCTGTTATCAGTAACAAATACCCTTTGTGTTTCACAACAGCAAACCAGGCATTTCTTCTACTCTTTGTTACATTTCTTAAGCTCTGAACAGGACACAAGTTCCAATTAGTAGATCTCCTGACTTTTTCGGGCATCTTTTATCACCAAAAGCTGCTGAAAATCTCGCCTCCCTCTTCTAAGAGGAGTTTTCCTATTATTCCAGTCAGAATAACAGAGCAGGAAGGATTTTAACCTGTGCTGTTTGTCTCCTGCTGCTCTTTCTGCATAGGTGGGCTCAAAAATTTCTGAAGAAAACTCTAGCAAGGAGTAGACATAGGTCACTGGAAGGAAATGCAGCCTAGCAGAGCTGAATGATACTAAATTCAGATATGTGTCCACCTTTTAATCAGGCCCGATGTTCTTTGCTGTATATACTGCCCTTCCTATAAGAAACTGAGTCCAAACATTTTCTACAATGATTTATGTGGGGCAAAAAACAATGCTGCAAGGTCACAGTGGGTCTGGATCCCACCTCACACTTCCTATTAGTCTCTATTTTGAGCAAATCAACTCAAGGAAGTCTCTCCAATTTCAGCGGTGGATTCTAATAAATCTGGCTGCCTCAGATGTCCAAAGCCCTACAATCTTCTTCAGAAAACTGTCAGAGGATTGTGAATGAAGCTACATTGTTAAGATTATTTTTGAGGATATAATAAAAAGTAAAACATGTTAGTTGGAAAAACTAAGGTTCAAATATTGAAAAAAAATACTCTAGTCCATTGCTATTATTGTTGATCAAAGTTTTGTTTTACAGGAAACAGCTTTTCACTATAAACCTCAGCAAAGTGAGATAAGCTGAATTACGATTTCCATTTTTTCCTATACTCTACTTTAAACCTGTATTCTTCCTCTCTTCTGTGTTGCCAATGCCAGGAAGAGACCACCAATGTGCTGATGGCATCATTAGAACAGTATGACCCTTTGATAGGTGCAGTTCTAGTCCCTAAAACA
This sequence comes from Nothoprocta perdicaria, assembly GCF_003342845.1. Taxonomy (NCBI): domain Eukaryota; kingdom Metazoa; phylum Chordata; class Aves; order Tinamiformes; family Tinamidae; genus Nothoprocta; species Nothoprocta perdicaria. Next base: position 912,737 of record NW_020456221.1, on the reverse strand, counting down.
AACGCAGCACCTGAAGCTGTGGTGCCCCAAATCTCCATCCTTCCTTATTTCATATGATGAGATAAACTCTTTGAACATTTTCATGCCTTTCATATTATAAAATAATAAAAAGTGAGTTTTAAAGTGTCTGAAAAATATCATTAAAATTTATTAGCTTGAAAAAAAAAATCTAGAGAAATAATTGATCCCTGAGAAATTTTGTGTTTGTGCGAGGGAATAGAAGAAAAATAGCAGAAAAGTTAAAAGCTGACTAAAATACAGTGAAAATTCATCCAATGAAAAGTTTAATTTTTGCAGACTACATTTTTGTACTCTTGCATTTTATCTGAAGATAGTTTCAGAGATCTGAGATATATCCCTTGGGCAAAATCTTCCCTTTTCTAGTGATTTTTAAATAGATGTTTAAAATTCTTTGTTAGTGTTTGAAAGAGTAATAGATAACAAGCAGAGTGTCCTTGCTTATATTCCCTCTCTGAGCACCACTACATATTAACATAGATTGTACTAAAACAAATGTTTTAACTCGCTTCTAACTGAAACTAGCTGAATAGGTGATGGTGCACACATACAAAAGTGATCAACTCATAATCAGGCTAAAAACAGCCATAAAGAGCTTGGCAACATAATATATGGAAAGCACCATAAAAATACAGTTGGGATAAGATGTTAGAGTTTCCAGTCAAATCCAGGAATGATTGAAATCAGGTCCGTGCCCTGTGAACACTCAACAGGGTCACTGTTGCTTCAGGGTGCCAAGCGTGTAGTGCAAAGGTGCAACACTTACACTTCTGTGACAGAATGATAAATTGACTTACATGACATGGAAGAGTGTTTCTTCAAGTGTCAGTGCTCCAGGAAATTGTGCAGTTATTATTTTTCACCATTTAGGTGACTGTTTAAATAATCTGGTAGTTTAAATGAATGAAAGCAGCACTTAGTTGCTACCAGCTTAAATTCAGTTTTACTTGTTTTTAAAGAAGGCATCTTTCAATTTACACAAACCAATCCTAAAATCAAAGATTTGAGAAAATTCACTGTAAAATTTCAAAAAAATAGAAATTTATAGTCTTCACGCACAGAAGATTTACATAGGCATTTGACTTTAGAATTTCAGCTCGTAATGCTAGCTGAAATGCTTGCACAAATAAACCTGGAGGATACTTGCATAAACTTTTCTCATTTAAATTTTTAGTGAGGAATAACCACAGTGATGTCGACAGATAGGGCAGGAGTATAATTAAGCACTATCAGATTTATACAGGTGTTGGATAAAAGTCAAGTTCTGTAAAGCTAGCTACACTCCTCATCTTCAGTGTGATTGGAAGTGAATGCTACTGTTGATAGAAAAATAGGACATAGCCTTGTTTCTCTTGAACTTAGTGATCTCTGGGGGCCTGATCCAGGCAGCTTGTGCTAATTTTTCTATTACTCACCTAACTAACATCAGTCATTCTGTCCAAATCACTGAAGTGACTTGCATGAGGAAGAAAAATCAGCCTCTTTCTCCTACAGCTCTATTGCCAAGTGACTGAAAGAGAAATTATTAAAAACATAAAATTTGAAAATCTGGTTAAAAAAAAAAAATGGTTTTATATTTCCCTTCCTGGAAATGTCTAGAAAAATAGAGCCAGTATTTTACGATTCCATTATCTGGCTAACAATCCATTTTTATTGCACAGAAAATGGTCAGAATTTACCTTTCCATACATTGATAAGTTCTTTTTCACAATTTATGTCTGTTTTATAATCATTCCCATGTGCTACAGTGAAATTAGATTATTTTTCTAGCTTTAACCAATTTTCAGAACTCTGCAGTCATATAAACAGTTTTGCACTTCCACAGGGTTTGGTTTGGGTTTTCTGGAGAAAGCAGAGTAATAGCTGTCAATGAAAGTGTAAAATTACACACTTCCTTCTAGCTGAAATGGCTGCATAACTGGCATGCGATATTTTGAATAGCACACCTTTTATTGAAATAGCTGAAGTTTATCTAGGCCTAGAGGTGAGGGTTTTCTTTGGGAAAGGAACGGGCTCTGGGGGGTATTTGCATGAGAAAGGCCTGCTCCTTATGTGTGGAAGGTCTGTGGAAAGAAATCTGCACAGGCTCAATTCCTGTCATGCCTGACATATTGATTAAGGCTTTTCATGAGTGGAGAACTTGATTGCAGCCTCCTGCTAATGCAGGAGACGTAATTAGTTGCCTCACAGTTCCAAAAGCGACACAGTGGAAGAAAAGCAGGGATATTTACTTTGCTTTTAATGGGATAAATGCATTGGGGGTATGTAAAGAGAGTCTGTAAACTTTGGTTGTAGTAGAAGAGAGGCTCTTCCAGGAAAGGGCCTATGTATAGGACTGCAAAACCATCACCAGGTTGAGAAATGGAGAGTGAGCCCAGCGCTTGGAGCAGCCCCGATGGGGCACATCCTCGCCCTGGTCATGGCGAGCAGCAAGGCAGAGTGTCCTTGCACTGGGAGCTGCTTAGCAGTTGTGTGGGCAGCTTGAAGGCAAGGCCAGTCCGTCAGTGACCACAGTGCTGCAGAAGCAGCACACAGGCCTTGGAGAAGAGGAGGCTCTGCATGGACACATGCAGTGGCCTGAGGGGCACGTGTGAACACGAAGCAGGGCTGGCAGGAGGCTAGCTGTGGCCTGCAGACAGCTGCCATTTCAACAGATGGTTGGATTCCTTCCAATGAAACCATGAACACGGACACACTTGGCAGAGACTCCTGTAACCCAGATCGGTCCCTTGTGGCCTCCTCTGTGAGACCACAAGCCCTGCAACACTGCAGAAGGACAAGCTGTATAAGTGACTGGTGGCCATCCCTGCTCACTTTCCCTCCTCAGGCTGTATGTGGCGTGAGCAAGCTGTGACTGGAAAAAACATATATGTTGCAGTCTAGGGAATAATGTTAAATAAATTTATCTTAAGGCTAGAAAACACAGCTGAAGAGTTTCCCATCTTGGCTCCTCCTAATGAGAAATGGGAGCACTAAGTATTCAAGAATGTGCTTAGGGAATAAGAAACTTAATAATTAAGGTTATATCCTAAAATTCTCCTGCCTGGAGAAGTCTGGGGAAAAGAAGGACTCTGATTTGCATGCACTCTGCTATCACCAAGCCAGTGCCTTGGGCAGATGGGCCAAAGCAGCTGTATTTAAGAAGCCTAGGCACAACCCACTAGTTCATATACAGCTAAGTCAGCTATACACACAGGTGTGCAACAGCCTTTTTAATCAGAGCAATTTAAAACTCTGCTGAAAATGCCAATCATAACACACAGTATACAGGCAGCCTGGGGTTTCAATGGCTTATTATTCATTGATGTCAAAACCAGTGTCTGTTAGAACCGTCAAAGGTATTTCTGGTAAATGAAGGAGAATTTCTGACCTGCCACCTAAAGCTGAGAACCATTCTGAACAGCTTATTGAAAATGTGACCTTCTATCCGCCATACTTACTATGAGCAGAAAGAAATGGGCAAGGGGATGACAGAATTCAAGACCATTAGTTTTAAAGTAAGGCCATTATGTTTTGTTAGTCCAATTGATGTTCGAGCTCTTCTTGTCAGCAAATATTAAAAAGGGAATTCAGGACTTAAGTTTAAATGAAATTCTAATGGCTTAAGAGAAAAATTATTGCATGCTCAAATACCAAAGGCTCTGAAATACTGAGCTTTGCTGTACATAGCATGAAAAAATATCGTCAACCTGGAGAGCCTTGAGGAAGAGAAAATGAATCAGGAAGAAGGAAGAAAGGAAGGAATTAGGAGAGCCAGGTAGAATAACAAGTCACATAGAATAACAAGGCAATGATTAACGACACTGGGCAGGTAGACAGCAAGATATATATACTTGAAAAGCACAGCTTTATTTTTCTCCATGATGAGAGCAAGGCATTGGTATAAAATCTTCAGAGGACACCTATGCTGCACTTGCCACAACACCTCTTGGAATCACACTGGCGTGCCTTTGCTAACTCATTTGTCTACAATGCTACTCTGAAATCCAGTAATTAAGAGCCTGAAAAGCAGGAGAGTGCAATGCTCCAGAGTCAAAAGGCACAGTTGCGGAGAACAGCAACGCAATTGCCTTTCCATCACTAGTGGTTACCCCCATGCCACCCTCTCCTGCTGGTGGCACAAACAGGTTTGCATGACCAAGTGGCAACCCAGACGTCAGGGAGGAATCAGGCCACAGTGAGATGCCAGCCGCGTATCAGGAGTCCTGCCCTGCCGTCACTGCCATCCAGACCCCCACGGACCCCTAAGAACTGCCGTACCCAGAGTTTGTCCTTTAAGCAGTGAGATCCTATGGCATTCTCAGTGTGTGAAAATATTAATCAGAATGGTATACAATGTCCTTGAAACAATGGATTTTGAGTCTATGAGCTTCAGTGACAGAGTGAACTGTGGTACTTCAGCTCAAGCTGTTCAATCATTTAGTTTTAAGACTTCCAATATCCAAGAGAATGAATCCAACACCTGACTGATCTGCTGCACATAGCCCCTCTTTCCACTGACACCGATGGAGTTATTTTGGAACAAGGGAAGAATTTGTTTTAGGTTTTGTGGCTATTTTGTTTTTGAATTACAGACTTGTGATTTACTTTTTTGATCAACTCTCTCTGAAATTTCTATTTTTAACTCCTTACTTCGCAAGCTATAAAACAGCTGCATGTGTCCCTGAAAAGTGAAATGCTGACAATTTGCTTCTTTTTTTTTTTTTATACATTGTTATGATCACTGCTGACTGTTAGGAGACATTTAGCCAAATAAAAATATGGTGGTGATGACATCTTAGTAGATACAAATCTTTACGTTTGAACAAGATATAGTCTACCAAACATGTATAAAAACACATGGCTTAAGTAAAGCCACATACATGTTACAATTTTGTCTTGTAATATAAGTTTATAAGAAGATCTGGAGAAGCCTGTGGTTTTAATATGATGTGATGCAAAAGGAGGAAATGGACAACAGGTTACAGCAAAACCAATAGTAAACTTCAGTATTTTTGTCAGACACTGGCGTTTTGACAGAGTTTCCTAGCATTTTCTATGGAGATTTAATTTTGACATCCAATGACAAGTTTTTTTTTTTTCTTTTTGAAGGTGCTCTACAGTTAAGTAAAGTTTGCACGAACATCTGCTCAGCACTATAAAAGCTTATAGTGACCTGAAATTTGAAATTTAAATCAAGTAACATGTCACGTTATATCTTTTAGATTAAAAAGAAACATCTCAGCTTTGCAAATGAACCAACACTGGCAGAATAGTTGGAGTATAACTACCTTTTTTTTACCATATAATAAAAACCATATGGGATTGATGCTAGCCGATGTCATTTTCTTAGGGTACAATTATATACATCTGCTATCACAATAAAGAAAACAGTCCTTTAGCAAGGTGCTTCTGCTGGCAGAAAATTTTTGAAAGTTATTATTAACATATAAACCTGCTCCTTTGCTAATGCTCATTCTTTCTATTCCAAACGTCCTCCTCATTTTTCAGCTGCCTCCTGCTGTTTGCTCCATTCTATTGCTTATGGTTTCTCCGACTGTGAGCCATACAGATGTAAATCCTGCTCACTAGCACAACCATCCCCATCTGTCCTGCAATATAGACTTGGGCTATATCTTCATTGTCAAAAAAGCAATTTTTTTTTGAATGATGAGATAACTGCTTGCATTAGTTGCATTAGCAGCGTGTCAAATCCTAATAGAAAGAAAATTTGGTGGTTTTGACCATGGAGGTATTTAGGTAAGGTCAGGCTGTAATGCTAACCTCACTTAATTATACAGCTGTACAAAAAAATTACTCATGCCTTGTCCAATTATAATCTTAAATAGAGACAGATAATATATACTAGTCATTTTGCTGTAAAGATAACTGCCTGTTTTTGGAAGAGAATTGAAAGAAAAATTGTAAAAACTTTTTTTTTTTAATGTCACTGTGAATACATTGGTATCATACAGTTCTTAATCTTCATATCTGCCAAGACCTTCAAGATCTTCAATATCTTCAAGAAATTGGAAGTGCTTTCCAGCTTCTGCTTCTGCCTGTGTATTTCAGCTGTGTTGTGACTCATATTGTCACAGGGAGCCTGGCCTGTACCATTTCTTCTGTGCTCCCTTCCTCCTCTCCCTGCAGGCACAAAGAAAGAAGTCCAGGGCTGTGCAAGAGTGCACAGTGCACAGTATGAGGCACATGCAATCCATAGGGTACACCATGGACTATATCACAGCATGGTCTTGAAAGCATCACCCGTCTACTACTTGGTGCATCTCTATAACAATATAAAGAAAAATAATGATGACATGGAGTTCATAGAATCATTTGCATCCAGAGGAAGAATCACAAAACATTTTAAGTTCTTCTACATATATTTTTGCTGTGCTTCTTATTGTGGGTTTTATTCATACATTGGGCCCTTTAGAAGTTGAGCAGTAAAAGGATTACCTTATTGTATTATTCTGTCACACGAAACTTAGCACAGTGTCTTCCTCTGGTTTCACTGCTTTGCAGACATATGTGAAAATATCTGTAATAGTGGACTTTTGATGGAATCTCAGGAAAAATTATCAATATTAGATAGCATGAAGATGATGCTGCATAGCTCACACAGTTATTATTTTGCAATTTACTACATAAATTTTTTAATCCTAAAAAATCTTGCTATAACTCACCTATTGCCACAACTCAAGCTAAGTCTTGCTCAGCTAATAATGTTTTCAAAAGACAAAAATTCAATCTTTGAAAGATTTTCTACTGAGTTATAAGTTATATGGAGAAGCAACAAGAGAGTAGATAGAAATTATTCTGAAAGTAATTCACTGAACATATCTAACTGACATTTTTCAGCCAAGCCTTCAATTTATCCATCTGTCCAAAGTAATTTTGCTATTTCAGAATAATCTAGATGCAAATTTATCTGACATTTTTCCTTTAAGAACACATGATAAAATAGAAAAGTATTGTTCTCTATCTTCCAAACTCTACATTTTTCTAGTATGCTATGGGATAGAYGGGAGTGAGCATGAACTCTCTCCAAACTCCATACACTCCAAAAAGTCACTCCCACTCAAAATAATGCAAAATCATCCCTCTTGCTCTCTGCTTACCAGGTGTGCTTTTCCTGATAACTCAGATGTCCAGCTTTGTTTACAGAATTTTCCCAACCTTATGTCAATCTTCCTTTCTGCCTAATTTTAGCTTCATATTTTCTCAAAACTACTTATCACAGAATCATAGAATACTTAAGGTTGGAAGGGACCTCAGAGGTCATCTAGTCCAACTCCCCTGCTCACACAGGGTCACCCAGAGCACAGGGCACAGGGCTACGTCCAAGTGGGTTTGGAAGATCTCCAGAGAAGGAGACTCCACAGCCTCTCTGGGCAGCCTGTGCCAGGGCTCTGTCACCTTCACTGTCAAGAAATGTTTCCTTAAGTTCCTCTGGAACTTTTGGTGCCTCAGCTTGTGGCTGTTTCCTCTAGTCCTATCGCTGGCCACCACTGAAAAGAGGCCGCCCCCTCCTCCTCACTGCCTCCCTTGAGGTATTTATAGACACTGATCAGGTCCCCCCTCATCCTTCTCTTCTCCAGGCTGAACAGACCCAGCTCCCTCAGCCTTTGCTCACAGGGCAGATGTTCCAGGCCCCTGATCATCCTGGTAGCCCTGCGCTGGACTCTCTCCAGCAGCTCCACATCCCTCTTGTGCTGGGGAGCCCAGAACTGGACACAGTCTCCAGATGTGGCCTCRCCAGGGCTGTGTAYAGGGRGAMRATCACCTCYCTCGACCTGCTGGAGACGCTCTTCTTAATGCACCCCAGGATCCCGTTGGCCTTCTTGGCCACCAGGGCACACTGCTGCCTCATGGTCATCATGACGCCGAGGTCCCTCTCTATCGGGCTGCCCTCCAGTAGGTCCATCCCTAATCTGTACTGGTGTCCGGAGTTGTTCCTCCCCAAGTGCAGGACCCTGCACTTGCCCTTGTTGAACTTCATGAGGTTTCTAACTGCCCAGTCGTCCAGTCTGTCCAGGTCCTTTTGGATGGCAGCACAGCCCTCAGGGCTATCAGCTACCATATGCTGCACTGTTCATATGTTCATGCACTCCAAATATTGGCAAAAAAATACGAAAAGTACTTTCAAGCATCTTGAAAAGAGAGCCGCCAGGGTTCAGACAAGTAACAGCAGTTCGTTGCTTAGTCTTAATACTCTGGCATAGAAAGTTGATGTGGGGGCTTATGAAAGGAAGTTCGAGGACTGCACTGAAAGAGGTAAAGAAACGCTGGAAAATACAGCACAGAGAATGACAAGACTATCAGGGAAAGATGAATATTTTGTAAAATTTGACAGCTCTCTGCTTGAAATGGTCAGTAACATTGATGGAGTGTAAAAGCATCATGTATGTTATGTATTTCTTAGTCTAGCACAGTGCTTGTTAATGTGACCTATAATTATTGGCACCAGAGGAATAACACGAAAGCAATTGCCAGTTAAGAGATAAATTTAGCACAGTTGAAAACTGAAGATGAACCCAAAACTTGGATGGCATGCTTGCACTAACATGAGCTCCATAAAGCTGGCACTCACGTGCACCTATTATCATATTCTGTAAGGGGAGAAAACGTGAACTAAAGCACCTTCAAGTCAGAAGCTGCTGAAAAAGTACACTTAAGTATTAAGACAGTTGATGAAAAACTGATGCCAGTTGTAGGAGCTAACAACTATTTCTCAGTTGTTCTGTAAAAAAGAAATCCATGTAACAAGAGGAGTCCTGTAAAGACAGAAGAACAGACGATGCCAAAGCTTTGTTTGGAGTCAATAAGGCATAAAAACATATAAATTTAGCAGCAGGGTCTAAAAGGTGTAGCTTGATAGACATGGAAGAGTTGGTGAAAATGCCTGACCAGGACTGTCATATCCATATATTGCATATTATTCTTTATGATGATAACCTGCTTATGTAAACTATAGAGCTGTAAAGACTTTAATGTGTTCTTTTCTTTGCAGTCAGCGGGGCATTTGCTTTATAATGCACACACACAAAACAGATTTTTACTCTACCCAAGCTCTCACATTACTGCTTTGCCAGGATATTTTATTTTTTTCTTAACTGACCGAAGCCACCTTTCAAGAACTCTAGATTTTAGGAAAGTGGGAAACAGTTCACCCCTCCTCCCCTCATCCATTACTGGATTTGCTAATACTCACTTACCTAACTGGAAATTCCCACTCCCAGGACATAGATCAAATAAACGTTTTTGTATATAAGATTGCAGCATTGAAGTCCAGCTCCCTACAAGTCACAAAACTGTACCCAGGACTGCAGAATTTTTAAAAATTTGCTAATTCTGTCATACCACATATCATGCCACATATACAAATTCTGTTTCCTTAACCACGTGTTTCTTGCATCTGTATATCTTGAAGAAAATTAGAGTGAATGCAAGATAGTAAAGTAATTCATATTACATTTTGATAATGCAATTACTTAATCTAATATCCAGAAATGACTCAAAGTGCTCTAGGAAGTGTGGACTGACATTTTCAGATATAGGAGTTATACAGTCTTACTATATTTACATTATTCTCAAAACCTTTCTAGAAGAAAAAAAAAATATATCCATTGCAATTAGGAAATGAGGAAAAGGAGAGACTGATGGATAAGGTTGGAGAGATCTAATACATAATTACTCCAGTAGAACTTTCAAGTCATCTAATCTTGTGTGAAGATTTATTTAGTTGACCTTGCTTAGTCTCTGCATTAATTCTGTTTATGTTTGCTTCTGGCATTAGCAACCTAATTCTCCACTTACACCTGCCTGCTGCACTAAAAGACAATAAGTTTTTCCTGGACAGCATATTGCAATAAGGACTTCCTCCTGTGCGAGATCCTGACAAAAAAAAAATTTAAGACACTTGTCCTTAAGAAAGTGTTGGAGTCTAGCAAAAAATAACTGCAATAAAGTGGCAAGATGACTGAAAAATTAATTTATTTACTTACTGTAATTCTTATTAAAATAGGGAAGCTTCATTTAAAATGAATGGATGTACAAAGTAAAGTTCAGTGACAACAGGTCCTGCAGACATGAGATAAAGTCTTAAAAAAAAGTAGGTTGTGTAGACAACTATTTTTGATTACATGTGATGCTTCCTAGCTCAAAATAGGACTGTTATTTATATTCTTGTAAATCTTCTCTAGAAATGGTAGTATTTTTTGGATGCTTTCCAGAAATAGTAGACTAGCCGGATAATAAAAGGAACAGCCAACAAAGTATTCAGCACATCACCAGGTTTTCATTAGAGATAAATCAAGCATCCCATCATCATTCTCTAATTTCCTTGTAGAAGCAAATAGTCTTATGATTCTGATGAATCTATTTTTAGCAATCCTATATAAGCTTGCAAACACACATATGGTCATTTACCCTGTGCATTTTATGCATATATATGGATTTGTCATAATGAATTGTTTTGCAGTGTATCAAACCATAAATGAGTGCATAATTTACTGTAAATATTATGCTAGATCCCCGAACTTGATGGACAATAAGGAGTTATAACAGTGAAATACAAACTATGGAAAATACAGCTTTGAGGCAAAGCAGCGATAAAATGCATTAGAATAAAATTTTATTTGAATGAATGGATATCTGTGGATCTGATAGCTGAAGCAACAGATCTGCTAGTGACTTGTGTATTCCCTCAGAAAGGAAATGTCCCTCCCTAGCATACCACATGCAACTTCAATCTGATCTACAAGAAAAATGATGCTACCAGTCAACTTCCGTTCTCAGAGTTTTCCACTATTTTCCACAAAAGTAAATAAATACATAAAATTGATTGTGCAAGCTGGGCATTCCAATGGGACAGAGGTATCTTGTGTTTAAAAATGTTTAAAGGGAGAAATTCAGTTGCTTCATATAGCTTTCCAGAACAATTGTAAAGTCACTGGTGTCCTCTGTCTAGACTTGCGGGATGGGAGAGGGATGGGCGTCTTCCAGCAGTACAGTACCACACTGCATCCTACTGCAGGAGCCTCAGATACCTGAAGTACATTTAAGGATACTGGTAATAAATACTCATATTTTGCTTAAGCACTTGAATTACTTTATAAGTAACTGGAAAATATAATGTTTCCAAAGAGCTTTTTTTTCTCTTCTGAAATGCAGTGCCCTTGGCAAAGAAAAAGAAAACAATTTCATTCCCTGTATAACTTCATCCAATTCTCCTCTGTATTGTAAAAACGTTGTAAATGGAAAAACAAACTAAACCAGGGAGGAAGTTATTGCTATGACAAAATAAGGTTACAAACCCATATACCAATATACTGCAAAGAAAGGGAAGCACTGCTGCTCTAAGTGTCCTTAGTGAGGTTTTAGTCGATGATTGCAAAAGGCCTGTAGAATTTCCATATAAAAAACATATTGTTAAGCAAACTGAATTCAGGAAATATCCTCTAATAAGATATATGCCCATGGTTCAGCTGCTTTTTTTCTGCACAGTTGAAAAGGAGAAAAAGAAAAAATATATGTATAAAGGAGGAGTTGATTGTATAAACTCCAGGAATGATATTTCTAGACACTCAATTGGATTATGAAAAAAATGTAAACTCCTAACTAAAAATGTAAACTCCTAAAAACTCCTAAAAACTCCTAAAAAATGTAAACTCCTAACACTGGGGGTTGAAATAGACAAATGGACATATCCCTTTTAGCAGCAGCAGGAGTTAGCCAAGAGTTTCCCCTACAGTGAAGGAGTTACTGAAGGCAGGAGCTGCCAGAGCTAGGAGGGTACGAGCACCCCCTGCTCCAGTTTTGAGGCTGCCTCCTCACGTCTGAGAGCATTCAGCACCTTTCCACCTCTCTGGATGAGACTCAGCACCACTTACTTCATAAGGTTAGGAAGCTGAGATTAAAGATGTTCAATAGTACAGACTGAGGCAGATGGAACCAAGTGACTGGTGGTTAGGGGAAGAGGCGACCTTTCATCCAAGGAGCACTCTAATATAAAATATGTGAACACCCAGTCACATCATAAAGGTAGTTGAGGGGTTAACATAACATAGACAGATAAGATAGGATATAAAACTGCTGAGAAGTAGGAAAACATATGTGAATTTATGTAAAACATAAAGCTTTATGCATGCACTAGTAAGAAAAATGGAAAAAGACACTGCAAAAAATGAAATCAATGAGTTGTTTATTCTCATCTGAAGGCTGGACTACCGAAACAGTTTTAGTAGCTATTGAAAATGTTATAGTTCGAAGTTAGAGAGTCAGACACAATCATTCCTGGATAATTTCTGCCTGAATATGAAGCCAAAAATCTCTACAGATATTGCTAATAAAAAACTGCTAAGGCAGCTAAAAGAAAGCTATTATGTCCAAGATTGTCCAAGATTGGTACCGAACTGGATCAGTTTAAGCCAGGATTGCAGCATCATGTCATCTTGGCATCTCCACTAGCTCCTAAATAGCCAGTCTCTGTGTTCTTAAATTCCAACAGCAGAAGGTTAAACTTGTGTAACTGCTACTCTTATATTATGTGAGAGAGTCCTGATTTCAGTGAGCCCAAAATTTCAGATGAAGCTATGGCTAGGAAACGATTCTAGTCACATAGGAAGAAAAGAGACTTCACATCTAAATGGCAGGAGACAGACAGAGGCAGGCAGAATATTACCATCCATCGCATGTTTTCATGGAAACACAGATAAGTGGGACAGATAGCTGTTAGCAAGTGCTGTGCAGGCAGTATACATCAAAAGACAGTTTTATAGAGCACAATTAAGAAAATTAAGGATAATAGCACAAAGGTGCTTATTTGGAAACTTAATCACCAATTGATGCTGCAAGTATGAAAAAGAAAGAGATAATCAGTGATACACTATGAAAGGATTTGAAACAGAAGACAAACTTCTTGTATTATACAAAGAGGGAAAGAGAAAATAACACAGAGAAAAAACATCGCCTGTAGCAGCTTTCAGTACAGGCATTTGTGGTAAAGACTGCACTTACCAAAAGTAATGAAAAGGAAGTTGGAATAATTGATCCAAGGTTGAAAAGACCCCCAGGATGTTCACATTAATGTATACCTCAGAAGTGAAGATTTAGCAATATTTCTAAGCAGGAAATAATTCTTCCAGATAGTGTGCCTAAGGGTGAAATTGCTGGCTACAAACACCACAAAAAATAACAACTAGCCAACGGGAATGAATCTGTGGACAACCCACTGAACTGGGGCTGAGAGTTAGTCACTGCCTGTAGAAACATCAGCGTGACTCCTTGAGGTCTGGATCTAGAAGAAAACAGGAAGGCTCAGAAAGGAGAAAGAAGACACCTACCACAGAGATGGCAGCAGAATCTGTGGATCAGACGACACCTGGAAGGAGAAGTAAAGAGGGCAGTGACAGACTTTTGCGGAAGGAGAGGAAGGCAATGATGGAGACTTGTTAGAGACTCACCGAATTCATAGCATGGCAGCGCAGGAACAAGGAGAGGATGGAATGAAGGAAACAAAAGACTCCAAAAAGTAGCACAGAGATGACATGTAGGGAGATACCTGGCACATCAATCAAGAAGAAAAGGCTGACTCTGAGATTTCTTCTAAGCAAGGCAGTGTAAGAGAATCTGCAATAGATAAGGGAAGAGTCACAGACAGTTAGTGTTTTGAGACAAGAGGGAGGAAAACGGGGGAATCAAATAAAGGGCCTGTGATTTTGGTTGTGAACGATGGAACATCTGTAGTTAATTTTATACTGTGAGTTGAAGGAAGACAGCAAGATGTTAAAGGGGGAGACCAAGGGAGAGCGAGGAGACACAGTAAAAGCCTAGGAGATGAAAGACAGTGGAGCCAGCAGGGAAGAGGACTGTATGCTGCAAGAGATAGCTTGTCTCACACAGATGGGAATCGATTAAATTAGGGAAGCAAGAGTTGTTTATCAGGAAAGAGGTAAAAATAGCAGCACTGAAGGGTCTAGATGTTGTTCAAAAATCTAGACTGTAAGGGCCTAGATGTTATCCTAGTATGCAAAAAGCAAGAGCTACAGGGAATTCAGGTTATTCAGGAGACCTGAAGTTAGTCAGTGCTCCTGATCATAGAATCATAGAATCATAGAATCACAGAATCATAGAATGCTTAAGTTTGGAAGGGACCTCAGAGGTCATCAAGTCCAACCCCCCTGCTCACACAGGGTCACCCAGAGAACGTGGCACAGGGCAGCATCCAACCGAGTTTTAAAGATCTCCAAAGAAGGAGACTCCATAACCTCTCTAGGCAGCCTGTGCCAGGGCTCTCTCACCCTCACTTTCAAGAARTGTTTCCTTAAGTTCCTGTGGAACTTTTGGTGCCTCAGCTTGTGGCCGTTTCCTCTAGTCCTATTGCTGGCCACCACTGAAGAGAGGGCCTCCTCACTGCCTCCCTTGAGGTATTTATAGACACTGATCAGGTCCCCCCTCAGCCTTCTCTTCTCCACGCTGAACAGGCCCAGCTCCCTCAGCCTTTGCTCACAGGGCAGATGTTCCAGGCCCCTGATCATCCTSGTAGCCCTGCGCTGGACTCTCTCCAGCAGCTCCACATCCCTCTTGTGCTGGGGAGCCCAGAACTGGACACAGTCTCCAGATGTGGCCTTACCAGGGCTGTGTACAGGGAGACGATCACCTCTCTTGACCTGCTGGTGACGCTCTTCTTAATGCACCCCGGGTTCCCATTGGCCTTCTTGGCCACCAGGGCACTGCTGTCTCATGGTCATCTTGTCATCTGATGTTACTCCAAACTATGCTCTTCTATCACCTTATATGATAACCATGAACTAAGGACTTTGTCCTAGTTTGCCACAGCCAGACCGGCAAGACTGTTTGTATATTCCATACAAATGATGATCCCTTAAAGCTTCTTCACTATGCTATATCAATTAATCTTTGCATTTTTCATTCATTATTTTATCACCATAAGCACTTGTGTCACTTGGAGGAACGACCATATGGTGCAATTTTGGCAGCAGCTGGTTTTCCCATTATTAATAGATAGGAATCTTAGAGGTCTTCCAGTAAGATGCATACAGATGATTTAAAGACTGCTAAAGAATGGAGTGGCAAGCCCATTCAAAATGTGACGTATTTCTAAAATATTTGGATGAGTATGAAAATACCATTTAGAGGAATCCAACTGTTTTTTAGAAAACTCTGATGAATATTATTCTTAGATCTACAAAAATGTAAGTAACCCCCTTGTGTCTACCCTCCATGGGGCTTAACCAAAAGCTAAAAAGGGTGAAAAGCAGACCGCAGAGAGCATTGCTTCCAACTATGTGTTGTGACATCTTGGTAACTAGGAACAACTGAGTGAGATGATCCAAAGGGAGACTATCAAGTGCACATTATGCATCTCTGTCCTGCTGTAGTTCTACAGCATGGCTTTAGAAAACTTTAAATACAGAAGTCAAAGCAAATTGAAACACTCTGCAGTATTCTACATTCCCTTCTTTTTGGTGTGGGCGAGGTTGGGACTAGGCCTGGGGTGGAGAGGACACTGTGAAAGTCACATATAAATAAAGTGCACCTTGATGCTGTCAGAAGTACGAATTAGAGAGGGAAAGGTTAAAAGAGAACTTAGCAGCTATTTTGGTGCTGCAAGTTGACTTAGATAAAAGCAAACAGTTAAATAGAATCCAATTCAATTCAAACAGACAGTTTTGACATTTAAATGAAATTTCCAAAGCATGTACTGTGGTTAAACAAGGAGTGTGGCTAGCTTCCAGATACATATGGTAATTGTGAGGAAGCAGTTTTATTGATGACAATCAAAGCTGGCAAGAGAATTTTAGGCCCAGGGAACACTAGAAAAAGCCAGGTCCCTTTGCATAATCTATTTTATCTTCCTTCTTTAGCCAATATCCTTTCCCTTTCCATTCTTTCCATCCCTGCCCTTCTGTACTATTTCCTAGCTCTCTTCTTAATACTCCTCTGTGATTGCATTCTTTTATTCTGTCCCTTTTCATACCATTCTTTCCATCACTCTTCCACCGCAACTGCCATCACCCTCTAAAATGCAGGCAGACTTGAAAATATTGCCATAAGAAGCTTGCAAAGATCATCCAAACCTTGTTGTGATCTCAGTGCTTGATAGAGTTACAAACACATGTTTAGCAACCACAATCAATAGCACAGCTGTCAAAAAGAGGACATTGATTTTTCCTTAAACCTGCAGAATTTAGCGTGTTCTCAAGGACTCCCTGTTCACTAATCACACGTGACAATTGCTTAATGATTATTGTTGTCATGTGAATGCATCAGGGATTTACCACTTTTATAAGTCTAAATGCAGCCTAACCAATCAGAAGTCCTGCACCCTGCTTCCTTTTTTCCTCCTCCTTTCCATAATGACTATCAACAGAGTTGCATGTTATATACTTGAAAGTTTAGTTCAGCATGTGCTCCTATTCTATTGAGTGGCAGGTTGCTTGAAAAAGAGAGGAACAAATCAAGACAGTCCAAAACAGAGCTGCTAGGAGCAACATGCAGTCCGAGACAGAGCAAAGAGACGAGCCTGTGATTCCCCCTCCAGGAGTCAAGCCTGGCTTGGACAGGGCTTCAGCTGCAGCAAAAACCACACTCAAGGGCTCTTGCAGCTGTATGCATCTTGTCCTGACTAATCCACCCCCGGAGCTGAATGCCAAATCCTTCTTTGGAGGGGAAGAGAGAGGTATTAACAGAAAAAGCAGGAGGGATGTGTTTCAGCATCTTGAATTGAAGCCCAAACTAATTTAGAAGCAATTGGAGAGCTGGGCACAAGAAAAAAAAAAAAAGAAAGAAAAAGAAAAAAGAAAAAAAAAAAGAAGATTCTCTTTGGCCTGCTCCAGCTTTGAATTCTTTAAGAGTTTCTAGGCAACTCTATAGAAGTAGTAGTTGGAGGGGTTTATACCAGTCAGTTCTGGAAGTGACCAAACCACATGCCTTTCTGCTTAGATTTGGAGAAAGGAATGAAGTTTTAGAATTATCTGAAGACACAAAAAAGTGGACAAACATAATGCAAAACAAATCCCACCCAGCTGAGATTGCCAGGAACCAGAAAACATCCAGAACACTTTGGCATTGCTCTCCTATTTCAGAAGGATTAAAAGAAAAAAAAAGCTCTCAGACAAAAGGAAAGCCAATATGCATGGATTTTTATCCATTTGTAGGCCAGCACCACCTTACTCAATTTTAGATTGAGCACAAGGTGATCAGTTAGGCCTCTCTGCTTCCTACACAGGAAAATGAGCAGCAAATATTTTGACCTCATTCAAAGATCAAAGTACAGTACAGGAGGTAAATGGGGACACTGTTTTACCAATTTTGGCCCTTTGCTTATATTTTATATTTATTAGGTGCTATCACTTCAATTCTCTGTCTGAAAGTGCTGAATGAATCATACTCGACTTTTGAAAAAGAGTAACAGAACTTCAATGAAACTGAAAGAGATTTAACTAAGAGAAGGTATTATAAATTAAAACGGGTATAAAAAGATTCCGTATGTCAGGAAATTCAAAGAATTTTGTGTGGTAGACTGGAGATCATTTAGGGATTCTATTATAAAGGACATTTTCAACAAAATGTCCCAACAAGGCATATACCTCGTATTCTAAGACTAGTCTCATGCTTCTCAGTCTTTTTATTCTGAATGAATTGTGACATCCTGGCACTGTTTTCCTGTTATTTTTTTAATTCCCACTGGAAAATCAGAAAATGATAGCGTACTGATGCTGTAGGATATCTACGTAGCTTCTGATGCAAACCCATTCTCCAGCCTCTCTATTTAGAAGCAACCTTTCAAAATTAAAAATATTCTTCTTTGATTAGAATCAGAATTTTCAGACTCTAGCTTTCAATCTGTGATTTTATCCATATGCAACAGCTATCTCTAGAAAGTTATGTTCAGATAGTCATCTGCATTCACATCTGAAATTAGAAAATAGCTCCAAAATATCATTTTCTTCATCACATTTAGTACAGAGGACTAATTTCCATGTAAGCTGCTAAGGTACAATTGACATTTACTGAGAGCAAAGCTATTAACCCATGATCCACATAATAACAGAGTACATATCACAGCATATGGACACATCACAGCTGCTTCAGTTAAAACAAGTTTCTCTAGTTTGTCTGTCATCACCATCAGTTTCATAAAGTGCTATCCAAACATGTTCTACCTGTCTATGTAAAAATCAAGTATATATTTCATGATCTTCAAGACTGAAAAAAGCGAAATGACATTTTATCCCACTGATACGCACAGAGAAAACTGGAATGTTATTACACAATTGTCAGTTTAAAAGTAAACTGATTTCTTTAAATCAAAATCATAGACTAGGCATTATAATGAAGCAGTTGTATCTCCATGGATGACAAACAACCACCTAAACCACCTAAACAATGAGGCAGGCCTATAATTAACATTTGAATGTTCATACTGTGATTTTAAGAGAAATGAAAAGGCTGAAGTCTATTAGTATGTGAGCATTAAAGAAATACTATTCAAAGCCACTGGATATCAAGCTAAAAAGCATTAATTTATCAAAAGCTGTCTGTGGATAAGTAAATATTTGTGTGAGGTTTGGGGATATGTGTTGATATGCATGACTGTGTATTTCGTCAGTGGAAGACTTCACTACTTCAGAAATTATGACTTGCCAAAGCTTTCCTGGGTAGGAGTTGCAATGGGGGTGATCCACTCCTGCTCTCAGCTGTAAATGGTTGAAAAAAGGAAACATATCTGTTTCATACATGTTCACAATGTTTACCTACCAATGACCCAGCCTGAAAAACTGATACTCCCTCCATCATCCAGTTTAGTCTCTGGAGAGCATGAAAAACTGAAGCGGTGTCCAGTTAGATAGAAAATCTATCCACTCAAAAAACCCTCACCTATAAAATGCTGATAACCTCTTCCACCACCTAAAATCTCCTTAAAGCTGCATAAAACTATGACTTCAATCTTCTTTTTATTCATATGTCCTACACCCTGTGCATAACCAAACATGGCATATTGTTTCTGCCAGTGATACTTCACATCCATCCTATTTTTGTTTTACCTTTTTATTAATAGTTGGTCTAACCAATTAATTTTGCCCTTTTATTTTCTTCTAATTCAATCCAGGGCTACTGAATGATGTATGTCTTTATTCAAATATGAGAGGGTTGATAGGATTAGAATCCACACAATGCATTTGAGTATAACTGAACCAAAAAAGAAACTGAGATGTTATCTTTTATTATCTCAAGTGATGCTGGAAAAATACACAAGCAATAGCTCTTTTTTCAGTCCTCTGTGTTTTTAACAAATTGTTTCAGCATATGTAACAAAATCCATTATCTTCTCATACACATCTTTTCTCATTTCTGTCCTTAATACTGTCATAGCTACAACAGTATTGCCACCGAAAATGGAAAAGTTCTTCCCATATATAAGTGTAAATGGTATTTTTAGGTAACTAAACTGCTTTTCTAGACTGCTGCCAAGATTCAGGACGTAATTACTGCACTAAATCATGAGCCTTAATAAAACTGATAATTGGATTGCGAAGATTCAGTATTACCACAGATCCTTGTACTCCTTGTTTATCTGAATTGTGTTTTACTCCCTAGCTATTTGTCTTTGTGAATAAAGTATACTAAAAAAATGTGAAGCAATATATTTTAGACTTCCTGTTGCAAAATGTAAAGTCTAAGCCAGGGCCAACCTGTACCCTCATCTAACCATGATCTACAAAATCCCTCTCCTGTAACAGTATCCTCATATGCAATATTTTTTGGTGCCTTGGGGAGACAATTTCTCCCCAGGTGACATAAGCTGCATATTTTTAGAGGGCCTCATATCATATCCCCATAGCACTTCTAGCTATTGTGAAAAGTGCATACTCCTAACACCAAGTGCGTTTGATGGAGATACCATCTGGGGTAAAACACTCACACTGGCCCTTACATGGGGCAATTCTTTTTCTTGAGGTACATAATCAAATTGATCTGAGCTTGAAGGCAACTTCCCCTCTGCAGCCAGGTATAATTTTTTGTTCTCTCTAATGGGTCCTGGCAGGCCAGTATATTGGTTATGATCACCTCCTGAGACAGACTGGGGCTTATGCTAAATACCTTCCTCTTTGCTTGAAAGACCAATATATAACAAAACAAAAACTGCTATTGATGCTAAAACAAAAGATACTTCTTTTGCTATTATGGGAGATTCTTTGTTTGATTGTCCTCTTTAGAGTTACATTACCTCAGCATGCTGATTAACTCGAGAAAGCCCAAGTGTAGGGCATGACATAGACTGTGAAGGAATCAGTGAACTACTTCTCCCTACTTTCACAGCCACCATTGCCAATATAGGTATTTTCTGGCTATGAATGAAAGAGACATTGGACATCTGTACCATGGGATAACTAAGAGGAGAGTCATCACCTGAAATGAGATACAATTGAGAATTAAAGAGCCTACCATTCAATCCAAATAAATATTCAACCACAACCAATACATTTTAAGTAAGAAGAGCATAGAAATTTCTTTCTACATTTTACTTTCATTCAATATTTAAAAAGAAAGCAATGTTTTCCAGGTGGAGTAGGAAAATCATTATACATATGTATAGATACCTATCTTCTCAATAACAATAAAAGGTATTTTTTCATGAGACAGGGCCAGCAAGGTAACAAGCATATTCAAGTTCTGGTGTGCAGAACCAACCTATCAAACTAAACTCTCTTTCACTGCTGTCAGATTCATGAAAAACAAGGACTGATGTGCAAGAAAATATTAATCCTCACACAGTCTTCTCCACAAATATCAACTTATTAACTTTATGATAAATACTCTGGAAAAAGATGACTGTATTATGTTTCTATCTCTGAAACTATGAGAGTTCATAGTCAAAACAGTGTACGCCTTTGGTGCAATATGTGGTAACATGTGCTGCACAGTAAAAAACAGAAAGCAGTTTCAAGTAATATTAGGCCAAGAAAATTAAACATTTTGAGAAGAGACTTTATAGAGTTCAAATTATTGCCAGGATTACACCCCTGGAACACCTTTTTTTTTTGGGGGGAGGGGAGCACTTCACAAAAATAGCAGAAAAGAGTGCACAAGGGCTATATTAAAGTAATAAAACCAGATGAGCAAGAAAATCCTCCAGCATATCCATATATGTTTTACAACTAAAACATTGCAATTAAGGAGCACACAAATATTTAGGATGTTCAAATGACAGAAATGAATGCATACACACCACAAAAGCCCTCTAACCTGTAAAATTGTGCTTATTCAAGTCCTTTGCAGTAAGAAAATATCCTCTTTGCACTGTAAAGCATTCTTAATCCAGCACTCTTGCTACTATCGTTTTTTTACAAGAAATATTTATGTGAATTGGGAGCCTTTAACTAGTGGTAAAAATCTATTTTTGTTCTCTTTTTCATATACATAAAGTAAATTTTTCAGCCATTTTACTGAGCCTATATGTACATCAGGCAAAATATTATCCTGTCTTTCATTGGCTAAAAGATCAAGAGAAGTGATGAAGCTTTTCTACTCTCCTCCTCTTGCTTTAGAAAAATACACAAAGTAGGATCGGTGCTGGTCTATATTTTGCAAAATAGACTTATTTTTGCCTGATGAAGAGTTTAAAGCCCACCTTATCTCTAGCTGTCTCCTTTTCTTTAATTTGAAAGTTTTTGAGTAGCTTATCAGTAATATCTATGAATCTTACTTTTCATTGTACTAGAAAAGAAAAACTGCTGAAAGTATAAAACAGAATTTGATCTGATTTGTAACTTGCTGCATATAGGGAAAAAAAAAGCACTAATTTTTTCAGTATACTTGTGATACAAGATGCCTCGTTCAGTATCTCATTTCCTAGCTAATCATCATGTCCTTCCACTTGTGTTCATCCAGAAATATTTAGCAAATTTTTGAGAAAGTAACTTCTCACCATGTTTTGTTTTTGAATGCAAGTCAAGTACTACTATTTCTTCTCCCAAGCTTTATATATTCTAAGAAGCATAGTATTATTTCTACTGTGAATTTGGATGAACCAGTAACTAATGCTAACCTAGACACAGAACTAGAAGTTTCTGAACATTTCACAGATACTTGCTGTCAGAGCACTCACAAATAATGAACTCACACCACAGAACACAACACATCACACTCATTCACATCAAGCAAATCACGTACTTTGCTGCCCGAACAGCTCAAGTAAAACGTTTGTTGTTACTCCTAAAACAGACATTTAGTTAGCGTTTGAGATTATCATTAAATCTCTGTTTATTTCAGCTGGATCCGAATCAAAACCACAGATTGGAACATTTTTAAAATTGGAAAAGTTTAGATTGAAAACATGATCTGGCTGTAGATTTTTGCTCCTTAGGACCATTTCTATGGTTTACAGAACTTCTGGTTAATGGTATGACAAACAATTTAAAGTACAGGCCACTATTGTCTTTTTGAACTAGCCTCCTGTTTCCATAGGGTTGAATTTCAAACAGATGGCAGAGGCAACTGGGAAACCTGCCAGGGAGTACCCTGCAGCTAAGTTTCCAATAGCTCATGGTCATTTCAGCAGTAAAGGGTGCATTAGATTTAGGTTATGATGGTTAGCTGAAAGCCACAGGTTTTAAAAAAAACAAAGTATAAATCTCAGAGAATACTGTGCTCTGCAAACTACTTGCCAAACTAGCAGGGATTACAGGTCTTCCCTAACAGTCCCTTTTGTTTAAAAGGAATGTTTCTCAGTCTACCATTTTTTTTTAAACAATGTATCACTTTCATTTTAAGAAAGAAACACTGCTGACCATGCTACCAGTGGGCTTTGACCATTACAACTTGGAACAGTCTTATTTTTGCACTCTTGCAATATTTTCACCTCACATCAATGGCCCGATCTGGTTGTTCAGATTTTGTTCCCTTTACGTAGGTGAGAGCTATTCAATTTTCAGGCTAATCTTGTTTGGAAGTGTTTGGAAGTGAGAAAATTGCTCATTTTGAGTAAGGGAAACTAAATTTGTCTCTTTGATGAAATGACAACATTGGTGTTTAAAAGTTTTTTTGAAGAAAAATGTTATAAGCTAACAAAGACTATATAATAAGAAGCAATACCACCACCAACAAAAAGATCTCCTCAGTCCTGGAAATGACTGCATAAAATCACACCCGAACTACCTAATAACATGCCTCATCCAGCAAGAGGGGGATTATTTATTCATGAAGATATCCATGCAGACACTTGCATAAAAAGCACAAACTAATCACAAAGACATTTATTCCCTCCACAATTCTTAGTATAAGGTAGGATGAAGGAATATAGTAGTAAAAGTTACCTGAAAACAACAAGAATGCAAGTGTAGAGAGAAAGAACAGCACAAAGAAGAGCTTCAACAAGATATACATCTTTGGGAATGGAAAGCATGAGTGAAAACGTAAGAGTAAGCAGAAAGCTGTCAATATTCACTTCATAGATCAATCCAGATTTGAGCTTAGGAAAGTTCAACAGGGTTAGGCCAGGAACCAGACCTTCACTCAGCATGAGGGTGAAAGGACATATAGATTTCAGACTGCCCTCTATCCAGAAGTCTAATAAGCTCATTTCTTAAAATGGAGCATTGCATCTGTCTCCATAGCAGGCTGGAAGGAAAGGGAAGAGGTTTCGTCTGAATAATGTTCGTGTTTGTAATCATTAATTATCATTAATGATTAGTAAGGCTACAAGGCTACAAAGGCTACAAAGATAAAAATTGACTCTGAAAATAAAAGCCAGAATCTGAGAAGCTTGCTAAAAAACAGATAAATGTATTCTTGAATAGAATGGTTAAGCAGCAATGTTCAGAAATCTCAAAAAACCCTTACCACTCAGAAGAACTCTAGAAGATAAAATAATCAAAAAGACATTAGTTTCCCTATTAGAAAAAGAAAAAACAAACAAACAAACAAAACAAAACAAAAAAAACCCCAAAAACATATGTCTCTAATGTCACATGTCTCTTTTTCAGATGCATTAAGGGTAAAAGTAAATAAATATACCAACAACGGTACACTACTCATATCCTAGCTTAGCTCAAACTACCTGTTTTCCAGACATATCTTGAAAATTGTCTGGCCAGATGGAATGAAATGTTCATTTAGGCAAGATTTACCTTTTTAGGGCTATAACTTGATTTGTTAAGTGATACAGGACAGTAAGAAGCTTTATATGCACCAGCTCTCCAGGACAGTTATCCAAAAGGTAGCTCACAGCTGGATCCTGTTCAGTTAAAATTCATCCACTTTTATAAAGTTAGAAATAAAGTCTATTATCATCCTATTGCTCCATAAGCAATCTTTCTGCTCAGAGATGAATTTTTGTATGTTAAGCTAAAATAAAGAGACTAAATTTTAGTTCCTGGTGCTATAACTACTCTTAAAGGGCAGGCACAGCTTTGTTGACATGGTCTGCATGGTCAAAACCAGCATGGTTCTGTGCAGCAGTAAGGCCATGCTCCTTGGTTTTGAAGGCATTATACATCCCACTGTGATCAAGTACTTCCTATGTTCATCTCCTACCAATATCTTACCATTGTATCTAACCTTAGGTATCCTGAACACTGAATTCATGACCTTGCAAACAAGTCAAGTCTGCTGACAGAAAAGCCATTATGGGATAAGCAAAGAGAAACCGTCCCTCAGCTTCTCCTCAGTGCTGCAGAATATATTGCCCTGACCAAATCCAGCCACGGTTTGCAGTGTCCATGGCTGCTTGGTCATCCCGTGTGATGACCAGTGTTAGAGCAGCCCTGATAAAGCTTCCTTAAAATCAGTCTGTAGTACATGGACATCATCCTGCTCTTGTTTGGGCTTCATAGTGCACATTTCAGGTCAAGAGTGATGTTGGATCGATTACTTAGACTGACTTGTATTGTTGTTGGATCGGTTGCTTAGACTGACTTAGACTGACTTGTATTCAAGAGTTTTTGATTTCATTAGTTGTTCTTTCCCCCGGACATTTAGTAAACCTGTCAAGTAAAGAAATTACTACTGTATGTTGCTCTGAACTGGTTCCCTTTTGAGGAAAGTACACAGATGATATTACTAAGGCTTGTTTATGCATTTTTTCTTAAGGCAATAACTTTATCTTGAAGTGATGAATTTATCACTGCAGGACAGTGCAGATGAAAAATTTAAAGTTTCAGAAAAATCAACATAAACAATTTCTTTTTTTATCTCCCTCATATATGAAAATCACATAAAGCAAACAGAACAAAAATGGAGGAGCCAGCTCTAAAGCAGCCATCTCAAGGAAATAATTTATCTACTCTCATCCTTTCAACTCCAAGCTTCTCCTCCAGGAAGGATGGTATTAAAATTTACTTTCTTTTGCTAGCTAGCATGTTTAACTTTCACATTCTTCCTAAGCCAATTCAGAAAATATTCAATCAGTCTCCTTCAGCCTCATTTGTGGACAGTTTACTGGGAGAGAAGCAACATTTCATTAGACATAATAAAAAAGTGAAAGTATTTCTTTTTATTTTTACATGCCGTCATATTTTCATGAAGAACTAGGGAAAAATAATTAGAGATTTGGTGCAGGAATTACTTTGTCTCTGTCTTTTTCAGGATGGATTAAAGACCAGTAACTCACAAAGACGGAGCAGGAAAGAAGATGAAAAGAAGAAGTTGAGCGTTTTTTTTTTTCCCCCTATAAGCTTTCTTCAAGTGAAAGTTTCCACACTGATACTGATTTTCAAAGAGCCTGCATTTAAGCAGCACAGACACCATGTAACTAATGTATATTTCTAATAGCAATGGATCTAATTTCCACTATGTGGAGATAATTTTGCAATTTCTTCACTACACATAATTCTTCCACAGCTATTAATGAACAAGCAACATCTGTTCCTAGCTATAAATCTGTCATGTCACCAGCAAACCTCAACAAGACGACATTACTAGTGTGGAACTCTAAAGCCACAATTTCACAGATAAAAACAATATGTTCTGTAGAACAGCTGCCAGGTCATCTCTAGTTTACCTAAAATTGGACAGCGGGATAAAAGATCCTTACCTTTCCTGTTTGCAAAATTCTTACACACCTTAACGTTTCAAGACACAGACTTCTGTGTAGAAGACTTCATCTTCAGACATGTGAGAGTAAGGATGTGATCTTTCTTTCATTTTTTCTTAAGAGACTGTACTTGGTCAACAGCCAGTCCAGTACTCTAATGTCAAGCTTAATGCTATGGTGTTTCTAGCTTGGGTACCATTAAATTTGCATTCTGCTAGCATGGCTAGGGTATTAAATTCTTCTTTAGTTTGTTCCTTGGATGTCTGTTAATGTAATCTGCCCATAAATTCTGAAGATAGAGTGAAAATCCACTCCAGAATCTTTAGGTTATTTTCTTTCAAAAATTAAATACAAGAGAATAACAACAACAACAAAAAATTAGATATTCATGTAGGCAGTTCATTATATTTCCTCAATGAAAAGAGAGCTAAGGGAAATTTTCATCTGTTGGGAAGAACAAAACAGATACTGTAATTCAAAGTCTTATTTCTTGAATTATCTATTTGTGTCACATCACATATTACATCTGAATCATTTTTAATACTGATAATACACGCACAAATCTTAATTAGTAATTAGCTTGGGGAATGCAGTAAAAAAAGGGTTCTGCCTGACACACCTGCTTCATGTGAAACTTAAAAGTGGGTTATGTTTAGTCCTATATTTAGAGTGGTATTATTATGGGGTAGGACAACTTAGTAATCAGCTTACTTGGTAGCAAAGAAGATTGAGGCTAGATACTACAGAAAGCTTTCCAATTAGAAGGATAATTAATGCTAGAAAAGACTACCTAGAGGTGGCTCAGTAAAAACCTGCATTTGAGATTTTCAAAAACAGATTAGGCAAGTACCTGTTTAATGTGTCTAATCCTATCCCAGAGCAGATACGAGATAAATGACCTCATGAAGTCCCTCCTGCCCCCTTAGTTTTGCATATCAGTGTCATGGAAAATCAGAAACATCCATAGGCCAACAAAGGAATGTTGCTGACAAAAGCTTCTGCACATCTCTTCATATGGATCTATTTTTCTGCATACCAAGGAAAAGACAAAAAAGTTTTTCTTTGCACTTCAGTTTGCAGAAATTGCAATTGAAATGTAGGAAACCTGCATGTGTCTTGCTCTACTGAAAAAGTTTCTTTCACTCATTACAACAGTGGTAGTAGTATATGATTACTAAATTTCTGCACAAATATGTTATAATGTCTATGCTCTAGATACATCTGTGTCATATTTTAAATTGCTGTTATTTTCAGCAACGGCAATTAGATCTATGGCCGATTGACTACTTCTGAAGATGTTTCTGATGTTAGAAGTCCTAGAAGTCTACAATAGTTGAATGGGCTATCTCTGGAAACTATTTGACTTCATAATATTATTCACATTTGACAATACATTTTCTGTGTTCCATATGCAAAAATAAGTAATTAGATGGTGATTGAATGACAGCTTATATGATGTCATTAGCCTTACTTTCTGCATTGCAGATTCCTACAACAGAATTTTTTTCAACTCTTAAAAACACTGCATTTTGATACTTAGTACTCCTTACAATAGGATGATGAATAGGAGGATTTTATCATCCCATAGTCCATTTCTTGGTGCATTGCATTTGCACAGGATTCCTATCAGTACAGAAGCTTATTCAAAATGAGACGCTGCAGCATTTAAAGGCCCCATTGCACCCACTTAGCTGGTGAAGTCAAGATATCTCACACCTGTTGGAACTTGTACAGATGCAAAGATGCAACAAATGCCATACATTGCCATCTGCTTAACATGGAGAGAGTAGTTGCAACTTGCTCCTGCCTTGAGAATTACCATGCATGTGCTGATACATGTGCCTGCGCTTCTAACTGCAGCAGAACAAGAGTTAGATGTACATGTTGCCGTGACATGGAGAGTTCAGGGGTGCTAGCTCATCCATGGTTCCGTTGCTCATGTTTATAATTAAATATTAAAATTAATAAAAACACTGTAGTTCCCTGGTACTTTTTTTCCTGTGAAACTGCACAACAGTGGGGATACATCTTAAGAATGCAGATGCATTTAGTTTTTAGAAGTTTTGTGCAAACAGCAGGAACTAATGCGGGGCATTTAGCTGCTATTATTTCTTTACAATACAGAGGTAATGTTATAAAATCATGAAGCGAGTGTACTTAGCAGTGAGTTCTTTGAGCTAGCTACTAGGAATTGCCATCAGGAAGACGAGTTCTTAAATGCTACTTCTCTGAAAGTTAGTACCTTCCTGGCAAGACAAGGAGACAGCTCTCTCCACTTACAAGGCTCAGCTCCACACCTTTTTTTAGCACTCCTTTCAAAAAAAACAAAGGGTATTTCTCAAAGGCAGCTAAAGAAAGAAAAGAGTGAGGACACCCCTCTGATCCATTCCCTGTCGCCAGTCTTGCTGATGGCCTCCCCTATCCTCCTCACACAACTCTGCTCACTCCTAAGAGCATTTAGTCAGAAGACTCAAGTCCTGTTATCTTCTCATTCTTGACTTTTAAATCTTTTCCCAAGTGTTGTAGCCAGAGTGGACTATCAGACTCTGCCTCAAGCGGAGTTAATGAACATTAAATGGACTGTGAACACAATCTTGCAATGCTGGAGCTGTCACTGGAAAGAGACAGGGGTCCCAGCTTCCATGGCAGCAAGGTTTCCAACAGCTACTTAACGCACATTTCGCTCACTTCTTGCTGACAAGGAAGAGGAACACTCTTTAGTGCTGGATCAGCTGCTGCATGCCATGAGATGGGATAACTCCAACCCTCTGCAATCAGTTACAGGGAGGTTTTGTTGGATGCCAATATACATCACAAGCACAGATCAATTAGACTTGGACAGAGCCGCAAAGTAATAGCCAACACTTCATCATGTGCTGGCTTCCTACTCTGAAGAACTGGCATAGCACACACAACAGCTACTGTGAAGCCGGTCACAGCTTCATGCAGGCAATATGGCAGGTAGTGTCATCAATGTTAGTGCATGTCCTGTAATCATCAAGTGCTCTGTTCTCATAACCGCCCAGCACATCAAAGCATTAAGTGCTTAGTTCTGTGGGAAGAAAGATATTGATGTCCCCCAAATTTAATCAGTCATTGATTTCTTCATCAAATATCTCTTCCAGATCTATTTTTGCAATATTTGTTTCCCAAAACAGAGCTAATTTTTTTTGTAACACAAGATCTCTAGCTCATCGGTTATGAAGTACCTGCTTATATAAAGGGTTTGTGCAGTGGAAAAACAATGTCACATCCCTATGTCTGGTTTGCTAACTGGCATCAAGAAGAAAAGTGGATCTGTTATCTATATTTAAATTAGAATGCAATATGCTCCTATTTTAATATACACACTGAAGGTATAAAATCCCCACAGAAGTTTTTGGTCATGATAGGAAACCTTTTAAGTATTCTCTTTATTCATTTTTTTTTTTATTTTAAATTATAGGTTAAAAATTAAGATTAAAATCCAAGATTAAAAAACATTTACCAGACCTTTGAAATTGTTTAGAGGCATTCTTTAGAATAAACTCTGTTTTTAGTGATTATAGGAAATCTTTTTCAAGGATTTTCTTAGAATTAAGATAAACATCAGTTAGGGGAAAGACAACAAGTATACCCATGAATTGTGCCAAAATCAGAATTCTACATCTCACTCCTGTAATACTTAAATTCCTGCAGAATTACTAGTTAGCCAGATTTTGGCTTAGGGACCTTCCTTACTTCCTAATACGTGTATCTCCTAAAACAGTTCACACAGTTCTCCTCAAAACAAGTGCTAAGAAAAATGTGGCAAGCTCCTGTCATGAACAATTCCCATATGTTATCAGAAAAGGACTTAAAGAATTGCTAGATTCTCTTCTGGCAAGATACACGTACCTGGGAATTGGAGAGGATATGGTATTTCAGTGCTCAGTACAACAGCTTATAGGACCAATTTTAAAAGTATTAAATGAAGGGAAGCATATTTTATGACCCATAGAAAAGATGGGCAGCACGACTCTGTTTTGAGCAGGCAGAGAAGAACAGTGACTTAGCTCATCTTTAGCCTCTGTTCCCAAGTCTGAAGTTCAAAGGGAGAAGCCCACTGCCGTGACAATCAGTCCATACTTACCAGCACAGATGAACATAAAGTCAGTTGGAGTGTCTCTGACCATAATTCAAATGAAGAAGGAAGTCAGTGAAGAATAAAAATAATAATAATAAAAAGAACATGATGGAGACAAAGGGACTAATGGAGGAGGAGAGGTTAAAAAAAATCATAATGGTTAGCTTGGCTAATGATTACCCGGAGAGAAGTGATACTCATGTACAAATATTTGAAGAACACTACATTCAGAGAGAAACAGATTTGGGGGATGAGAGGAAATAAACAGAATTTGTCAGATAAATGCAAAGAACGTATTTGGGCAGAATATTTATTTTTTCACTAAAGCTTAAACTGATTTTATTTGTTTTGTTAGCATTGTGCACAGATTTAATAGAGGACACTTAAGGTGGCCATAAATCTCTGCAGTGAAGCAGCTGCACGCTTCCTCACATCAATGAAAAGCAGCCCCGTGGTTCATGGCACAACCAGAATGAAACTGTTGAATAAATCAGCATGTTTGGGGGAAAGCAGGGAGAACTGGCATCATGAGCTCTACAATACAACTCTTTGCTGAAGTTGATCTTTACCAGAGCTGTGTGAACAGCCGATCATCCTGTTTGATCCCAGTTCCACAGCCAACAGTTGAAAATGTGGTTTGTGTTAAACTGAGAGCTCCACTTTGTTCCCAAGCTTTCCTTTTAAAGCCTTTATTTCACTTTTACTTGAAACAGATGAATTATAAAGAGATGCCTGTTTTTTTCAAATGGTATGACACCATTGTACTATCTGAATATAAGAGCAGCTTTTGCTGGAAATACTTAAGAATCCAGTGACATGGACTGCTGCTTTGCAAGAAGTAGCATTTGCTAAAGTGCACCATAGATGGTGGTCTATATGTTCCCCTAGTAAAAGCAGTTCAAACGATGGTATCATTCCAAATCAACAAGGAAAGGTCAAAAGTACGCTGAATTTCACATAAAAAATCTATTCCCACATAAACTTCAAGTCATTTCTAAACCTATCAGATCACTTAATCAGGATTTTCTGAGTTTTATATGTTCGAATAGCATCAATCTCCTACAGCACCAAAACAATTTATCTCATATGGCTTTATTTCTCAGTATGCAACATGGCTTTTGAAATAACACTAAGCTGAAAGAGAAGTACTGCAAGGATTACAGCATATTTAATTAACAAAGCTGATAATCATCCACCTTTAAAGAACAATTCTAAAAGCATCCAGCTATGTGCTGCACACCTCTCATTAATAGCAACAGGAAAGCGACTTACACACAGCAAGTACGAGTAAATGAAACAGATAAAATGCAGAGAACAAGCTTGTTGACGATTGAATCGGATAAACTCAGACCAACTGAAAAACATCAGTGCAATTATCAGGAAGTCCGTCAGGCCAGACCAACATGCAGCCCAGTAGCTCTTTGATGATACACATTTTATGGGCAGAAGCAGAAACAAGGTCTGCCTTCAGAACAGAGGCTACTATCTAGCTGATATTTTAAGAGCCTAATTTTAGAAAACTTAAATTGCAAACTACAGCACTTAATGTGTAATCAAAAATTAGGAACTGAGCTGCTTGTTACTCATATTGATCTCATATGGAATTGTCAAAAGAAAATGGCTAAAATGATTTTTTTTCAACAGACTTCAAAATGGTAGAAATATAAGCATGAAGATGCAAAAAGGCAGAATAAATGGACTGGCTCTTTTCTTCTTTTATTTGCTTTCAGATTCCCATTATTTCTATTGTCTTCGTTTAACAATGTTACAATAGTTAACTTGGAGTGGGGAACCAGACTTTTGGAAAGTGAGAATAAAAACACAAATCACATGGCAACACAAGCTACAGTGAGAAGGCAGACATGTCCTCTCCATTATTTTGTCCCCTATAGGAAGTAAAATTTAGGTTTGACATCATCCAGAACAAGACTCTAGTTACAGATGTGTTCGTTGCCTACATCACCACAGCAGTAGCAATTAGTTAGAGAAGGAGGAGGGATGGCTGATGAAAATTTGGTGTTAATTAAAGATCTCAGAGGAACATGTCCTAAAGCCATGATTTAGGCGAAATCTGTGGTTTTAAGAACTCAATATAGATTTACTGAAGTCAGAGGCGTTATACTAATTTATACCAGTTGAATATGTGCCTTACAAAGTTAAATAAAATATTACCAACAACCATAATCATAAAAACATTGAATCCAAAATAAGCTTGATATAGCATGAGATGCCTAAGAGTGAACTTCAAGTGTGGAACAACTAAGAAATGAGCCCTAGAGGCAGCATTCGCAGCAATCTGTATTGATGTTGAAGACTGAAAGGAACAAATTAGGGGTCATAGATAAACATCTCATCACCCAGCAAACCTCAACAAAAATCAGCACCAGATTTTTTTTTCTTTTAGATCATGGCTGTAACAGCAACACAATATCTTTATTTCAATGGGTAAAGTGCCAATGAAGTCGAAGGAGGAAAAGGCAGGTGGGAATTGTCACACACACAATGTGCATCTGCTAGACAAAGTCATCTGACCCAAAAAAAAAAAAAAAAAAAANAAAAAAAAAAAAAAAAAAAAAGGCCAGCAAACAAATAAAAAAAAAAAACCCACAGACATCCTGGGATATTTATCTGAGATAGAATCATCTGTTAAGTAGAAGTTACGCGGAGTGCAAAGAAGGGCAAAAATTAGACTCGAATAGCATAAGGAGCAAACATGTCTTTATATCCAGAGTACCAAAATTTAGTTTTCTATTAAAAATAGGTCAAAGTCTGTAATCCAACTATGTCATAGCACTGCACCACTTTTTAGAAATTTAAGTGCAGCCCTCTCAGAGTTCAGGGTACCCCTAAGATTTCTTCCTTCTTAGAAATCAGGGCATGACTCAGATATTAATGTGAGTTTAACAGTAAAAGCAGTAGTAACACTACTCCAGCACCACTGGAGATGCAATATAGTATTTCAAGTGTAGAGGACAAAATGATGGACTGTAGCATTAAGTTCAGCTGTCATACAACTAAAGGTGGGATTTTTCTATGCACAAAGGCAATGGATACTGAAATGGAGAACAAAATAGGAATATGAGGGGGAAAAAAAAGAGCTGTATTTGTGCAAGCAGTTGCTTTTGCTATAAGAATAGCTCGTAGAGAAAACAGAGCTGCAGGCTACATAAGAGCCCAAGAATCCAGGTTTACCCAGGGAAATGATAGGCCTTTTAATCCACTTGTCCAAGGTTCATCTATCAGTTTAGCTCAGCTCAAACTGCCTGTTATTTCCATACATTTCTGCACAGTTGTGGTATTTTGCTTAAATATTAATTTCAGAGACTGTCTTAATATTAATTTCAGATCTACCTTTCCTTCACTTACTCAGAAATGCTCTGAAAAAGACATATTAAACATTTATTAAAGATATATAATTAAAAAAAATTACAGCAAATGCCTATCAATCTTTGCAGAGATTTTTAACTCTTGCTTAAATTTGGGGAAATGAATTGTCACACACAATACAAGATTTTGTAGGATGATTATCAAGTTTACTGAAAAAAAATACAGGCAGAGTATCAAGAGGTCTGAAAGAGGTCTTCAGACCTTTCATTAGGTCTGAAAGATGGTTAGCCATCTAATGTGAAAAAGTAATATTTCTAGAAAATTGAGACTAGATTTTCAGTTACATCAGAATTTGGCTGGCTCCATTTGAGAGGACAAAAAAAGCAGGAGATTGTACTTGCTCTTGTATAGCCTGTTTTGAAGAATGCAATTTTCAAATTAAAACATTTACCTTAAAATATCCAAAAAACTTTGTGTACCTCCATTGTTCTAATAAATATCTGAGAAATGATTCACCTCGTCTGAGGTTTTCCATATGCATACGGTAAGCAAAAATCATTTAAAAAATTATGCTAAATTCATCTCCATTTTATACTAAGTACTAATGCTGTGGAAAAAAAAAATTAACTTGGCATTTCATTTGGGCTTGGGTGATTGACTGAGTTATGTCTATCTCATCAGTTGAACTGTCAATATTTGTCTTCGCTTATCTTCTTAGCCTTTCTCATTTGCAAAGAAATGCAACTTAGCTTAGTTTCCCTTGAAATATAACTGAGACTATGCTGCCTCCCAATTACACTAAGTTAACAGTAAGCATACAGTCCTAGTTGATCAGCTAATAGGCTGCCCGACTGCCATATGATATTTTGACACTACCACATTTAACTTCATTTGATCTTGCTATTTTACTTTTCACATTATATACAGAAAATGTTTGAAACAAAATTCAATTTTGTTTCTGAACAAAATTCAGAATTCTGAAAAGAAAAAATAAAATACAATATTTTGAAATAAAGTGCTTCAAAGGCTATTTTTTCTTTCTTTTAATGCATTCAACACAAATTTGACAGAGACATGAAAGTTTTCCAGCTTTCCTGTCTTCATTAAATTTTGAAATGCATTTAAAATATGTTTTTTAACCTGACCTTTAAGAGATTAGACCATGGTTTCTAGTCATTCACACATGCATCTCACAGGTATACATGCTGTGATCTGTAACTTAAGAAAATTCAGTCCCACTCCTATCTTTTCTCATTCCACAGGTAGTTAAGGAAAAATTTTTTAACAGTTAGGGTGACAGATTTTAACAGGCAGACAGTTTTTAATGTATGTAGACTCTTACTGTCATTTCTTGTGTGTCTTCTAATCCTTTAAGACACTATCTGTGATTGTTTGTGGCTCCATCTCAACCTCACATCCTTTGAGTTAGAGAAAATGCCTCCTTCAATTTCATCATTATTTTTTTCCAATAGTCTAATACATCCTAAAATTATGCCTGGTTTCTTCAGGGCAGTCTACTAAGATTGACTCTGGCCCCGCAAGTATTTCCATAGCAACAAAATACTACCTCTCACTCCTCAGGCAGGCAGATTTGTTGACCAGTTTCTCTTCACAGTTTTGGGAAAACTGGCAACATCCTGAGAAACTACCTGCCCAGTTTCCTAGAACAGTGTTCCCTCATGTCTTTCCCTTGTTCATGAACTTTCATAGAGAGAAATCAAATATATTTAAATCATTAATCTTTATAAAATACAATGTTATATATCAGATATATCCTTTTTTTCCCATCTTTTAATATATAAGCAAAATGGCATCAGAAATTGTAACACTTTGTAAGTGATAGCTTCTGCCTGAAGTCATCTATACTGGCCTTCCCTCTTTCCAGGATTACCTGCTAGATTTTCTTACACAAGCATTAATTAGCTTCAAAGTCAATTGAATTTCCCTAGCCAATTGTCAATCCTCTTTACTGACATAGTGCCACAGCTATTTTACTCATTCTTTAAAAAGGCAGCATTAATTCTCTTTACTATTTATCAGATGTTCTTTATTAATTACTCCCTTTAACATTTGAAGCCATACCATGCTGGACTGATCAAAATGTTGCAGCTAATGCCAGTTTCACAATCTCACAATTTTTTTTTTTTTTTGATAATTTCTGGTCTTCTTTGCAACTGGGTTGTGGTCAGTTTTGCCTTTGCAGTCAAAGAAGATTCCAGCTGGTGATCTTATTGTTACAGATGTCACTTCAAGTCTCACTTCAAACTACACTGAGACATTTTTCTTAAGGTCATTGAAGATAATTATTATTATTAAAGTATTTTTGCAATGGAGATACCCCAAAGCCAACCAGATATCAAATAATTTATGCTTGGCACAGCATTAAAAAAGCAAAAGCTTCATATACACATCACCTTCTGTATTGAGTATTTATATTAACTGCAACATGAACTTCTTGTGTTCTTGTTAATTATACACACGCAAAAATTACTTTGTATTAAATAGCTCAACATATATATATATCTATTTCATGTATGTGCCAGTTTCATGCTATAACATGTGCCAGTTTCATGCTATAGCTGCATTTCATCATTAAGACTATGCAATGTACAATAATATAAATAGAATTTCCATATGCTGCAGACCTCAGTTTCCCACCCCAAACTATTTGGCTAACTTCATCTTAAAGATCTCAGCTGACATAGTAAGCTTCTTCACCAAAATAACCAGAAATTCAGAGCAGCTGGATAGTTTGCAGAAAAAAACACTGAGTGCTGAGTTTCTGCATGAAATGCTGTCTTGGAAACATGCAAAAGAGATGAAATTTTAATCTTGTGGCTAATACACAACTATAGTGGGTGTCAGTGACAATCTCAGACCAAAATCTGCAAACAGTTTCACAGAAAACATTTTGTACATATACCATTTTCCCAGGCACACTCAGAACGACATTAATTATTCAATGACATATATATCAGCCCTTTCAGAAAAAGTTAGGAGACTCCATAAGGAAAAGTTACATCTCTGCTATTGGCAGATATCCAGAAAGGATGAAGCATTCAGGAAAGGTTTCTGCCGTTAGATATTTAGAGTCCTCTGGCTATTTCTCCACATGATTCAGTACCCAGGATGGACCCTTGCTCCTCTGTCAGCCAGAAAACCACGATGGCTGGGAAGTCCGTTTAACTAAACACACAGCAAAGAGCAAGTCAGTGGATATTGCTGGGAAGGTCCAAGAATGTGAATGTCCTCTCTGATTCCCACATACTGGAATGGTCCTGTACTCCTCTAAATGCAAGATAAACTGGCCCACATCGAAGTCTGGAGAAGAGAAAAACACATTTTAGAATTATTTAACATTGTAGAACTCACTATTCTGCAGCAGCGAAGTGTTCACAACTCCTCTTACAGATTAAATGGAGCAGGGATACAAGTTCACTCTTGCTATCCATTTGTCTCAGCTGTAGCTACTTAGTAGGTAAAATACACTGAAAATAATCTCTGCTGATCTTTGATGTTAATCAGAATTTCACATGGTTCCCGCAAAAATGTTAAGAGACTTCACCTCATGGTAGGATGACCTTCCAGTCATGAGACTGAAGGCCTACCCATGAGAAACAGCTATTCCCACACCACAGAACAGGACTACCCTTAGGGATGTTGACATCCAGAGAGTATTGTTCGGTCATGTTATTTTAAAGGACAAAGTACAGGCTGGCCGATCTATGAGAAAAACAACAACAACAAAACACAACTACAGTGGGCAACTGAGATTTACAGACTTTTAAGGTGTTCTAGAAATCGCTAATAAATTCCTGTGAAGCCAATAAGGAGAAATTTATTCTTCACACAATTAAAAAAAAGTCAATTATTTAGTATCAAATTATCAAGTCTAGCAATAACTCAAAGTAGTTAGGACTCCTAATCTATTTCATGGAAAAATATACTTTTTCATCTTATGAGGACTATGCACATGTGCTTATGTGATTGTAATATCCTGCATTAACTGGGAATACATCATTTCCTGATGTCCAATGGTAGTACATAGGAACTACAATGGACAAGATTAAAATTCATATATCCATATATCAATATTAACTACTTATACTTTAATACCTTACAGTGTCTTCGTAGTTTCTGTCCCATTGTATCAGTGTAGCATAATGCCAGAGTGAGACAGAACTTGCTGTCAATACTTTCATTATACTGCTGTAGTAGACAGATAGAGTCGTAAGCAGCTTATACGGTAAGGAGTTATATCAAGCTAATATTTTGATAGTAAGTTAGTCAAGCATTATGCAAATTTAATTCACTGTGTTGAAAAAAAATGGCAACACAGTAAACGGTTTGCTTGAACAGAACCACCCACTATACTCATGTTAGCATACGAGTTGCTCCTCAAAAGGATGCT
Source organism: Nothoprocta perdicaria (assembly GCF_003342845.1). Taxonomy (NCBI): domain Eukaryota; kingdom Metazoa; phylum Chordata; class Aves; order Tinamiformes; family Tinamidae; genus Nothoprocta; species Nothoprocta perdicaria. Next base: position 874,835 of record NW_020456221.1, on the reverse strand, counting down.
GGAAGAAGTCTGCAGGATATGTGGCTTTATCATTTTGAAATGACAGACAGTTTTTTTTTTTCCTCACTGTAATTCCTGTTGTTAGAAACTGCCATGATCTGGAGGACACACACTAGGTATACATTTATTTGGGACAAAATGCTTGAGAACACTCAGCCTATTCCTCTTGTCACATTAACTCACATCCCAGGAACATGTGGCCAGTTTTGAACAACTGACAGACTCTGCTAGAAAACGTAGACTCATCAGTGAGAATCTCTTACTATACCCTAACTTATTTTCTGTCAAGAAATAATTTAGTATGGATGAGATTACTGTAGACACAGTGCCATGTTATATCTACAGTTATATCACTCCATTCTATTTTGGTGAAATTTAATCCAGTGAGTAATAAATACAGCCCACAAAACTACTGCAACATTTTATGAGCAAATGTACATATATAGTATATATACATACAGGAGCTATGCTAGTAATTAAATAGATTCTTTACCACTACATCAGCAATCTTCATATTGTACTACTTTTGACAACTTAGATTTTAGAGAGCAGAGATTTAGGTTTCTTCAAAAATACTTCTTCCGCTCTCTGCCTTTTTTAAGGTGGACAAGCCTGGAGCTAAATTCTTGACATACAGCAAGAAGCAATGAGTTTTATCCAATCAACTCTATTAATACTGTATGCGTAAAACTTGAGTATAAATAGATAAAACGACTCCTACTCGCTTCCCACACAGATACCATCGCAGCAATTCCACAACAGACAAGCTTTTTTTGTAGCTGCGGAGGAAGTAGAAGTATATGCTTCAAAGGAAATGGAGCCAGAAAACACCCATTTGGTCACACTTGATTTTACACGAAGGTGCCACCAGCAGTTCTCAACAGTCTTATCTTTTCCCTCAGTATTTCTAGTTCCTCAGCCCCCCCGTCAGCCTTTTCTGGTGCTCCAGCATTACATTGCTAGAGTACTTCGAGTCCAAACTTCTCCTCCTTAAATCCTAAATAATAGCTCATCCTTCCTTCTTTTGGGCCTAGGAAAATTTCTTCTATTTCTACAATTACTTTGAAGACATTTTATAAGCTATCATTGGATGCCTCCTGGGTTTTCTCTTTTCTAGGCTATAAAATTTTATTTTCTCTCATCTTATTACATTCTTCAAGGACTGTAAAAACTTTGTTGGCCATTGTATTTTTCACATGTTGAGGGTTTTTCCCTAGCATCTATTCTGATCTACAGTTAGGTTAGAAGCGTACAAAAAAGTAATATAGGTACTATACTTCCCTACTACAACAGCACAGGGAACTGTGCCATTCTTCTCCAGGGAATCTGCCTATTCTTAAAACTGTTTGTTGACCCTTATATATACCAACACAGCTATATAAACAAAAACAAAAACAAACAAAAAAGCAACCAAACAAACCAAAAGCAAACAAGAAGCAACTTTCAGTATATTCTTATATTCTTATGTTCCTATATTCACTTATACCTTTTACTGTTATAGCTTATGCTATTCAGCAAACTGATTTAAAGGGTATTAGCAAAGGACTTTTTTTGGATGGTACATATATTCACACATTCATTTCTGTAAGTGTGACTTCAGGGCTGTGCATTTTCATAGCCACACCATTAAAACGTTAGACCTTCAGAACTATAGGCCCATCTTTGGCTGGGCTTCCACTAATATCCCTTAATAATTTTAAGAACCTGGTGCTAGAAATACTACCTTTTACATTAACCTTAAAATGCAGCATTTCAGTTAACACTGACCTTCTTTTCCTGTTCCTTCTGTTTCAGAAACCTTCACATGCTTCCTCCTCTTTTTTTTTTTCTGTCCCTACATTAAAGACATTTGTGTAAAGCCTTTTTAAGCTACAAAAGGCAGAGACGCAAGCAACATAATGAAAGTCTGTAGGTTTGTAATAGCCTGTACCAGAACGGAAGGGTGGGTGAACATTTTCCCCTGATACCTTGACACAACATAAGGACTTTTTAAAGTAACTTGGCATCTGTCCCAAAGGCGTCCGATGGCATCTGTCCCATCAGTTTCCTTCCAGTGTCTTTGGTTAAAATTTCCCTGCACTGAGTGACAGCAGTTTAGATTCCAGGCAGTTTGACCCACTGACAGATGATACTGGGGTGTCCCGTTATAATTGTAGAATTTCACTGTCTTGTACTGTTACACAGGCTGAGCAACATCACACTTACAACAGCAGATACTATTATCTTTCAGCACATTGCTATTATGGAAGTACTATTATTGTAAACTGTTTCCTCATTTTTATTAATAGAAAACTCTATTAATACTTCTGAGAATTGCACTGGCCTTTCTTCCACATGAGTCTATTAATAATGTACTTTGAATTAACGCCTCCATTCCATAAAAACTGCATATAATACATATTACTACAACTGGTACCAGAAGCCTCAAAAGCCTGGCCCTCTTCTTCCCTCCCTTCTAGGCTATTACAGGGCTCAGTTTACTAACCAGTGCATGAAATTTTGAGTTATTTCCTTCTTTTCACAGTAAAACACACATTTTCTACGTTTGAGCAGTCCTGCTGCCCAGCACCTGAGGTCAGAATACAGTCCTGAATGGGTAACCAGATACTGCCAAACAAACTGACGCAGCCCCAGGCTCACAGCTTCAGGATGCAGAAAGCCAATTTAATCCCACTGTTTTTGTCCTGAACCCACTGTGAGTGCCTTCTAATGACAGCTTGGCAGTGTTGGTAGTATGTTTAAATTGCTAAAAACAGCTAAGTCTGTCTAAACATACCCCACTCACCAGCTCTCGTCAGAGCAATTCCACTTTTTCTACACGACGCTCCAGCAGACCATGGAAACCTGCTACACAAGCTATTTATTTTAGTCTACAGCTAGGTCCTGAAGCTATGATGAAGCCTACCGAAGCAGCGGTCACATTAAATACTGTTTCATTGTCTCACACAGAATCATGGCCCCTTTTTCAGGAGGAATTTGTGAGCTGTGTAGGTAAATGCAACGATGTAAGAAGTCACACAACCACTTATAAAGCACTAAGGGCCATGTCTCCCACCCCAGCTGAGGAACTCCAAGGTACTCTAGCGAAGGTGCTGGGCAAAAGTCCTCCCTGCCCAAGCCCCTGCATGGGGCATAATATCCTCGAGGAGCTCTTGCTCAGAGTAGCGTAAAGCAGAAGTAGATGCAACTACTTATTTTATTCCATCCGCTTAGTGTAGCAAAGTAAGCAGGCACTGAAGGAAGCAAAAATTGAGCTTATTCACAGAGACAAAACACAAGCAGCCAAAGGAAGGAGAGCTACAGATAAAGCACAAGTGCTTTGGCACTGATGGGCAGCCCCTTACACACCTCACTGGGGATGGTCCTGACCATGGTACCCGCTGTCTCACACCGTGTGCAGACAGTCCATTCCCATGCTGCCTGTTCGTGCCTTCCCCACCACGTACAGGGGCATGTATGGCACATGCATGCCATGAGCGTGGCACATGGGGCAGCCAGCTCCAGGTGCACCGCCAGTACCAGTGCAGGGCCAAGCCAAGAGTGGCCCTGAGGTACCTTGCCATGTTAAATAAGGGATGGGACCCACCAGTTGACATTCCTGCTAGTGGCAGGCATTCCTGACATTCCTAGTCAGCTCCCTGTTTGCAGCTGCCCCACGGAGTGCAGGCACAGCACCCACTTAAGCACATGCCAGGAGATGCAGGTCAGTATTTACCAGCAGAATGCTATCCAAAATACTTCTCTTACCTGACACTGTTTTCTTACAAGTAGCTTTTCTGGGTGACATTAAGAGTAAAGAGATCCAGTGTAAGCTGGAGACCTGCATTGCATGGCTGTGGCTGAAGGCACAGAGTAACCTGGGGCTTCTCGAATGACTCTGTGTTTAGGCAACTGAATACCATCCTAGAGGGCTGTATGCAAGTACTTTGTCAAATAAAATGCACAGGTAATTATCACATTAAGGACAAACCCAAAACCCTGTACTTCAGTTTGCTATTCCTTTCCTTAAAAGGACATACAGGCACACATCTATGTACACATCTATGTACATAGACACACAGTATATGTTTTTGCATAAGGTATAAGTGTCTGAAAGTAACTGCAGAACATCCTGCCATAGTAACTGCAGCAGAACAGCTTCAGTGGACATTGATTCCAGCCATCCGTCAAGTGACATTATTTGTGGGAGGAAAGAAATGGAATTTGCCAAAAGACAGACCTCCAACTCTTAACAGAAAAACTGGAAAAGGCTTCATTCATTCTTTATTACTGAATGTTACATGAAAGAATCAAGGAGATTTAAATAGTGCCAGAAGCCTAAGAAATATCAGAAGGAAGGAGAGAACTTACCCTCTGGAAAAGCTGAAAGTTTGAATGGAACTGTATACCCCCCTATTTTCTTTTTTTTAAAAAAACGCCTTTTGTTCTTCTGTCTCTCCTTCACCCTCTATCCTCCCTCCAATTAAAAAAAAAAAAAAAAAAGAAAGAAAGTAAAAAAAGAAAGTGCACCAAGCTACAGTGTCAAATAGCACTGATGACTTTTTTTTCTTTGACATATT
>NW_020456221.1:803250-869086 GCF_003342845.1 Nothoprocta perdicaria | reverse complement strand
TAGATAGCTTTTTTTTTTTTTTTTTTTTTTTTTTTTTCCCCCACAAAGTAGATCAGGAATATCATGTTTTGAAATGTCTGTCTTGTCATGATAAATTCTTTAGGCAATACAGCAAATTCATAAGGGTTTTTATATAACCTAGTAATTCCAAGGATTACAAGTTCCAGGATTTTATCATAAGCATGCTTTTCTCTAAGCAGGATTTTATAGCACAATTTAACTAAAGATAATGTGGAGGTTACTTCAGATCATGCCTGATTACCTGAAACTTTGAACTGCACTTTTTAAACCAACATTCTGCAACTACTATAGAAATGATAAAACAGTCTGCATGCTCCTCTGCTCAATTAGAGCTCAGTCTGATCAAAGCCCATGAAAATGCATACTTAACTAAAGCCGCACTCTGAAGTCTTGATTATCGTTGTCCTGATAATGACAGAAAAGATAGAAAGCGTAAGATAGTTCCAAAATGCTTTCCACCTTGCAAACCTAGCCCTCAAGCAACAAGCATCCTTCACCAATAATCTGGTGAGCTTTTACTAATTTTCAGCCACTATTACCTACTTTCTGCACACCACATATATCAGATTATGGAGAACATTTGGCACACGTAAGAAGAGTAGATTATGCCCCAGCTGCCACTGCTAGACTGTTCTCTCCCAGCTGGTGTCTTCACCAATGTTACTCAGATATCTCCCCTGCAACTGGATCCGCAATATGCAAGTGCCTCCCTACCCAAGTTTCTAAACTGGTCACTTTTAGACTCCTTCAGAAGAGATTATGGGAGAAGGTAAGCACTCTGATATTTTCCAAAGGCTGAAAGAGGCAGAGCCTCTACCAAAGACTGCTAATATCTAAAAAAATATTTTAGAGCATAAGATGCAAGAGAACTGGGTGCATTAAGTGGCAAGAGTGAAAGTACCAACACAGAAAAAGGCTATCATTTCTGAGCAGGACTTTGTAAAATATACTAAGGTAGTAAACACCCACTACAACTGAAAACAGGGACAAGTCTGGCTACTAACTTCTACAGGCAGATATGACTTGCTGTGTTACTACTATATCCAGGAAATTTGCCACTATGCCAGGAAATTTGAACCGAAACTGCTTGTCTTGATCTGCTAATCACCAAAGGGTACAAAGTCTACTGAAGTCACTGGAAAAAGTTCTCAGCTTAAGAATGAGGCTTAACTAAAATGCAGGTCCAAAGTGCGAACGAATGACCAAAATTTTGGATCACAACCAGCAAGAGAGAGGAGGTGGTCATCATAAGAACAAAGAGAAGCTACTAAGACAGCTCAGTAAGTGATAGCTTTTTGGTTCACGAAGAACTGGTGAACTAGAATTAGAAACTAGGGCAACCAAGCTGATGAAGGGAATGGAACCTGTTTATCCACATATGAGATTGTTATCCTCTCACATTAAAAAAAAATCAGGAACTTATAAGATTAATTTTGTATATTTGAAAGAGTATTTGATCAACCCCCACACAGGTTTACACTTGGATAAGTAACTGGAATACAGAGATCGCTTCTGCTGAACAAAACTAATAAACATGCTCTTTCTTCTCAGTGTTTTAGTTGTAATGTGCATATTAAAATATTGATAAAGAATTCCATGAATTTCTACTACAGAATTTTCAAAATCCTTATTAGTGTAGAAACAATGTAAATTAAATGTAAATGTAGATTTATAGCACAGAAATAGAGCTTCCCTCTGGGAAGACCTGAAGACCTCTTTTTCTGTTCCCTTCTTTTGCAAATGCAGTAGACTACTTGACTATGTTTTTCTAGTAGTCTAGTAGACTACTAGACTATGTTTTGCTGAGCTTTCACACATCCTTTTCCCAACATTTTACTGCATATCGCCCAGGTAGGGCCTTGGGATGATATGGAGCTCTTGAGCTGAAGGAGGCTCCTACCCATAGTGGTTTCTCTTCCTGCAGTACTGAATCAGATCAGATCTGGAGTCATCAATACACTGGTTAGTGTAACTGTGTGTTGTTTTATAGCAACTTGCCCTTGCTTTATGGTCCCTATCTTCAGACCTCGTCCTGCAGGGGAAGTGGCAGGGCTGATTATCATTACCCAAGTCTCACAGTTTCTACAGTCAAAAATGATAGGCTTGGCCTCAGAACACCTGCCAACATATCAGATGCATTCCCAGTATTTAAACATTGGTCCGTGCTTCTTAAGTCTGATTTTATACTGTTTAAAACTCTTTGAGGACGAGGAGACTTCAATTATTAGGTGAAGAGACTGGAGAGAGGGGACTTCTACGGCAGCTGCCCTTTAAAATACTTCATAGAATCACAGAATCATAGAATGCTCAAGGTTGGAAGGGACCTCAGAGGTCATCTAGTCCAACCCCCCTGCTCACGCAGGGTCACCTAAAGCACGGGGCACAGGGCTGCGTCCAAGCGGGTTTGAAAGATCTCCACAGAAGGAGACTCCACAGCCTCTCTGGGCAGCCTGTGCCAGGGCTCTCTCACCCTCACTGTCAAAAAGTGTTTCCTTAAGTTCCTGTGGAACTTTTGGTGCCTCAGCTTGTGGCCGTTTCCTCTAGTCCTGTCGCTGGCCACCACTGAAAAGAGACTGGCCCCTCCTCCTCACTGCCTCCCTTGAGGTATTTATAGACGCTGATCAGGTCCCCCCTCAGCCTCCTCTTCTCCAGGCTGAACAGGCCCGGCTCCCTCAGCCTTTGCTCACAGGGCAGATGTTCCAGGCCTCTGATCATCCTCGTAGCCCTGCGCTGGACTCTCTCCAGCAGCTCCACATCCCTCTTGTCCTGTGGGGGCCCAGAACTGGATGCAGTCTCCAGATGCGGCCTCACCAGGGCTGTGTAGAGGGGAACGATCACCTCCCTCGACCTGCTGGAGACGCTCTTCTTAATGCACTCCAGGATCCCGTTGGCCTTCTTGGCCACCAGGGCACACTGCTGCCTCATGGTCATTTTGTCATCCACAAGCACATCCACTTGTGCACCAGCAAACCATCCTGGGACAGAGCATCCCCAAATGACCAGTTGCATTGGCATAACAGATCTCTAGCAGGAAGGAAGGGCACCTATCTAGTGAACCTTCCTCAGAGGATCCTTGCCAAGCGATTTGCTCATCAACTCCATCACTTATTTGTGATGCTTAGAAAAGCAGTTTATGATGCTGGGACTTAATGTCAGCATGCAGAGTGCCTCAGAGCTTCCTCTTCCTCTCCACTGTGCCAGCAGACAACTGGGGAGCTGTCCAGCAGCATTTGTTGGTTGCCCCCTCAGGACACAGGCTGGAGAGTTGGGCAGAGAGGAACCTCATGAGGTTCAATAAGGACAAGTGCAGGGTCCTGCACTTGGGGAGGAATAACCCCAGGCATCAGTACAGATTAGGGGTCGACCTGCTGGAAAGCAGCTCCACGGAGAGGGACCTGGGAGTCCTGGTTGACACTAAGTTAACCATGAGTGAGCAGTGTGCCCTCGTGGCCAAGAAGGCCAATGGGATCCTGGCTGCATCAGGAGGATGTTGCCAGCAGATCAAGGGAGGTGATTCTGCCCCTCTACTCAGATCTGGTGAGGCCGCACCTGGAGTACTGTGTGCAGTTCTGGGCACCCCAATATAGGAGGGACGTGGAGCTTCTGGAGAGGGTCCAGAGAAGGGCAACCAGGATGATTAAGGGAATGGAACATCTCTCGTATGAAGAGAGGCTGAGTGAGCTGGGCCTGTTTTCTCTGGAGAAGAGAAGGCTCAGAGGGGATATGATTAACATGTATAAGTTCAGGAAGGGAGAATGCAGGGAGGAAGGGGACAAGCTGTTTTCACTGGTGGCCAGCGATAGGAYRAGGGGTAATGGCCAYAARCTGRARCAYARGAAGTTCCRTCTCCAGGTGAGGAGSAACTTCTTTACTGTTAGGGTGACAGAGCCCTGGCACAGGCTGCCCAGGGAGGTTGTGGAGTCTCCTACTCTGGAGGTCTTCAAAACCCGCCTAGATGCCACCCTGTGCCACATGCTGTAGGTGTGCCTGCTTGATCAGGAAGGTTGGACTAGATGATCTGTAGAGGTCCCTTCCAACCTTAAATATTCTGTGATTCTGTGATTCTGTGACCTCGTGTGCATGCCCATTAGTAAACGCTGTGCCATGGTGCCAGACAAATCAAGGGCACCCACAGCCCAGCAAAACTGCATTCACCACATACGATTTCTGGAGCTCAACTGCTGGCACCAAATTGCTGCTTTAGTGCTCACTGCTAAGACCAGGAAGCAGGATAAGCTTTCTGCTTTTGTTATAGCCCTAATTTCTCCAGCCCATGATTAGCAATTTCAGTTACTTCCTGTAAATTCAGCTTCCAATGTGAATCAATATCAGCTAGATGTTTACAGAGCCAAATGGACTTGATTCCCTTCCCAACAGATGGAAATACAACTCCAAAGAGAATAAAAGCTGTACCCAAACCAATTTTTCCTCCCCTACTGCATCCATATACACTATGTGGTCCATCTGGTTGTAGTAAGCGTAGCTTTTAAGATAATAGAGCAGGCATTTTTGTTATAAATTGAATTCCGTAATATTTGACTCTACTGGTGCAAAATGACTAAAAATTCACTTCCAGAATTTGAATACATTAAGTGACTTTTAGTAATTCATTTTGAACCATGTAATTATATTCAGAGTTACACCTCCTCTCTCTTTCCTTACAAAAATTACGACCATAGATTCTTCATCACATATTTAATTCAGTCTTCAATTTTCCCTCGTTTTGGCTAACCAGCAAATTTCTGCTATTCAGAAATACCACCTACTATAAATGGAGCATATATTTATTCTCTCATTTCCTATTACAGATGTGCAATATGCGGTGATACACCAGTAAACCATTACACCATAAACTTGAAACAGATGAAATATTTAGTGCTTTCCTTAAAATAATATGTTTGCTCTCAATAGCAAATTAAATTGAGGTTTGTCTAATTACAGATCTAATCTATGAATCTCTGAGCTTTCAGAACCGAGAGAGTTTCAGGTTACACAGCCTTTAGTACATGAAACCCACTGTAGGTTTCATAATAACACACCCTACACACCTATTATCTTTTCAGAGACCTATTCATTAATATCAAAACAGAAATGAATGTTTCTGTAAAAAAATCTTGAAGAACTGCCATTTGACCTATATTCCTTCACTTGGGCCCTTTCTTGAGCTTACAAAGTGCAACAATTTGGCCTGTGTGTCTGTTTTACTAGTGACTGCCCAAAGTATTAATTTTTAAAGAATATCCAAAGTACTTGCACAGTCAAATGGTAAACCAAAGATGTTTCCTGACTTCAAGGCTTATGTGCAAATACCTCAGAAATCATGAGAGAGATGCTGCTCATTGCTTTTTTTTTTTTTTTCTTTAAGATAGCTAGTAGGTTTTTCTCTGTCATTTTCATGCCACAATGAGACAGAAGCAGGACTTACTTAATCGTTCTGTTTAGCTTCTGATTCAGTTCACAGAATCATCACAGATGAGATAATGTTGCTTTAGGACTTGTTGCTTTAGAACTTTGAAGACTTCGAATGTTTCCTTAGCTTTCCTGGAGGCTGAAAAATTCAGAGTCAAGCCTCTGTATGTCAGAAGCCTGATACTTGAGCTACTGCACAGTGAGGTGTAGAGCCACTACACTGCTTATCTTAACTCTAATTTACGATCCTTGATAAGCATCATTAATGAATCCTCTGATCTGATCAGCTAATACTTAAAAGTCATGCTAATGCTAGTTCATGAATTCTGCTGAATATTTACAAATTAGTCTGTGGCACACCTAATATTGCTCCATGATTAGCTCACAAATCCCTCAAGCAAAGAAAAAACAAGGGCTAAAATTTTTCCTCTTCCTGTTAGCATAAGAGTTACAGAAAGTATATATAAAGATGAATTTATATCATAGTTCTGTAGGGTTGTTACCTCACAATATTTCACGTCATCCTATAAATGTTTAATTTAAATATTTTGCAAAGCATTCATTTTCTTTGCAATACCTCTTGCAGCAATCAAAGTAATTCAAAGTAATTCCAAAACCTACACTATTTCTTAAAAGAAATCACACTGCCAATCTTTCTATCTATAAGGAAAGAACATTCATTCAGAACAAAATTCACATCCACATAAATACTGCCCTTTAATTCAGTACCTGGAAAGATTATGGATTTCAAAAATATATTATTGAAAAGACCATTATTCAAGCATTATACTAACATAAAATGCTGTATTTCCAAGTCTAAAGAAAAATATATTAATATTTTTAAATGAAAAGAATTTAACCAGCATGATATAGAACACTATAAAATGATTGTCAGAGTCCACAAGAAAAGCAGCAGCAACTCATCTTTTGGCTCATTCTAAATGTATTAAAACGCATGGAAAGGCTGCACTGTAATTTCCAGATGATCTTCAGATGATCTTCCAGATGATCTTCCCAGTGGTGGCCAGTGATAGGACAAGGGGCAATCGGTACAAGTTGAAACACAGAAAGTTCCATCTCCATGTGAGGAAGAACTTCTTTCCTGTGAGGGTGACAGAGCCCTGGCACAGGCTGCCCAGGGAGGTTGTGGAGTCTCCTTTTCTGGAGATCTTCCAAACCTGCCTGGATGCCGCCCTGTGCCCCGTGCTCTGGGTGTCCCTGCTGGAACAGGGGAGTTGGACTAGATGATCTCTAGAGGTCCCTTCCAAGCTTAACCATTCTGTGATTCTGTTCATAGCAAAAATTTAATTCAATGGTCTCTAATATTGTTGGCTTAAAAATCAGAGAACCAAGTGATATGTTATTTATAAAAAATATTTCAAAATTGAAGAAAGATCAAATGCTTAAATTCAGTCTATGTAAGAATATATAAGATCAGTTCATTGGAGTAATAACAATTGTAAGACAATATTTGGAAAAGACATGAACTGAGGATCATAGGATAATATTTTTATTACTATTATCACTACTATTAATATAGTGAGTATTCTGGGTCATTTAAATAAATTATTCCTTCGTAGATTTACTTACAGACTTTTAACTGATTTTAACAGTCTTTGGGCCGAAAATGATTTTTTTAAGTAGTGAAAATATATTTGAATATGAGGTGGGAAGTGCATTTGACCTGTCAACACTACATACTACCCATATTCTTTATGTTATAGCATTAGCAAAAGTCCATTGGACTCTGATACTTAGCCATTACACCCGATGTCCCTCTCAGGACAATTCCCAAGTCACTAGGGAATACATTAGATATGTTTAAAATTACTGCTATCTTAAATTGGGCCACAGACTGTGCTGTGGTTACTGTGCTGTCTTGCAAAATTCTGCTTAAGTCTTGGGATGGCCTTAGGTCATCTGGATGGACAGAAACAGACATTGGTCTCCAGATGCGTAATGATACGACCAAAACAGCTCCATTTGGCTTGCTAGTTCCTACGGGAAAGTCATGCATCCTGCTTTCTACTCTGGAGGACACAGTGTTACAACATAAATTGTGGAAAATATTGGTTCTGGAAGGAATACAGTTGACGACTAAATTGTTTAGGGCTTTGTAAGACCTGTACCAGTTTCATGATTTATAGATTTCAAGTGAGGATGTTCTTGGTGCCCCTAAATTTGAATGTAATGGATAAATGCATCTGAAGGTATGATATATGATACTGTCACAGTGTTATGGATGGGCTCCAGCCCTATATTTATATAAACAGAAGTCCTAGAAGTACAGGCAAGACACTCTCACACTCTCTATTTTGAGAAAGGACAGTCAAAAGTGAAGGATGAAAGGCATTGCCACCTTTAAAACAAAATGATCTTTTCCTAAGGCTGAGAGGCATTTCAGGATAGCACAAACATGTAGTACCTTGGACACACAAGAGAAATAGAAGGTGACAAGTGCAAAGACAATACAAGCAGCATTGAACACCTTTGAACAACCCATGCTTGCTAAATAAACACCTTTGTTTGCCTTGTGAATGTTGCTAGTCTGTATTTACACTTTTTTTTTTCAACTGTAATAATTTCTCTGGCAGTTCTGCCTCACTTAAATTATTAAAATGAACAAGAAATACCAGCTGTTTGGGTAGGAGGAACTTGTTAAGACTTTGAAACCTGAGTTCAGTAGAGCTGACATTTTATACAAGGCACAAGTAAAGCTAAAAGCTTAATAAATCTCTCAAGCACTAGAGTCACAACCAACTTAGCCATTCCAAATGTAGGACGCAGTTTTGACAGGGTGCCCCAAACATTTTTTGCTAGCTAAGCTTCCCTAAAAAAAGTCAACCATCTGCATAAATCCTTATCCACATCCTTCTGCTCTCCTGCAAGACCATTGGGTTGCCTTTGCTACCTTCCTGTCATGTACCATACAGACAAAACAGGTTGGGCAGAGTTAGACTGAAAACTAACCTTCAGTGTATTCAGCTGACTGAATCCTCAGAGTGAGGACGAATCCAAGGAACCAGCTCCATTTTAACCTGCTCCATATTTAAGTGACAGAGGCATTTATCTGTGGCAGTGTAAAGCTGAAGGTTCCTCTGCAGCCCTGGTCAGCAGGACATCTCAATAAAATGAATATGAGTGATCAGCCTGTTGGGTTATTTCAATCACACTTCCAACCAACATGTATGTTACAGTAAGGAGCACCTCTGGAGCACCACAGCAGGGTCTCACGTGAAATTTTGTCAGTGCTTGCTTAAGTAGGGAGATGAGCCACACTCACAAGAGATCTCATTTCTCATGTTCCAGTGCCTCATGCATCTTACAAAGGTGTTAGAGATGTGTGCAGCAACTCTGAAGCTTTAGAAACCAGGAATGAACACACCTTCCCACCAATTATGGGCACAGCAAGCAGCGGCAATCCATGGACTTGGACTACAATTTTCAATCCAGGCAGGCCAGGAAAGAGTTCTCCTGCGTGATAGGTACTGGCCACATGTTCGGACATCATAGTACCCATGAAGAAGTGGTTGAATGCACAGGCATCTCTGCCTCCTCCACCCCATGGTGCATAAAACACCTCTTTCTTTCTCCTTTAATCTAGAGGTTGATGATATGTATGCTGGCAATACTATGCAAATAAGAAACTACATGCTTTGCATGTGCTGCAGAATGGCATGCAAGAGGCTAGCAGAAGGGAGAGGTGATAACACCAGCTCCAGAAAGCATTTACTTGCAAATTCAAGGCATGCCATGCAGTGCTTCCCTGTAGTGTAGCTCTTCTAGCCAGCTTAAGGTCTGATTGCTGCAAAGACAAGGCACTTCCCCATGCTCTCCATGAGGCTCTTGCTAGGACATGTGGCAGCAGTGTCAGTGCGGGGAAAAATCATGGCATTTGGCTTGAAATGCACTACCAAATAGGTTCTAGTACAGAAAGTGGGAGCACTCTACAAAAAGATAGGTGCTGGCTGAACTCTGCCAGACAGCAGAGTATCTGCCTCTCCCAGGGTTACCAACAGCAGTAACAAACCACTAGATCCTGCCTCAGAGCTTATCTACTAGCTCATCAACTGACTCATCATTGCCTATCCGAGTTCCCCTTCCTAGACTTTGCGTAAGTGCTCTGAAGGGCCCTTCCTCCACCTCCATCTTGCTTAAAGGTAGACACAGGCTGACGAGGAGGTTGTCCAGGAACTCCTCTGCTGCCACAAAGCCCGAGGAGCTTAAAATCTTTCTTTCAACTTGAAAACGCTTCACAAGCATTGTAGAACTGAGCTAATCATGCTCATTGATGCTCTGAGGACCACATTGCTGTGCAGCATGAAGTCACTTTGCATGAACTCTGGTAGGCATGAAGTAACCTGAGCAGCCAGCTGTAGCCAAGGAAACAAGGACACAAAGAAACTCTTCAACAACTTCTCTGGCACATGGCTGTCAGCTTTCTTTTTTTATCAGCCATTTTTGGCATTAATTAGTGAGTGGACAATGTAAATATCAGCATTATTGAAGCCAGGATGCAGTTGGTTATAATAAAAAGCATAGGCTAAAATCTACCTTCCTATAAATTATGTAGCTCTCAATTCTTTGTATAGAATATCAGTCCTATTTAAAGCAAATTGAGTGTTCTTGTGTAGAAAAGGCAAAGCACATAGATAATACTCAGTTTGAAGCTAGGAGACCACATGGAGCTTTAATGACACATGCACAGCTTCCAGCCTGCTAAAACCGGCACCTACTCTGTTTCTAGGCTTTCTTTCTTCAGCAGGAAAAAGGAGAAGGTACTTCAACTCTGCACAACAGCATTAAAGTGCTATGCTTTTAACAGATGTGTAGATAAGAAGGCTAAATGGGATCACCATGACCATCTTTGCTGGCATCTTCCGCTGTAACACAGCTCTGCAACTTTGAACAAGGTGACACCTTCCAGGTGAGCTGTTCCTGCCTTCCTGTTTTCTGCTGATAGAAAATTTAGCACTGCCATAAGGAAGCTCCATTTTGAGTTGCTATTGAGAGCACACATTCCCCACTGGGGCTGAGGATGCTTTACTTGAGCTTCCAGCTACTACATGTTATTGCCTCCTTGTCTGCTTTATTAAAAAGTCTCAGCTCGCAAACTCCGTTCACCACATTGATGCTCCTAGATTCTGAAGAAGCCATTTCCTTTTAACTATCAGCTTAAGTTCCAACAGTTTTCCATTACAAAATATACTGTCCAGTCCTTTACTAATTTTCCTTTCTCAGAACACCCACATACATTTCCCTCTCCATCCTTCTTGAATGGAAAAATCAAGGAATTCATTATTACTCCAGAAATATACGGTTTATAAGAAAGATACAGCAAAGCTAGAATTGAGGTAATGTGCCTTGTATTCAAAACCACACTGTATGTATATTCTGAAATTGCGCCAGCTCTCTGTGCCACCCATGAGGAGCACAGGATCAACAAGTTATTTATCACAATCCCAAGATTTTCCAGAGTGCAAGAGAAGCCCTTATTGTGATCTACAGACCTCTGCTTAGGTGACCTTATACTTGCTCATATGGAAGCAAACAGCTTAGTGTGAATTTAAAACTGACAGTCCAGATAATTCCATACAAGTTACGCCTTACTTGTAACATTCTCCCCTATCCCTTTGCTTCTGGAGATTGGATCAGTGATAATATTTTCTTTTACAGTGCTAATGGAAAATTAGGCTAATATTAGGTCAGAGTCAAAAACGTCTTCTACACAAAAAGTAAGTATATTCTAAGAAATTGCTGCCTTTAACCCACTAAGTACCTCCCAACAAAAGAAGTGTCAAGTTTGTTTGAAAGGCACAGTTTCAATAGTCCTTGTTCACTGGAATTAATTATGTATGTAATTCTTTATTAATTGAATCCCGTCTCAGCCATTCCATTATTTTGCCTAGGATCAATGTCACACTGACAGACCAGTAATTACCTAGGTCATCCCATTTACCTTTTAAGTTATTGATATATATGAGCTTTGTTCCTGTCCTTTCTAACCCCAACTTTTTAAAATTAACATTAACATTCTAGGGAGACACTTGAAGAAACCTTTTTAAAATTCTAAGACACAAATTATTAAGGGTGTACTTATATATATATAGAGAGAAAACATTGGACTTTAGCAATTGCTTTTTAATGTCTTCCTCACTCAGCCTTAAAATGGTAAATAATACCTTCTTCCTTATTCTACAATGGGAATATTTCATCTAGATCTTCCCCAAACTGTTTATTGAACATGACTTTATTGCAAAAATAGACAAAAAGGTAATGAGCAGCCTTGGGCTAAGATAAGAGGCGTTAACATCTCAGAATAGAAGAATGCTTATAAACCCTACAACCTGATTCAGTCCAGCTACTCTTTCTGACAACTCTGCCAAAGTAGATGTGCTGCAAAAGCAGTGATATACCTTTTTTTTCACATGTGCACACACACAGGCAAGAAAGAGCAGAAGGCAGAAAATGACAACAGGCTATGTTTAGCTGCAGAAGCCAACAATTGAGACATGGAGAAAAGTGACCATCATATTGACATCCAGCACTGATAGTGTTTAAAACAGGTTGGCATATCTCTAATGAATTCAAGAAGTGTACACATATGCAACATAATACATAATTTATAATCAAACTTTCTCTAAGTTCCATCCCATCTGAGGTTACCAGTCTTACCTTGATACTCAACACTCTACTATCCCCAAAGTTAAATGCAACCAGGAAGAATGTAATCATTCTTTTAGAATAATTGATGCATTGCTGTAGGGAATTTTTGTCATTTGAGGTTATATGCAAAATGGCTGTGAACTGTTATGTCATTCAGCTAAATGCAAACCAGAGAGAACAGGATATACTTGGAGTTTTTACTATACAGTAAAAATAGTTGTGCATAAAAATATGCAAATTAGCAGTATGTAAGGCAGGCATAGATGGGAAATATAAATCCACTTCCAAATATGTTACTGAACCATTCTTTAATTCTTTCTCAATCTGAGGAATATAAATTACTTCATCAATAAGAGATTCTTTGCCATGGAATCAGTTTTTTGGATTGTTCTTATATTGTAAAGATATATGGAATATATTAATCTTTTGGTCTGAACCCACAGGTTACCAATCATTCCCCAAGGCAATTACTCACTACCTGGAGAGTTCCCACTCCACAGCTGTGCCTGTCTGGCCAAAAAAAGCCCGCCACTGACTCACTAAAATGTCTGTCACAGCAGGAGATGGCTCTTGGTCCAGCAGTGAAGGCGTTTATGTGGTCTCTTGGAAGGAGAGCATGATTGAAAGGAAAAATACATCAGAAGACTTAGATGAAGAGATGATATCCCCAAGATAGAACTATGCTGCAGACCTCATGAAACTCTTTTTCCTGTTGTTTCTGGGTTGGAAAAGACTTGGTGGAAAAGCAATGACTTCAGTAATCAATGAACATAAAGTGTGATAGAATTGGATTTTGTGCTGTTAACTATGGATAGGTCCAGAGAATTAGTAAATCCTGATCTATTAAAACAATAAGAAAGCCAAACAGAAAATGTGTTGTCAAGCAGCTGCATTGCTGTACTGACCCTTTAGGTTCAAGTCCTCTTCCAAATGTTGCCTTTTTTTTTTGTGTAAGAGAGAGAATATTCTCCTTCTTCTGTGGGCTTGAGTCAAAACCCGCTCAGGCTTTTGATAAGATGGTGTAGCAGCATGACATGTGAATATGGTTTGCAATAGTAGTTTCAAAAGAGCTTTTGGCCCATTGTGTGGATGGAAACATCCTGTATTTTAAATCAGATTTTTTTCTTCTTGGACACCCCAATCTTTATTCATTCTTTAATTCAGTCAAGAGCATAAAGTCCAAAAGAAGCGTGGAATAATTCCACCAACTCAGTGGAAAAGGTGAGTTGTTTTGAGCACAAGAATCAATGATAGTGTTAATAAAGCACAGTGATAACATGTGAGTATATAATGCTGAAAGGAATAAAAAAATATTATTTTCTTTTTGTTTTGCTTTTTATGTAACTTTCAAAACCTTGTCTTTTTGAAAATCTGAAGGTAAAAGAAGGGCAAAACCTCAAGGAGCTTGAAATTCAGGGAAGAAAATTTTAGGAAAGAGGGATATCTATCATAAGCATCATCTTGCACTTTCCATACATACACTTTCCATCATGTTGTACTTTCCATACACTACCACTCTCAAGACTAGAGAGGCTGCAAGTACAGAAAGAAATGGCTGTGGTCCAAGCACATTTTCTGCCAATAGATACAGCTGAGAGCATTCAAAATTAAGTAAAATATTTAGTTAAAGCTTGGATCACCTGACAAGGTGACTTACATATCTTAGGATTCTGCTCAGTGTTAACTGCAGAATAAATTAGTACCAAATCCTATAATCCTTACTCATATGAAAAGTATGACAGTGTTTGTATCTTTTAACATGTCAAATCAGCAGGACAACATGTAACTTTGGAACCATTTCATATAAGTAAAGGTTGCAAAATCAGGCCTTGAATGACCTGGGCTCAAATTCACTGCTTAACATTTAACCTTGATTAATTTTTGCATATATTTTTTAAACAGATTTTAAAATAAACAGATAACAGGTTGTGTAAGTCAAGTACTTTGTGAGAAAATGTATTATCAAATGTCTTTCAATTAAGAAAACCTTAATAAAGCCTTTCCACCTCACCTGATTTTAGCCTAGATGCTTTGAGAACATTTTGCTTCTTCTTAAGCAGCTTTAGAGCTTCAAAGGAGTGTGGGTACTTCACACTGCCTCAGTCTGACTAGACTACATTACTCACAATATATCACAGTGAGTTTATGCACAGAGAAATACCTTCAGCTAAGCACATTTTCTTTGGCAGTTGAGAAGTCCAATTTCTGAGATATGAGACAGCTGTGTTGCTTTCCTTGTAAGCCACAACACTGGCAGAGGTAGATGCAAAATAACTTTAAGACCATTTAAAATGAAAAAAATTCTTCATTTCTGTATCAAACTTTCCTCTGGAAATCTTTATTCTCTGAGAAGTTCTGAAGCTTTGTTTGAGAAAGAAAACCTTTCAAAATATGAGATGTCTCATAAAGCAAAAAAAAATCTCATTTTTATGTCCTACCAGTTATGATACTGTTGACTTAAAATCAAGTGAAAAACATTGTTTTTGATAACTAAAAAGGCATCCTTTGACATAATTTCCATAGCTCTAAATTCCCCACTATGGATTGCAGAGTGTTTCAGACTGCTTTTTTTCCTTCTTTAAGAGTGCTGGAATCTAGCTTTAATTGAGGTATTTATCTGAAGAAGTAATTACTGTACTTAGCACAAACAAACATTTATGTCTCCAGTTTCAAATACTATCTTCCTGCTTTAGTGTAAGTAGACAATTCCATCAGAATGGCTAGAAGAAGAAATAAGACAAAAAAGAAGAGAGTTTGCCAAAGTTGGAAGCATTCATACCAACTGGTTTGCATACTGAGACTTCCAACAGGTAATACCAATATTTTGAATGGCAGAAAGGTAAACAGTGTTGATACTCAGCAGGTATGAGTTATTTTATAGAAGCCTCAGCCTGCTGTGATATTCTGTGCAGAGGGTAGGCATGGTTGTATTTCAGACCTTAAAAAAAAAGGAGATGAAAACATTCAACCCATTCCATACCAGCAAACCAACCCTTGACTTTATAAGAGGTAGGGCTTCATTTGTTTTTGATATTAAGGACTTCTTTGAGGGTCAGTGTCTTCAGAAGCTCCTTATTTGAGAGAACAGCTCACATTATGAGCTCCCACAGCACCATCTGGCCAAAGATAAAGCATGAAGAACATTCACAGAATGAGTACATTTTAAATAAAAATGCAATTGTTATCAATTATCTCTGGTTGTAACTGAGATGTATAATAATACTTGCAATGATATCAAAGGAGTAGGAGCAGCTGAACATTGAGTCAAGCATAGATGGATACAAATTTACACACTCGTAAAGACCTTTATTTTAGGGATAGATAAACGTGACAGACGAGCTGTTAAAATCTGCAAATTGTTTTTCTGTTATTGTATATGAAGCTTCATACATTTTGTCTATTTTCTTTCTTCAAAGAGAGAGAGATTATCTATTTCACAGTCTAAAGGATCTAAGTCAGATGAAACAGCTGCTCCTACAAACTTGCTATTAAAAAGAAATGATATTTGCTGATTTCAAAACTGTAGAAGTTCAGTTAAGATACAATAAGAGTAGGCATTTCCATTGTTTTGCTTCATAATGAGCTACTAAACTAGAGAATATTCTCAGCTATATCAAAATGCGTCAAGTTTTATGTAGCCAAAACCAGTGTACACCTCTAAAACCCATTTCTCTTGCACACACATACAATGTATGTATACACATAACTACCCTCACTGAACAAGACCAAAGGTTGACCTTGCCCTACACTTTATCTCACAGGGCAGTTAATACAGGAGATGCTCTGAGTACATATTCATACCTAGAAACTATGACCCAGGGAGTTCTGAGCTACGATTCCTGCTCTGACTATTCCTAAACAGATTTTTCTTAGTTTGCCCACCTCCTTTTTGAGCCCATGCAAAGTCTGAGCATATGTAACACCCTGTGGAGATATGCCAAGTAGCACATCTATTTTTCTGAACTTATTTTTTGTCACACCCTCTGCCAGCGCTGGAAAAAACAAGGAGAAGACATTTCTCTTAGGATTTTACAGACTTCAATTATACATCCCCCTCACCTCTTTCTCAGGCTGAAAAATTGTAATCTACTTAGTTCCTTCATACAGATGTTATTCTTTAATTTCAAGCATATTTAGTGCTCTTCTCTGAACTTTCTTCAGTTCTTTCTCCCACCTCTCAAAAGATTATAATAGACATGAGAAAAGTTTTCAAAATGTGGTTGAATTATGAATTTGTGCAGTGGCATAATAATGCTTTCTATCCTCTATCCCTTTCTGAGTAATTCCTGGCATACAACTTCCAAAGTGTTTCCACAGAATGACTTTATAACCACAGCATCCCTATGGATTCAGTGGATACTATTAGACTTGCTTACTATATACAAAATACAAAATAATCTTTGCTTACTGTATACAAAATTATGCTTCAGAGACAGAAATAAGGAGCCAAGTTTGCTTATGTGTAGATCAGCCTAGTGTGAGAAAAGCCTCTCCTTGCCTTGCCTTGCCTCTCCTTTTTCTTCCTACCTAGAGAGTAAGATTAAAATAAGGTTAATTTGGGAGGCCTGATGCTGAAACCCTGTTTTAGTTTTAAAATTTCTAGACTTTCTGCGCATGTAGATCTTGATCATTCAGTGCTGATGATCTCTGCTGGGAAAGGAAAAAATACTTCAAAATGAAGCCGTAAATGCAAATAAAAAAATAACCATATATCCATATTCCATCTTTTTAGAAGGTGACAGAATCATTTTTACCCTGTTTGTCTGAAGGCTTGAAAACCCATTAGGAATCAAATAGCTTAATATGAGAAGAAGTCAGAGCCAACTTCTTAAAAAAAAAAGTTTCTCACAAGATAAAGTTTAAAGATGACACCTGCAAAGCTATTTTGTTTGAGAAAAGGTTTCATGATTATCTTTTTGCATTATTAGGCAGACAGGATCTAAATAGTTTTGTGCTGCTTTGTCTTTATTCATCCCGTCGGGAGGAGGTGGATCTCAGCTGGATCCCAGCCAGCTCTGCCTGGGCTGCCTATGCATTGAAAGGTATTTCAAACTCTCAAGAAAGACCTCTTGAAAATTCTCTTGAAAAAGTAACTTACTGTGCATTGCTGTGCACTTTAACTGCTTTAAGAGTTTGGAAAATCTTCTTCTGCTTTCATTTTATTTACTTCTATTATATTTAATCTACAATCATGAAAGTCTGCAGTTGTTTGGATCTCTGTAATGAAGTCAGAGTCTTAGAACACGAAGTATTAAGCAATGCTGACACTTACCACATCTGTAGGGAATGAAGTCTAAGTTTTAGTGACCTATGTAAATAGAAAAACTCTTACTCATCATGTCCAAGATTGCTACTCACATTAAACAAATACTTGTGAGACCTTAATTTCTGAGGTCAAAGCCTGCTACTGCTGCTCCTAGCACTAGCACAGTATTCTCTGTACAATCTCTTACATTTTTCAGAGTCTGATATGAAATTGCAATTTTACGAAGTGTATTTAAAAAGGATGATGACAATTTTGGGTTTAGAGGTATAAGCAATGTCTCCTAGCTTTGACTTCACATGTTATTATAGTGGTAAAATCCTTCCATGGTTCTCTATATTCATTAGGAGCTTGTTCAATTGGAGTATACAATTTTAAGAAAGGAATTTCAACGATGATAATAGTGTGGCTTTGAATGTTTGTGAAGAGGAGTAGAATAGAAGAAGACAAATGCCACCTTAAATTTAACAGGGTCTTGACAGCATAAAGAGTCAGACAGAGAGTCTGGAGTAAAAGATGACTGTCAGAGTGGACAGGAGTGGAAAGAGTTTTAATGGAAAGATAGAATTTCGAGGGTGACGGAGCTCTGGAACATGCTGCCCAGAGAGGTTGTGGAGTCTCCTTCTTTGGAGTTTTTCAAAACCTGCCTGGATGCTGCCCTGTGCCCCGTGCTCTGGCTGTCCCTGCTTGAGTAGTAAGGTTGGACAAGATGATCTCTAGAGGTCCCTTCCAACCTTGAACATTCTGTGATTCTGTGAATTTATAGTTCATAAAGCAGAGGAATGAAAACTAGTAAAAGGATTGATAAAGAGGTATGTTTCTGTCAAAACATCAGACTACATAAGTGATCTTTATAATAGCATTTCAGGTGAATATGAGTAAGACAAGATTATATTTTGCTTCAGCGTATGGTTTAAAAAATACTTTTAAACAAAAGAATGAACTGTATAGATACGAATATTAAGGTTAAATATGAATAAGCTTTTCCTTATGATGACGAAGCAACAAGTGGTCTTAGAGTATGATTTTACCTATAATATGTGTCCGGGATATTGTTCTTGAGACAACTCAATAATATTAGTGCTTATTAAAGTTAAGTGTACTAATAAAATGCTGCCTTCATTTCCAAAGAGACCAAGTCCCATGGAATCACATTGTGTCAGGTGTCTGCAAAGTGAGGATGAGGTTTTTTTTTGCCAAATTTAAAAGACAGTGAGGATTCTCTGAAGTGCCTACAAGTTTTGTGAAAGATGAGCAAATGGGCAAAAGAAAGACAGTAAATTTAGCATCTCAGAATTTTTTTTTTTTTTAAGAGACAAATCAACCACTGTACAGACCACTTGGGAGTATCCACTGACCAAGTAATACACTTTCCAGCGCATAACTCATGCCCTGACTGGCCAATCAAAACATATGTAGCTCACTAATCACAAGAGCTCCCATGAATATCTACAACAAAGGAGACAGATAACAGCAAATCTACTGGTGTTTTGAAGTGTTAAGGAACAAAGAAAACAAATCCATAAGGAAGCAGGCTTCACTAGCTCTGCTCAAGGAAATGGTGCTTTTTACTGTCTTACTCTGAAATACAGCTCAGAATTTGTCAAGATATCTCTAGTCAGAGAGTCACTTCCTGGTGCTATTGGAAGCACCATTGTGCCTGTCCCAAGTTATGCAGTAAGTGCAGAGGATTTCTAAAAGCTAAAATTTCACATATTTGTATTTACATCATCATGTCATCCTCCACTTATGAAACTTAGTAAGGAGAATAAAAAACATAACACTCCAGTTTTCCATTAGGAAAACTAGAACTGATTTCAGACTTCAGGAGAATGAGAAATTCAAATGCTAAATTTTAAAAGGAAACAAAATTGCCGCCTGAAAGCACTTTAAAGCCTATTCAGTCAAAGGCATAGTGTACTTCAGAGGTTATGAAGTTGTATCTTTGCAATAAAGGTTAGCCCTATACTAGTCTTAAAAAGAACATGAATTGAGGGTCTGTGATTTGTATTTTGCTCTTAAGAAGTAAGAGTGAAGGCAATAAAGAAAAAAATAGGCAAACTGTGACCCCAAAACTCCAAATCAGTTGAGCAGCAGTCAGCTAGCCAGTACCTGAGGATTGTAACAGTTACATGGCCAAGGCTACTGAGCACAGATCATGGGCTCCAAATTACTCACTTTCTTGGCGTTTTTCAGTTCCGGATTCCAACAGAAAAATAATAAAATTGGCTTCTGCTTTGAAAAAGTTCTGTAATACATCAGTGTTTAGGACATTCAGGACAGATTATCACAAATTATATCCACCTGTGCTGCCCTGTGTGAGCTGATGTAGAATTGAGGCTCTTGATGGTTATTAGACACCAAAGAATAAACATAGATTGACAGAAATATATGAATAGACATATAAACATTACATTACTTGAACATAGTTTCATTTCTGTAGCTATTATAGATGTGAATATATGGAGTTCTAGTTTACTGGGGAAACATCATGTAAGCCATTTTGAATTTTGAAGGCAGTCTGCAGGTTAAAAAGTTTCTGAAGTTTCTCACATTTTGTTAACTTTATAAAGCTGTTGAAATTACCAGAGCATAAATGCTTAAGCACATATAATAAAAGCCAAACTTTCTTGTCTCCTTTATAGATAAGGCTTAATCCACATTTGTTTTTGTCCTGTATGTTGAACCTTGACCACTATTTTAAAGACAAAGGCACACATTAGAGTCAAGGGTCATCTGATCTAATGAAAGCAATATATAATAGCCCAGACAGGTCATATGCGGAAAACACCACACTTAATGGCTCAACAATGCATACACATATGATATTGACAGAATCATTGATTAATTTCTATTGCAGTGATAGTGTATCATTAGTCAATCATAAATCATAGCACTCTGTGTTTCACACACAAAAGATACCAGATTTGTAAGGTTAAATATTGTAGATACGCTCAGAAAAATTGGTAGTGCCATCTGTAACATACTTAGCTCTCAAGGCTTTGCCCAAATCTTTAGCCATTTCTTTTTTCTATAACTGTTTAGTTAGCTTTGATGCGTTAACGTTTACACTTTGGTTTGAATTTATGCTTTTCTGACACTATCTGCCTATCCAGTGCCCTAGAAAGAAAGGCTTTCACCATGATATGACTAATCCAAAGAGAAGCTAGAGGCAGTGTCTTTAAATATAGTAATATAAGGACTGAAATAAAAAGAAAAGACTCTTTTCAAAATATTTTGGCAAAAACAGCAGATCCATTTCAGTTTTCGCAGAAAGAATTTCAATTCATTAATTAAGAAGTAGTAACTGACAAAAGTAACATGTTTAATCCAATTCAAACTGAAACTTTTCACCTCAGGGAACTTTTACCAGCTTAATAAGTTTTTGATTAAATAGAGAGCTTGATACAGTCCAAATACTCAGCAGATAGCTTCATATTAAACCTTATTGTAAAGGCATCTTTACCACAAAACATATGATCTTAGTATACACCTATTCCTGTTACCCTTGTGCAAGAAGAATCTATCAAGCAAACAATTAATAATGCAAAATCTCATGAGAGTAAAACAATGAGTAAAAGACAATGAAATTATAGTCAACAAAAGCTTTTTCTCTTGCATCTTCATGTGATTACAGGAAGCTAAATCACATGAGATATATCCCTTACTAGTTTACTTCTGTTCCATACAAAGTGAAAAAAAAAAAATGTATGCCACCATTGTATGACAATGGAGATTTACAATGTGTTGTTATCAGCTATGTTCACACCGTGGTAGAGTTTTTCACTGACCCACTGTTGATCCTGCTAGATGCTGTCCTGCATAGATGCATACATACACACATAAAGTAAAATAAGCTCTTACCTTATCATGTTTATGTCTCAGACAGAAGGATGTTTATTTTGTAATCCAGTCTGTAGAGACAAAAAACCCCAAAAACATTTCATTCAATTTATCCCTCAGAAATCAACAGTTTCTTTTTTATTTTTTCTTGAGTATCAACAAGGTGGACTGTCGTTTTCCCAGAAGAGGACAGAATCTCTTCTGTGCAGTGAAATAAATGAATATTTGTCTTCTGTGTAGTGAAATAAACTAAAATAAAAACTGCCTTTCTCAAACACAAGGGAAGCAGAAGGCAGCAAAACTCATAACATATTATTCACAGTCATACTTACTGGAGAGCAATACATTTCCTACAGCTTTCCATCCTATTTGAAAGGGAAATAGCAGGGGTCTCAAAGCTGCAATTCACACAATCAACAATGCTGTTAATAGCCTTTACCATATTTCTGTATGTCTGTTAGGTGAATAAACTGCTAGTTTCAATGTTGCTCACTAAACACTGACATGCCATGATGCTGCCCCTGTCTTTACTTTGAGACAGCATCAACTTTCTTCTTAAAATGACTATGTAATTCATCAGTTTGTTGAGGTGACATAGTCAATCACATATTAACTCTGTAAATTCTATCCAATATTGTCATTTAATCCTATCATGTAGCTAATAACAAAGAATTCAGGTCCATGAACAGTAGAAAAAAAAGAACTTGCACTCCCTTATTGACTTTTTAGAAGAACATGGGTGTAGAAGACATCTCTTCGGAAATATCTGTTTACACATTTATCAGTTACATTCTCGAAGACAGTTACATTGCAAAAGCAGACATTAAACCCACATACTACATGAGCCCTAGGAAAAGGACAAATTACATTTCAGCCGTATTTACAGAAAACCATGTGTTAACCTAAACCTTTACAACCTTTCAGGAAAGATCTCTTCTGAAAGATTGAGCTACTACAAGATTAAAGCAAAAACTGGAGGGAGAGAGGAGCTACAAAGATGAGACAAGGGGGAAAGGCGTGTTATCAGCATAAACGCTAAAAACAGCCTGGAGAAAGAGGCAAATGAAGACCCCACAGCCACTGAGAGAACATCCACTTTGTCAGAGGCAACTATGGATGAGCAAGAATGGGGTGAGCACATGTGTATGCAGGAAAAACAACCTAGCAAAAAAAAAGAGAAAATGGTTTAGTGCTAGGTGCAGAAGTATTTAGCATCTTGTCTCCCTGCAAGTTACTGATTAGCTGACTGAGCTAAAAAATGCCGCAAGCTCAACAGAAGGGAATAAAGATACCTGGCATATAGACAGCAGGAGGAAATGAGCAAATTTTGCCATTAGAACCAAGTCATGAAAAGTCTTATATTCCCTATTCAAGAAAAAGCCAGGGAAGTCACATGCTGAGCAGGAAGTGTAATCACAGAGATCAAATATCAGAAGGAAAGGCAGTAGAGAAAATGTTAATGCAGAGCAGAAATGTTTTAGATGTGAAAGGAACAGGAAGGATTTTGGAGGACAAAGAACAAATGGGTCCGGAAACATGAATGAACAGGCAGAAGCATCAGGTGCACAAGACAGCAAAGAAAATACGTACAGCAGAAAGACTGAAAGAGAAGACAGAGAGGTGCACACATCTTGAGTGAGTAGAAAGGTAGCGATATTTTTATGTTTTGGTGAAATTGTAGCACAAAAAAGAGAAAATATGCTTCCAGCTTATGCCGTTTGCTCATCAACAAATTCACTCTTGCTCTAATATTTTCCAAAACAATTTGTTTCTTACTAAAAACAATGAATTTGCTAGCTGTATCATAAGGGGATGATTAGTGAAATCAGTGACAATATTTGTTAAGTTTTTGACTAAAGCAGATATTGAGAGCAACCAAAGTTGACTTGAAGGCAAAGCAGTTCTCACTCCAGTACTGCAATGCACCAAGTGAGCATCAAGAGCCACATTTACCATCAGAAACCTATTCTTTCTGTTGGTTGTGTAGAAGAATAAAGTAATATCTCTATTTCTCTATTCCTCTACCGATAGGCTGCTATCTACAAAGTATCACAATACGTCTAAAAGATTGGTTTGCTCCCAACAGTCGAACAGTCAGATATAAGATTAAGCTATTTGAATAATGAAATCAAGCAAGTTTAAAATTTACTATTTATAATATATTATTGTATAATATATATAAAAATATATTAGTTAAAATTGTTATCTTAATTATGTGAAATTTAATGGGAAAAGGCTTGGTTTTGATCTGAAATCGAGTTTGCTTATTAAGCTACAGATACTCAGGCTGTATTATATCTCAATATATCTGAAGGTACATTTGTAAAATAGCATTTTGAACAGAAGTAGAGTAGCGATCAACAACTCCAATTTAGATGGATTGTGTCCTTCATAAAAATAGGAAAAATAATAATAGTTTGAATTATCTCTGTCAGGACTATAAAAGCTGGAGATGTTTGGTTAAAGGGTGTACTGTATGCATGTGTGTGTTCTATATGCTTTCTACACCATAAGTGCTGCTTCATATTTGACTCATTTTTGTAAGACTTAGAAAATCTAACCTTTTATTAATCTCAGTCTCATGGAACTCACTCACCTAATTGCCTCAGCCCTCAGCTGTAAAACATTTAAGTTAGTAAATGAAGCAATAAGCTACATGCAGAGGAGAAAGGTCAGAAAAGTTGCACTGCATTTCATCTATTATAAATTACAAATCATAAAGAAAAAAATAAAGAAAAATATTAAATATATGTGTAAAAAAAGAGCAGTTTAGTTTTTCAAGAGAGTGTAACGCTTACACCTCAGAACTTTTTCCGTTCTTAGGTGTTTACATGAATGCTGCTTCATACTTTCATTTACTCCATCCATACCACAACAAAACCAAAACAAAAAAAGCCAGACAAAAGAAAACATGAAGACACGTTCATCAAACACCTTTCTTTAAGGGTACAATGCAAACAAACAAGACTTGAAGGTGAAGCAAAATACTGCAAATAAAAGCTGCACTTCAGAAAGCTTTTCAGACATTCATACATCATGAGGTATAGAAAAAACGTATTTTAAAAAAGTACAAAGTAACAGTTGCTCCTAAGTGTGCTTCGATACACTACTAGGTATTTTAGATAAAATAAAATAAAATAAAATAAAATAAAACAAAATAAAACAAAATAAAACAAAATAAAACAAAATAAATGTGTTTAGCACTCAGTTTTATTTATTATTTATAAATGCACTCTACTGTTATGAGAATACATTTCATTTTATTTTATTTTAGAATCATAGAATCATTTTATTTTATTTTAAAATAAATAGACTTTCAGGTTCAACATCAATTATTAGGGCTTCAATTTTCACACTTTTGTACTAAAATACTAAACTAACAACTTACAGACAAAAATGGCAGAACTTTTTTCTTTTCCACAAGTACATTCTTAGATGTTGAAAACAGACATTATCCCACAGCTCTGAATGTGTGGGAAAAAAACTACAGTGTTGGTAGGTGACAACTCTGCTTCTTGCAGCAGAGGCCACCTTTCCGAAGAGAACACCTTGATCTGTGTTTCTGGATTGTAAGTGGATTTTCCAAGTAGATATTGGCCATTTTATTGAGAAGAGAAACATCTCATCTAACTCACAATAACCTGACTCTGGACTTTAGAGAAACACATTTCTGTAAAAAGAAAAAAAAAAACTAAATTGCCTGAAAATAAGTACAGACAACAGAGCAAACTCTCATTTATTTTTACTCATAAATATATATCTGTTTATATTAGGAAGGCATCCTTCAGTAATGACTCTTCTGGCTTGCTCATTTACTCTTTCAGGATGTTTTTTTTCTCAGGGCGGCAGAAATAAAGGAGAAATAAATACATAATAAAGATAAAATATCTACTATTCCATCCCTGAAAATTGACCCTATTGCTCTGTTGCATGATAATTTTGTACTAGGATTGCTTGCTGTTTAGGGCTGCAGCTGGTTCAGTATTTTTCTCACCAGGAAGCAGTGGAAGATAATATTCTAAGGGAAAGAGGCAAGAGGAGTGCAATCTGGCTTTTGAAGTACCTTCATGCTCCCAGAAGTTGGGATCCCTGTTAGAATTGTATGAAAAGGTAGGGCTTGTGTTATTCTAAAGTGGATCAGTCTGTGTCATCCTTAACCTGAAAAAAAGATTTGGTGAAATATACCCGGATTTTGTCCAAGAGCTCTTCCTCACAGCAAAAAGAATGGGAATAGATTTTTTAAAAGTCCATTTGAAGGACTGTACTCTTTAAAACAAGCTGCTTTTAGTTTGTGCACTTCCAAGACAACAATTTCAGATTATATGACTGTTAAAAACTGTTCTCTTATGTTCACTTTAGAATAAATAAGTGATTTTCAAGAAAACAGACAGATTTTATACTCCATCTGCTGAAAACAAAGCTTCAATTGATGGAAAGTGTGCAGGAAAAGCTAAAGAGACATGAACATTTTCAGAATCACCGCCATCAAGCCCTTGCTTTGCAGGGGTTATATCCATTTCCTGACTAGACAAGGTGGCAGAAAAACTAAAATATTTGCTAAAGTCCCTCCTAGAGCTTCTGTTTTTCCAGTGTAGTGGGTATTAGGGAAAAGTCCCATCGCAGTCATTCCTTTTAAATTAATATGGAAGTAGGCATAACTAGAATGAGACCTGATTGTCTTATTAAGTAACACCTTAGGTATGTTCATGCAACATTGTAGTCTTTTAAAACACAGAATTCTTCTGTATTTTAGAGCATTTTGTTGATCTCTTTGAGGAATAACAGAAGATTAAGTGAGGGTTTGTTGGTTTTTTTTTTCAAAAGTAAATTAGAATGAAGAGAAGTTGATTTGTTTAANAAAAAAAAAAAAAAAAAAAAAAAGAAGAGGAAGAAAAGAAATGGAAAAGGAAACCAAAATAATTCGGTTATGCAGTCCTAGGTTCTCTGGATATTCTCTTCTAAGCTCAACGAGAGACATATGGAACTACACACTTTGCAGAGAATTGCATTTTATGCATTTACAAATTGTGAGTAGGACCTTTTTTCCCCACAGTCACTGAGAAAAAGCAGAGCTATACAATAATCAAAAATAGGGAAGAGTCACATGGTCTCCTGACCATTGATGTGATAAGATTTGCAGTGCTGTATATTTATAGGCTGACTTGTGATTTGCATTTCCTTTTTTTGCTCACAAGTATCATTCAGTCCAATAAATCAGCAAAGACAAATATGG
Organism: Nothoprocta perdicaria; assembly: GCF_003342845.1. Taxonomy (NCBI): domain Eukaryota; kingdom Metazoa; phylum Chordata; class Aves; order Tinamiformes; family Tinamidae; genus Nothoprocta; species Nothoprocta perdicaria. Next base: position 842,651 of record NW_020456221.1, on the reverse strand, counting down.
TTAGGAGCTGGTCTGAATTATGGACTTATCCAATTAAATATTCTGGAGAGCATGATTGCTTTAGGTCTGAAACTGAACAACATCTTAGCAAAAATTAAAAACAAAAGGAATGAACTCTAGTAATTGCTTATTAAATTTTCAGACCCCAGTGACAATAACAAGTTTAAATTGATTGCTCAATACGTTCAAAATAGATGATGCTGAATGCACAGCAAACCCACGTTAGCCCAGCTTATAACTAAACCTTATTGAATGGATAAGTACCTCAGTTCTTTATTACCTCTGGAGAGTTTAAGGCAATTCAATAAAGCTGACTGGAATGGATCAGATTAGTGGCTCTTGCCACCGAGCAATCTCATCCTGCACTGATCCCCAGCTTGCTTCAGCACTTGCAGGTGGTGTAAACTAAACCTTCTCTCAATAAATATGCATAGTCTGGCCTCTAGCAGTGCTATAAAGGACCACTACCTCCTTATTATGGTTCAGAAAAACGGAGTGCGACTTGTTTACCCAGATTTCCTCTTTCTCTGTAAGCCTTTCCTGGGCACTTTCATTTCTGCATCAGAAAAATATCCAACAAACTGAAATCCACAAATGTATTTTAACACTGTAAGATATGGTGTGTGGGAGAGAAGGGTTGGACTAAAAGTGTGTGTCAGAGGATATGAAAGGAGAGAAGGCAAGAACATTGGTATGGAAAATACCAGACTATTAGGCCAAACTAAAAAAAAAAAAATCTTTCCTGTAGATTCTGTAACATATTCCAAAAAAAGTCGTTTAAGCAGGGAAGAGGGGTCAAGCAGCAGAAAAATCATACAGAAAGGAAAAGAGGAAAAAAAAGAAAAAGAAGAAAATATGTGCACAAAAGGGCAAAATTAGACTGCTCACCTTCACTCTGACTTCTTATAACATCTCAACACTAACCCAAAAGCATTTTTATTGTGGTTACTCCACTCACTGTGGCCTCACCTCACAAGGAGAGAAAGGTAGAGGATCTTTTGAACAGGAATAAAACCTAAACTTTTTCCAAAGTGGGTATGAGTTTACATGTTTTTTTTTTTTTCCTTTTACGAATTCCTTGGATGAGACTACATGAAGATGTGCTACTTATGGCAGCTTTTCACAGCTAACATCAACTGAATGTTTAGAATGCTTAAGTCTTGCATATAACTCTTTGGACATCAATACTTGAAAAGCAGTATTCTATGGAAATCAAACCAAACTCTTAGAGTTTAACATTTCAACAAACATTAACACTGTTTTGTTATGAGTAAAAATATCAGTAGTAAGGATTAAGATTTCAGACATATGAATTGCTTACCTTATTTAATTCTGCCCTAGAAAAGAGGTTGGGAGCTTTTTTAGGTCTTCCCAGTAACTTCTTTTTATCCCCTTTCCGAAATATCCCAGAGCTAAAGTTTATTGCAAAACCGTATTTCTCCTGAATCCCGCACAATTCAGTTATTCCTCTGTAATTTTAGAATTCCACAGCAGTACCTCATGTTCTTTCGATGGTCCCACAGTACCAACTACCCACCAGGGGCTGGATATTCTACTTCAAGTCCCAGAGGTGATGTAAGAATTGAGAATGTCAGCACTCATGAAGAAGCAGCAAAAAGAAAACTCACAAGCAAACAAGTCATCCCATTTTTAGCTTCTGTGATGCATTTGGCATTAAATTAACTGTTAAAATATTTGTCCAACCCTGAGTCACCTGTTCCACCTAATTCATCTCCTTGCCAATATGCATGAACTTCCTCCTTTCCATCTTCAGATGCCATGCAAGCCTCAATCCTAATTTTTTTTTTTTTTTTTTTTTTTTTTTTAAGGGAGGCATGCATCAAAATCTGCAAATCTGAAGCCCTGCCTGGTCCCTGGGAATTCTGGACATTAGCCTTTATTTGGGGACATATATCCTCTCCTCAATTTTGTTACAGGGCAGGATTTTCACAGAACCATGGAATAGTTAGTGTTGGCAGGGACCTCTTGGAATCAACAGATCCAACCTCCTGTTCAAACAGATTTACTAGGATCATGGTCAGTGAGATTTGAGTATCTCCTAGAATGGATACATCACCTCTCTGAGCAGTCCGTGCTGATACTTTATAATGACATGGATTTTTATTTGTTTGTTTGTTTGTTTTTAACACATTACATTATATTGCATTCAATATTTGGTCAGTATGTCTCTTAAGAACAAAAGGAAATATCTGCACTTTCCTTAGATCCTTAAGTAAAAGCTCAGTCCTGTGGTGCTTCTTATCTTTGTAAACGAGCAGATGTAGTCCAGAAGTTAAAAAGGTGCAGGAGTAGTCAAGACTCCTTTACCAATTAGATAAGAAAAGGCCTACAGAATAAAGGAAATAACAGCAAAGGAAGAAAAGCAAACACAAACTTGCATTACTCTTTGCTAACACAAATGGGAAAACACAATGTAAATGGCAATAGGGTCCTTGCCATCAGCCATGGCATTTTGAGGCAGACAAGAACCAGGAATGACTTGATGTGAGACACTCGTTAGTCTGTCCAAAAAAAAAAAAAAAAGTTGCAGTCTGCCTTTCAAACGAAAGTAGTACAACCTTGAAAAATCTGTTTACTTTGCTAGCATGCTTCCTAGAGCACTAGGACCAGCTGCCTTTAGTAAGGGTATTATATTATTTATTCTTCCTATTACTTGGTTTGTTAAAAAATCTTGTGTTTGGGACCCACTTGGGATTTGCTGAGTAAGAGGTGAGGTCTGAATTAGAGAACACGACAGGGCAATGCTTAACAGGCAGGAGAGGGCTTCTCTTCTTGCCTTGTTTGTGGCTGGAATGTCTTCACAGAGTAAAGGGAAAAGAGTATCAAGCAAAGCTAATTATACTTTTAGAAATTTCTCATCTACAATTCAAATAAGGATTTCCCTGAGAGGGATTCAGATTTTACATACTGTATATGCTTACGTTCATCATACCAAATGGCTGCAGAAGCTGAAGTGTTTTCCATATCAATGGTATTTCACACATGAAGATAAAACCACCCATGCATTTATGCTAAAATGAATTATCCAATTTAAACATACAAAAAAATGGTGCAGATTTACAAATGAGACTCCATTTCATCGCTCCTTGTCCTTATTTCAAAAGGGAAAGGCAAGCTTCCAGAACAGTTCAAGGATGGCTAACTTCCATGTAAGGATATCAGCATCATAAAAAGAAATGACATGATTTTAAATCCTGCCTTGTTGATGCAACAGACAGTAACATCTCCAATGTTTCCTGACTCCAAAACATTCTTAGGTGGTCTTTTCTTCAGCAGCTGAAACAATGACAGGAAACCAATTGCTTTTGCTTACTGGGTTAGTCTTTTAGCAAAACTGTTAGAAGACAAATGTCAAGGCATGCAAAGACAGCAGGACAACAGTCAGCCACCCTGTCCCAGGGAACGAAGGGACACCTGAAATCTGCCATACAATCTTAATTTGGCCAGTAAAACTACTCAAAGAAATAATTTTCTCAGCAGAATAGAAACTGTTGGTTTAAGGCTTTCTTCCGTTTATCCCAAGAGTTTCACTTATATATTCTTCTAATATGCAAAACAAAAGATGTCATACATGAACATAGTCTCTCCTAAACCCAAAAATGCTGTCACGCACAATGTGTCTGTCTTTTTTTCCTTTTCCTACCATACAGTCTCTGTATTTTGCTGAATTACTTACCCCGAGTTAACAGGGGAAAGAAATAGTATTACTCCTCAATATGGACAATTAAAAATTGATGCTTGATTTTCTGGTGATGAACTCAGACACTAAAGTAAAGGGCACATTATAAATGATTCATTAGGTGTGTAAATAACAAGCAATATGCAAAATGTCATTGCTAGACAGAGACATTGATATTCAAGTGAAAATAAACAGAGCTTTAAGATAATAAGTTAAAATAGGAATGCTCTCCAGGAGCCATCCCCAATTTATAGTCTTGTGCCACTTCCAACTTGAGTGAAGAGTGACAGCACCTCCACATCAGTGTTTTATTTTTCATCAGGAGAGGGCTTTCAAAACAAGCACATGAAATGACCCATTACAACACTTAGGTTTGTGTCACAGAGTGGTCTCAGAAAAGAACATATTAGGATCCTTTTGGATGATCTAAAACTAAACTTCAGCCACTGTGCAGATCGTGGAGCCATACAAGCTGGCTCGAAGTCTTCATCTCTAAAAACAGAAAGTGTGATCTTTGGTCCTCAACATCCTACCTAACCGAAGCCTATCACTATTTTTGTTGACTACTAATCCAGACACTACCTGATTCAATTGGAAAGCCAAATGGCATGATAGAAAAAGTGAATTTATAGGATCTTGAGAAAACTTTATAAGGAATACATGCTCTCTCACTATCTTTTGCTTTCAGGAGTCTCTTAGCACCCAGTGCATTTATCGTGTGTTGAAATGAAGACAATCCCCAAGCATATATTCTGAGTAGAAATACAAGAATCAAAGAGGCCCACGTGCATTTTTTTTTTCAAAACTAAGCAAGAAGTCATCTTATAGAGAAGAACCCTTCAATAAAGTTTTTGTTTATGCTGAAATCTTCATTATACATGCAGGAGGTATTGAACTGCCACAACCCTCTGCCTCTGCTCTTTTTTTCTCAGAAGGGAGAAGACATGACTTCAGATGGCTGAAGGAGCCAGTAAAAGAATTCATATGAGAAGAGTCCCATGCCCAAAGATACAGCTCTGTGCTCTCTTCACTCACTGAACAGGCTCCCTCTAATGCATTCACATTGGCCAGACCTCGAACCATCTGCTAAAAAAGGATCCAAGACAATGTTTCAATAAATCCGGTATATTTTCAGTAACAAAAGGAACATTAAAGAGTTTTCAAACAACCAAGAGTTTTAGAGGCTTTCCTGAGACACATAATTTCCTGCCAGAGAAAATGTGAGTCCTAGTTAATATCACCATCCCCACCTAATGTTGAACACCTTTAACTCACGAGGCTTTTTAAGAGGAGCTGAAGACGTTTAACATCTTTAGAACACCAAATTCAGAGGATACGCTAATATTACCTTCTTCTCTGTTGGGCATCAAAAGTAAATAACAATTCAAGCTTGAAGTACAACAAAGGATTCAGAACATTTAGCCATCTGGACACATCCATGCTACTCAGGCACTTGAGTTCTCCACCTGCAATTCAATCAGGAGATTTTTACAACTGAGTCAAAATCATTCTACTCGAAGTGTTTTTCAGTAGAAAGTGGATTATTTTCAAAACAATTCTTTTCTGTAGGAAACCTGACATTTAAGGAAGTAATATTAAATCATAACATCAAAAAAGCTTACTTTCGATTTCTGATACTTTTATCAAGGATCAAGGGCAAGATTAGGAACAGAAATTTATTTTACACAGTTGAATTTTAAATTAAATACCTAGAAGGCCTTTGTATCTGTTATCAAACACTAATATAGTGAATTGATTGAATTTCTTACCTATAACTGGTACCTGAGCTCTGCCATTAAGAGTTCAGAACTCGGCTCAACCACTATTAAATTGTTATGTCACCAAGCAAATCTCATTTAAAATGATACCATCTTCCCAATGTTTTAATTCAGCCCAGCAGTTTTGGCTGTAAGTTTCCTCTATCTCAGTAACAGATAAACTGAAGCTATCTGCTATTGCCCTTATTTAATGTTGTGACTTCAAAGAGCATACAAATTGGATTTGCAAGATGCTAGGGAATCTCCCTGGAAGCATATTAATGGACAATGACTCATGCCTCCGTCTCCATTTGACAAGTCACATCACCAAACTCTCTGACCTATGGCAAACTAGTGCAACAGTTTATTTGCCACTGACCCACCACAGAAGATGTGGGCTAGCTATTCACATCACACACATCAGATCATGCCTCAGATGCCACAGTGCATGTTCTCAAATAGCTTCAATCTTCCCAGAAACCCAGCACCAGGCAGTCTTTACTCATTTCCCCCCATCTCAAAGCAGCCTGAAGTCTTCAAAGGTAACCACAACTTCCTGGCATTCAGCAAGCTTTCAAATAAATAATATTGGATCCATGTTATAAATCATGTGCGCGTGCCCTTATGTCCTGACCACCTTTCCAAAGGGTGACAATTATGCTCATATATGAGGTTAAATATAGGGAAGTACATTTCCTACTCCATGTGGGATGCTATGATGCAGGCACTTGGAAGGAGAACACAGAGATGTATCTGGCTGCAACTACTGATACCCAGACAGCCTGACTGCAAATCTACATCTCTGTAAATCCCCAGTTAAAAGTGCTTTATTAGAAACAAACAGGAAGCAACAATAAAGAAAAAAAAAGAAAAAAAAAAAGACAGCAAAAAACCCCACCTTGCCTTTACTTTCAAATTCAGACAAATTTGCATTTCTTGCTGTTTAAATACATAGAACTCCTCACCTGAAATGATCACAGGCAATCTTTTCTTCAAAAAATCCTTTTTCTTCAAAAAGCCCCCTTTCACCCCAGATATACACCAAAACTTACCCAAGCTTTTGTTGACTTGTTTTTGTGAACTACACTATCTTCTTTATAAGAAATAAGTAACAGCAGATAACAGTGTTTTGATACAATGAGCAAATAAGATAAAAGTAACTGGAGTTATTGGCTATTCACTACATGTGACATAACAAATACCCCTTGAAAGGAAGGCAGCCCTCTTTAAAAGCACTACCTCAGATTCAGTGCTGAAGTGTGGTAAGATTAAAAGAAAAGTGGCACTATTTTCCCCTGCTAGCAGTGAATAATCAAGTTGATTATGGTCAGCATTGTTATGCTAACTTAGTCATGCGGAAAAAAAGAGGAAAATTAAAGCAGCTTTTCAAGTTTCACATCCTTCTGCTAAGATATTTAGAACATTAAAAAGCAGAGATGGTTGGAGGCCCATCTTCTTACTAATGTGATTGCATTTAACTGGCACTGCTCTCAGCAGGAATTGAGGTAGTGTCAAAATATAGGATTGCGTTGGATTACAAGCAAGCATAATATGAATGATGACTAATAAACTAGCTACAATTTGGGTCCAGCTTCTTTTGAAATCACAACTGTACATGCCAGTGTTTTCTTCAGATCCAAAAGAAATACAAGAGGAAAGGGCTTTCTAAATTGTATACATTAACAAATGAGTGGGAACTCATTTATCCTCTTTCCTTGTTATGTCATGAGTAGTTAAAACAAAAATAACGACTGCATCAGTTCATGTATTAAAATGCAAGAAATATTAAAAACATATCTATGCTAGCCTTGAAGTGGCTTGAATAAATTACATGTTTTAATTAATTACCCTCAGAAAATAGTTTCTAAATTCCAGACTGAAATTAAAGACACCTCACTGGTGATCATTCTGATAAATCACTGTCAGGCTTGACATAATAATAAGTTATACTGAAGGCAACAAAAAGTCCCAAATCCTATGAGACTCCTCAGACTGAAGTTTGAAAGTGAAAAGACACAATTTTGGGTCCCTAATAGTGTTATGTGAACACAAAGGAAATGTACAGCATGCAGGGTGACATATCAGAGTATAGGAAGAAAGGGTGATCACAACATTAAATTAATTCGTGGCAAGTATAATAAACAAGCTGCTGAAACACATAAAAATATCCTTATTACACTACATAAAATAGATGCTACTGATGTTTCCAAAAAGCAATAACATGATCTGAAGAGAACACTACCAGGAAAAAGATCTATCATGGTAAATTTTTGGGCCTTTGTGAGATGATTACAAGTATAAATTATTTTGCTGGTGACTTATTTTTTACTAATAGCTTTATGTCCATGGTATCTGCTCACTGCAAATGTGACCATAGTGTGGACATGCTGCTGTCTTTGAAAACAGTCATCTTCAGAGAGATTTCCTTTATATTACAAACAAGAAATTCTATTGGGCAAAATCACCATGTCTCTTGATGTGACAGTAGCGTGATCTTAAAGATCAAATTTTGTTAGGTAGTTCTTTAAATGACCCTTCAATACTTCACTGAGAGATAAAAATTCTTACTTTCTCATAAGAAAATAGTCATATGTCCATCACTGACTGCAATCCTGACCATTTTCCAATAAGCAATATTACTTTCACTCAGAAGACTATGTCCATTACAATGGGAACTAAAGAACCAAGAGCTCCAAGTGTGACCCCTTCTTCCTAAGAGAAAATAAATTATTTTCAAGCTATGCAAATATTTTAATGTTTATACCACAGAATTGAAAAATAAAAACCTGTAGTGCCTTCATAAAATTTTATGAACCATTAATGATGGGGACAGTGTACTATTTACTCCTGTGCTCCTAGTAGTGACTATCATGAGAAGAGACCACTAAGAAAGCTATTATGAAGTTCATTCAAAGGTCCTGAATGCAGTGAGTAGCTTGTCAAAAAGAGTCCACAAAACAAAATACCAGGTGAGTGTATGTTTTCCCGTGTATCGACACTATAGAACAAAGCCACCACATTTTTCAGCTGATTCTGCATACACTTATTACAGATGGTTTTCATCAAATAATTTAAAATCTGTACATTATCCATGAAATTGCTACTCAGAATATTTGCATATCATGTTATTCTAATTTCATGATAGTATCCATTTAATTAACTAGGATTGTGTTAATTATCACTTTCATAAATCACAAGGCATATCATAACTGATTTTGGTCAATATGAACTCTAAAGTCCATGGAAGTGACTCAGTATCTTCGGAGTGTTTTCATGAACCTTTGAAGCAGTTCTCAGCAAAAGCATTTAATCATATAATTTAGCTTGCCAAATGTTCCCATTAGTAAAGTCCAGGTGCTTACTTGAAAGCACAAGTTGCAAAAACACAGAAGAAAGAGATCGTAGAGTTTAAAAATAAGTGAAAACTGAAGAAATTATTCCCACGATTATTCATTAGGTATATCTTTACTTAAATTTAAAGCAGTAAGCAGAAAGCTGAACATCACAAGTATCTCATTTTCTTTAATTCATCATGTGATAACTTCAACAGGAAACATTTGACAGCAGTGATCATGTGGAAACTTCCCTTACTGGATCAAATATGACTACTACCAGAAAACATTCCCAAAAGTTTCATGAGTGGAATTACACCACAAGTTTTGTATTTTAAAGCTCTGACAGTTTGTTAGAAAAGTTATTACTGACTTAGAAGAATAGATTTTGGTGAACAGTATTTTATTTCTGATACTGAAGGCACAGGGTGGATCTGTAAGCAGATCAAATACAACAAAGTACGTATTCTACAAGCACTGTCCATCTTGATAGGAGGTGATTAGCTCAGAAATTACTTGTAGTATCCTAAAGTATGGTTAAGAGTTATCAGAGGGCTGGGAAGAACAAAAAGAAAAAGAGAGAAAGTAAGTCTCACTGTCAACCTTGTGAAGGCAACAGCTGACACAGGATGCATTGAGTGTCCATCAGTTTTGCCCTCTGTGCACATGTCCTTGAGGAGCAAATCCAGTAATCCACAGATTGGCTTGGCATCAAGTGCAGAAAGATAAGGCTTGAAAATAACAATTTCTGTGTCCTTGCTTTATCAGCTAAGTTGGTATGCTGTTCCTCCCCGCATACTGGCTTCTATTGATCTATTTCTTAGTCATGGAAGTCTCTCCATGCATAGAAAAAGATATGCAGGTGCATAATATGAGGATGTGCATTTTGCTGGTACCTAAATGACTAGAGAGAGAGGATTGGCAGTACCCAGCACTATGGCACGTTACACCTTTTTTGAATCTAGTCCTCAAATTTTAAAAGATACTGCAAGTACTCAGGGCTTCATCAGTTTAAAATTTCTGATGGCACATGGGCATTTCTATTGCAGGCAGGAGTAAAGTTTTCTGATAACTTTGCAAATTACATGTTTGCTCCTCACATAACCTTCTCAGAAGATTTAAGTTTCTTGTGATACAGGAAGTCAGACAAGACAGAAAGGCTGGACCATCAATTCCCTGGCTATGAAACATCTCTTACTAGTGGTCACAAATCACTGCTAGGCCAATGTCTAAGTGCATGCTCAGGTACCCACTTCATTAATAATTAAAATCATTGCAGACTTACCACATCTAATTATAGTACAGAACTGAGTAAAACAACATGGATTTTCATAAAATCTGGGAGCAGATTGGGTCCATAAACCTACAAAAGATTTTAATTTCACAATACTATAAACCAATAAAAAATAATCATTTTTAGTGCCTTTGATTCTTACATTTTTTTCTTTATCCACTGCTGCTTTCTTTCACGGTTTTCATTATTGTCTGCAAGACGGATAATACAGATGTGAAGCTTACATGATTGCCTTTAGGTTTTGTAAATTGTTATATATCCATGCCTGATAGTGATTAAAATCTTGTGTTTGATAAGCTCAGGCCTTGTAAAAAGCAAGGATTTTATTCAGGATCTAACTCAGCTGTATCTATATTTTATATATATATATATTTATTATATATTTTTATATATATTTTATATAGATATTTTAAATATATATATTTTAAATATATATATTTTTTATATAAAATATATATAAAATTTAGACAGCTGAATCTACATAAAAGACCCAAATGGACTGATTCCTCAAATTCTAAACACATTCCATACATTACTGTGCTATACAGCCAAGTATTTTTAGTTAAAACAAACAAACAAAAAATAAGTCAAACCTACAGAGTTCAAGAGCTACAGAAAATGACTTAATGTTCTGATGTAGTCTATTCTGCTGCTTCATGGTCAGCTGATGAGCCCTGCATTTCCTATATTCTGAATTTTCAAGTCCTTTATCTCCCTTTCACAGTAAAAATGTTCAAGAAACACTCATCTCTATTTTAAAAGATACAGCATGTACACTAAAAGCCCTGTCAGAGGTATCACTTCTCAAAGTTACCCAGACTTTAAATGTAACCATAATGGGGTCATTCTAAATGTGACTAAAAACACATGTGACATTCTAAATGTGACTCAACAGAGTCAGAAAAAAAGTTACTTCATGCCAAAAAAAAAAAGCCCAGCTACTCTCTTATTTTTTTTTAAATCAATCATTACGATTAATTTTGATACATCAGGAGGAAGAAAAAAGGCAACTACTACAGAAACATTAAAGAAATTTGCCTTAGAGGATTCATTTTGCATGTATCTCCTACCGTGTATTAAGCTTTTCTCCTGTGTGGTACTTTGCTGTGCTGGATATTGATCCTGCCTTTGCAAGATAATTTGATATTGCATTTTGGAATGGATTACATGGTAAAATAGATAACTTAATGGTATAATGCCATGTAATCCATACAAGGGATAGGCCAAGGCCCAAACAGTACTTACAGTCATTTCAGATGTCAGAAGGAAGGATCCCTTCAAAGCACTGGAACCAGGCACACAGCGCAAGTGTCGAAGTTCACACATATACGTAACCCACACACAGCAGTTGAATCCTGCACCTCATTCCAGACTTAAATGGTTTTATTAGATAAAAGCTTTTTAGGTGAGAATATATAGAACTGTGGACAGGAAAAATAAAGAAGAGTTAGACCAAACTCTATCACTTGATGGCAAATATTCTAAGAGCAAAGCAACAAATTTCATCACTTGCTTTGCCCTGCAGTCTCCCAGGAAAAGTGTATATCAAATCATGGTATTTCTCAATTGCAGCTTGGCAAGGTCTTGCTTACTCTCATGCTGCTGTGCTGTCATGGAAACATCTGGAAAAGCAATGGTAAACATTTTGCTTTTGACTACCTCTGATACTCTTTGCTTCTTCCAGCTCCCTTAACCAGGCATTATATTCTCTTCTGAAGTACCTACTGAGAAACACGTCCGATTACTGTCATTCAAGCTTTGCTTATGCCTCCAGAGAATGGGAAACACAGTAAAGGCCCCATCACTCCACCATTTAGAAGACAGTTCTGTGTAGATTAAAAGGAAATTCTAGGCAGATATTGTAAAAATAATGTTGTTAGGGGAGCACAAGGTCTGGGTTGCAAAGAATCATCACCATGATACTGTTTTCCCAAGCCTCATCCCTCTCCATACTCTCTCCAAAAGGAGAGCCCCTCTGATTATAAAGGAAACCTCATCTTTTGCTCTACCACTCAATTAGACCAAATATGCATTCTTCCTCTCCAAAGAAGGCTTGCTTCAACTCATTCAGGAATCCAAGGCTAAACTGTCACCATTTCATGTGTAAGGGTCTGGGAAAACACCATGAGTCATTTTTGCCTGAAGCTACATATATCTATATATCATATACATATTTTGCCTGAAGCTAAGATATATCTACATATATCTTAGACCCTTTACATACAAAGAAGGCGGGAGTTTGCACTATGTGTCCCACCGGTGTGGCAGTTCTCCGATTTTACACAATTTATCTCAAGCCCTCTTAAGTAACCAGCTGTCCAGCATATTGGCATAAAAATATCATTTAATATTCAGCCACAGAACATTTCAGCAATGCTCCTTGTGGTGACTGCAGATTGATTTCTGCAATGTGTTTATGTTACCAGACTTGCAATAATATTGTTTCAAATTGAATAAAAATCCACTGCCACCAAGATTATTTTAAAATAAAAGAGAATGTCCACCAGTTGGTTCACATAAAATCTCATTAGTCTCTTCTGATTGTTTTGACATGTCTTGGAAGAGAACTATTCATTACCATGCAAATGGAGATAACCTCTATTTCTAGGCTAATTGTCATCTAGTGGTTTGCATTTGAAATACATTTGGCAATTTTCAAGCCAAGCCAATCTTCCAAGCCTAAATTATAGAGGAGTAACACAGGACTTCCAATTGTACACTGGTTGAAATATTGACTATGAAATGCTTCTGTCCCTTCTGCAATACCACAGAGAGAAGGTATTCACACATTCCATAATACCACAGAAGGGTAGAAAATTACAGGTCTCTGCTACCATGAATATTTTAGTTGGCAGGCCAAATTCTGATTGTTTCATGCTGACTACCACACACGAGTAATTTCATTGATATTGATGGGACTTTGTGTAGATAAGACAATGTGAATAAAGGTCAGTCTTTCTAGCAAAAATAAATTCAAATGCAACCAAATATAGATAAGCATACTGAGTATGAAACGATGAAATTTACAGTAATATATCAGGGAAAAAATATGAGTAATGCTTAAGTTTTCTTCATCCTGCTGGAAATAATTCAAATTAAAAAAAAAAAAAAAAAAAAGAATATTATGAGATTCCATAGAAAGCTTGTAGTCAAACTTCTATTCTTGCCACTGTTCTCCATGTTGGGAGCTGAGCAATAAAAGAAATCCCTCCCTAGCTCGAGAAGGCATAGGTATGCCTTAATTTTCTTTTAATTCAATGTATTGATTAATTTTAATTTAATTTTAATTTAATTAAAAGAAATGGTATATTTCTTTAAATGGGTAAATTTCTTACTCAGATTCCCCCACTGAAGAAAGTTAAAAACCTGCCATCTCTTTTGGAAATGTCTCTGGAGACTCTGATAAACATCACTCATAGAGCCAGAGAGCATCATCAGCTCGAACTGCCACTGTCCCCTTCTGCAGGAGGCCATTGCATTTGCGGTCCAAGCAGCCAAGGGAGAAACCCTTCCTTTCAGCAGTGCTGCCGACCTCGGGTAAGGAAAGTATGTTAAATAACTGCAGCAGGATCTGCACGGGGAGATTGATACAGCTCTGCTTTTGAATATAGCTGCATTTTGAATTCTGCTATGCTGGGGAAGTATATATCACACTAACACTCTCTGCTCTTCACAGCTGGAAAACTAAACTTTGACCACTCAACAGTAGTCATCCAGGTGAAAAATGAATGCAAGGCAAACTAGCATTTGCAGAGGCAAACAAGAAAAAGCATTGTCTCTAATACCATTGTTTCTCAAGTAATTTTATGATGTAATTGGACACAGGAAAGAGGAAACACTCACAGGAAGTCCAAAGGAGCTTTGAAAAGTGTGATCCTGATTCTTGGCATATATGGCACTCTGTTTCATTACAAAAAGTAAGTTATGGCGAAATAAAGCAACAGCACTGGGAATGTAATAACCCAGCTAGGTAGGCTGACTTTCCCTGAAGCTTGACATATTTAAGTGCTTTTTTAGGAAAACAGCTTCTTTCTCTGATATGTAAATATGTACATATTTTGGCTAAACACAAACTATATTGCACACAACCCTCTCCTACCCACCATGCATAACACACTATCCTGTGAGATTTAAAGGCTGGAATACTGTATTAATAACACTCCATATGGTGTTGTATTTTCCTTGGGATGGTATATGTTGTTCTTTTTGAATTGTGAGGTTTCTGAAAGCTTAGAATATGTATTTATTTTTACAGTCTAATCTCTGCCTGTCTTGGAAAAATGTGATACCTTTTGCAGTATTTTCCCTAGTACCAACTAAATCTCTTGTAAAGAACTGGTTCAATTTTGACAAAAGGTAAGTATTCTCTCACACACCCACACAAGTCCCCAGAGAGAGTAAGAAGAATGACCTGCTACTGCAGCTTACTGTGATCTTCAACAGCTATTCCCAAGAAGTCTGGCATTTAAAATTTTAAGCTAGGTTTCACCGTCTATTCACCTAAAGAAACTAAATAATCGCTATATCCGACTCCAACTCCAAAATCACTTTCAATGCAACTTTTTTTGCCCCAAAGCACAGGTATTTCTCCCCCCATATACTATTTTTGCTTTTAGAATCAATACTTATTATTTTGACCTGTATTAAAAATTCTTAGAGGTTATCATCCAAGAGGTTATCATACACATATCACTTGTGTATAGGATACCTCAGATGTGATTAATCTTTGCTGTCAGTATTCATCAATAGTGCCATTTCCCTGACCTGCTCCTTATTTCAAAAGTAAGAAGAACCAAAGACATTTTGTCTGTGGCCATGTAAATCACACATTATGATAAAGAAAATATGACTAGATAGCAACTGCAATCAGGATGGCATCAGAACTATGCCACTACATGGTGCAACTAAATCCAGGGGTTATAAAACATAACTCTTTTCTATTGATGAGTCAGTTGACCTTTCCATTATATCTAAAAAAATCATTTTTTACGTCCTTTGCTCTAATGGTAACTAAAGTAATAACAAATAGCAACTCAGGCCACATAAAAGAGTCTTGTAACAAGGTCTGCTGAACATAAGAAAGGATGAAGAAATAGAGTATACAACCACAGGCTTGTCGTGTAATCTTATGTTTATCACTAATTTGAGACAGAGGAAGAATAAGAAGTCCTACCACTGATCAGAAGAAAAGCAAAAGAAACGATAATTCAAGATGTAAATCAGAGCCCCATTTATAATCTGCTAGAATAGTAAAATCCTGATTTCACTCAAATTTTTGTTGTGATTGAACAAAACAAAACAAAAAATAGGTAGGATGACAGCAACGCTAAAAAATCATGAGAAATGCCTAGACATTGCCAGGCTGATGAGAAGGGAGTGCTACTGACAAAGAACTTCACAATATCTGTGCTGTTCAAAGCTTGTGTGTCACTCAGTTTTAGTGTCACAAAAGGTGTAAGGAGCAAGGGTACTTACAGCCATCATTTCTAAAGAAAAATGATTCAAATAAATGATCCCAATATGCAAAAATAAATAAAGAAAAGAACATAGCACTCCATTTGTACCATTTGTCCTACTTCCATGTAGTCTAAGGATCAGAAGGAACGTTTGCGATCCTGGCTGGGTCCAAGGAGAGAAGTAAAGAAATGAAGGTTAAAAATGGCACAGACCGGACACACACATAGTCAATGTGGGGGTGCCATGCAGCTGTGAGCCATCCTGTGCCTGCAGCATGCAAAGGATGATCAAAAGCAAAAATGGGAAGATAGGAAGCATGTGGGATGGGCAGATGCTAAGGAGGAATTCCTGTTTCTGAGACTACTGTGGCACAGCTGGGATGGCACATGGATATTGCTCTTCAGAAGAGGTTTCTCTTTTGCTTTTTAAACAATTCTAACACTTACTAAGCATTCTAGTCTACAGGACAGAGTGTGCTATAGCAGAATTATTCATGTGAAAGAGAATTCTGTTTCAGTCAAAACATTTTTCCCTTTCCTCCTTTTCATCATCTCCCTTAAAAAAAAAAATGGAAAAGGAAGGTAGCATTTTAATTTTGTTCCAGACTGTTTGAACATTGTTCTTTACTGCCAGACCTACTGCTGGAATTACGTACCACTTACTCTCTATGCTTCATCCTATTATGTTCCTTTTACAAAGAGTCCACTGGAGTGTAAAGACATTTCAGGCCTCTCTAAGGGTGGTCTTCAGGCACAAGCTACTGTACCAGTAGAAAAAAAATCCAATTGACCTTTATGTAATAAGTTGTAGTGCTTGAACACACCAACACAGAACTATTACAACACATTCAAGTGCAAGAGAGATCCTATAAAATTTTGTGACAGCACGGCACATTTATTAGTTAATTAATTTCAGATATCATAAAGAGAGAACAAAAAAAATCAGGAAACACTATTCTGAGTGCATGCACAGTCTCTGTTGAAATACTATAAGAAAGGAAGAAAACAGCAGAAGGCTTGTTTTTCAAAGGAGGTAAGTAGCAGACCTTTTCTTCTACCACTGTTAAAAGCTATTGCCAACACAGAAGATTTATGTTTAGAATAAACAAACCATCTGAATCAGGCAACAAACAATATAAAAACCAAAACCAAATAAAAATGAAACAATCAAAATCATAGTTTGAATGCAAAACTGAGCTTAACCATGCTCAGATGCATTACTATACACATGTTGACTGGTTTTAGGTATGCAGGAAAATAACAATCAAAACCCAGTGTCTCCTCAGAGTCTTATCCTGTTTTGTTGTCAGGGTCTTAATCTGCTTTAAACTTCAACAATTAGTTGGTCTGGAATATCATGGTGCCAAGTCACTGTTTATTCTCTACGCCAGGTTGTTATCTGCCCCAGCTGCTTCAGAATTCGAATTCAGGAGAAATTCAATTAAAGATTAAACAGTACAAATCATGAAAAAATAGCAAGTATCAATACATCAGAAGTGCTTTATCTTCCTCTGTTCAAGACTTTGACTGGTCTTATATCTATGACACCTAACTTCTTACTCTGCTTACATATGTGGTTACTGAGCACAGGCAAAATATCAATGAAATGTCCATCTTATTGGCTAGAATGGACAAGAGGAAA
Source organism: Nothoprocta perdicaria (assembly GCF_003342845.1). Classification (NCBI taxonomy): domain Eukaryota; kingdom Metazoa; phylum Chordata; class Aves; order Tinamiformes; family Tinamidae; genus Nothoprocta; species Nothoprocta perdicaria. The sequence goes on along the minus strand of NW_020456221.1, from coordinate 825,470 downwards.
CTGTATTAAATTTAAAACATTTAACAACCATACATTTATTATTTCTACATTTTTAATAGCTATAACCTACAAAATTCACTGACATGAAAATTAGATTAAGAGCTTAGAAAAATAATAATTATAAAAAGGAAAAATAAACTTCTGTAAGGATGATGGCATCTCCAGGCATATGTGTAAGCTTCCATAAGAAGTCTGCACTCTTACGCTTCAGTAGAATGGCTGTTTGTTAAGTCGCTGGATTAGTTCTAAGAATATCTGCTTTCAGTTACCAACCTCTCTTCAAGACATTTCTTCTGTGGTTTTATTCAAGTCATTGGCTTCATCTGCCATTTTAGGCCCCTAAATCCAGTATTTAGGCAACAATGTGGACAGAATTAGTCTCACATAAATTCAGCTCTCCAGGAGCTGTCCTGTTACATGTGCCAATTCCTTTTACTGACAACAGAGGGAGACAAATAATTCCTTAGTGATGCCCTAGGGCAGATATCTAATGGAATATTACAGTAGGCAGCCCTCTTGAAAATGAAGCTCTGTATTCTTGGTCTTACAAGGATCATGTCCAATTCATACTTAAGACTCCTTAAACCTACAGCTGGGAAATACCTTCTTGGATCAGGCTCAGTTAAGTCCATCTGGAACAGGAATGAGAAAGACTTGGGTCTCAGGGAGCACAGACGCAAGACTAAGTACCGAGCACTAAGTACCACATACTAAGTGCTAAGTACTAAGATGTTCTTCAGACAGCCCATTCTGGGCTCTTTGGCTGAAGCTGTTGCACTTTGTGGCAAAAAGCTTACAGAGCAAGCAGATGGAAGGAAAAATGTGCACAAAACCAGTATGATTTTACAGTGCAATCTAGTGGAAAGCAAATCTAAGTTCAAATCTACCCCGCTTGGGCACTGGAATGAAGTCTAATGCTCTTTCGGAGGGGCGCCATAATCATCTGTGACAGAGAACTATAAATTGGATACACTTTTATTACAGATTTTTTTGTTTTGTTTTGTTTCATGAACTTATTTTCTTAATATTACAAAACATCAGCTTTCATTTCTAAACATTGGTTCTAAGCCTCAGAGTGAAAGCGTATCACTGATAATCCCAGTCCTTAGGGATTTATCTGAGGATGCAAGCAGTCTTACACCAGCAGTCCAGGTAAGGCAAATGATCCAGATATTTCTCATTGACTCTTCAAACACCTACTGTTGCTTATGTGGTCATGGTGCAGTTCTGCGTTCACCCTTGTCAAAGCACATACACCACATCTCAGCTAGCCACCGTCATTCTTCAGGAGGCAATAGAGCTCTTATGGAAAAGGCCTTCAGCTTCCTTTGGAGGCACAATGTGCATCCCAAAGCAACAGCCACAGTCATTTCTGTAAATTACTATGAGCATCATGCTGCCAGTAGTGGGCTGGTCTGCTGATCTACTAGGACCTTAATCATACCTCTGCACAGGAATTTCTATGAAGGAAATTCATTACACTTGCATTCAGTATCATGAATACATAAGATTGTAGTTGCAGTTCTCTACATAATCTCTATAGATGTATATACACAGCAGTTATTAGCCTTCTAAACAACCATTTTGCTAATATAGTTGTTTAACAATATTACAACATGCCTATGAAACAAGTTCACAGGAGGCTTCTCTTAATAAAATTTATGCCACAGAATTTTTTTTACTAGCATTTTCAGAGAAGAGTCCCCAGCCCAAGTATTACGCTGATTATATTGCATTAGTAATAAAAAATAATGATAGTGCAAGTGGTTATGTTGGAAGGAGAGCCTGTCCTTCAATTGTCTACTACTTTTTGCCATGTGCCTTGGTACAGCGCTTTGCAGCATGGGTGACTGTCTTTTTGTGTTTCATTACGGATGCTGGATGTCATGGAAAAAAACTCCACAGTGTCTCCTGGCAGAACCTCCTCACAGAAGTCCTCTTTGAGAAAAGCCCCAGCCAGGAAGGTCTCCCAGCCATCTCATGCCTGCACTAGAGTAAAGCTCTGCTGGCTCAAAGGTGCTTCTTCCTCTGTGCATTTCTGTATTTGTTCTCTGGAGAATAGACTTGGCTTGAGAGTCAATACCACTGCAAATTAGCAGTCACTGCGAAGTGGTAAAAAAAAAACAAGACAAGCCCTCCAAGTAGTGGGAAATAGGATGGGACTGTAGCATGGCGTCAGCACTGCTATGTGGTTAGCTTGCACAAGGTCAGAGTAGCAAACACGTCGCTTTTTTCTGGCAGACCATGTGCTTGACCTCTTGTCCCTCTCACTGGTTCCAAGAGCCATCCCTGGCCTCTGAGCAGCCATTCATCAGGGCCCCTGGTCACTGAGCAGCCCCATCTCATCAGCCTCTTGCAGGAACCTGCTCAGCCTAAGCAAAATGCCCCTTTGACTTTGATCTTCTTGTGCCTGAGAAAAATGTCACGGTGGCTCCCATTAGATGCTTTGGAAACTGGAGACAACACGACCTCAATGTACTTTCCTCAATAGCACTTTTACCTTAGAATCCACATGCTGCTGCTGCAAAGCAGCATTCAGTAGATGTCTTGAACATGTGTATCTGGTTTTTATTTTCAGCTTACAGAACACAAAGTTAATGTCTATCATTTCACTGAAATAATCTCCTCTATATGAAACATTTGACTGCAGCTTGTACTATCGTACTGTATATCAAGATGAGCATTGTAACTTTTCAAGAATTACGAGCTTAAGTCATTTCTCATGCAAGGATTTTTTCTCAGTGACTAATTGACTGTGCTCTGTTTCAATTTGATATTTTATTGTCGGGACATAATTTTTCACATGCAGCTTGTTGAGACGTCACTTTTTCCAAAAGAGCAGCTACTTTTTTTGTAAAGAACTATTTGACCACTCTGAAAGGGCACATAAAAAATTAAAATTAAGGTTGTGGTGCCATGCATCTTTCTGTGCTTCCTTATCATTCCTACACAATAAATCGGGCATTTGCAGAGTTTCATATAATTCAGCTCTGGTGATGAAAGTGATGTGAAGCACCACTAAAGTTTCAAATTTCCTAAAATTTGCAAGACTATTATTTGAATGTATGCATCCCATCCTAACCTGTTTTATTTATTTATTTATTGACACAGATAATTCCTAAAATGGAGACTGTATTTCTTTTGTGGATCTTCTGTACTCTCAAAATCACTGTTTAATTAACATAGAATAAAATGGCAGAACTTCCAAAAAAAGGTTTACATTTGTATTATTGTGTACTTATCTCTTTTAAATGTTATTTTCAAATCAAATTTTCTGTTTCATCAATGTCTAATATAATCCTAAATTACTTTTCAGTGTTGACACAGTTTTAGCAATACATCTATATTAAAAAAATTATCTGTAAGCCTAAGTTTGTTCCATGTGATTGACAGCTACATGGACACAGAGAAAACAAAAGCATCAGTGGTGCTATCTTAAATTTAAAACATACATTGCAGCTAATGGTTGTATGTTTTCCTAAACACTGCTAGCAACAACCATTTCAAGCGCTGAAATATGGAGTGGGATTCAGCTCCACTAACATTAGATGTATGTTTTTTTTTTCATGTTAATAGTTTAGCTGTGACAGACACCTACCTCTAGGCTAATAATCTAGATATAATTTACAGTCAATGGAGAAAAATTGGTACTTCTGGAATGCAATTTATCTCATCTTGAGGTAGATGTCTTAAACAGACAAGATGAATCATACCTCAGAAAGGCCTTTGTCCAAAGCCTTTACATCACTATATTTTGGGTCAAATATATCTAGCCAGCTAGTTCAAACACAGACAACTAAAGATAAAGATGATGATGATGCTTTCAGATGATCCCATTGATACAGACTCAAAATATTTTAAAAAACCTTTTAATTTTGCTTTTCTATTTAACATAAAACTATCTATTTTAATTGAACAAATTACTGATAAAATAAGTAATTGCAGCTACAATAACTTTTTCTGATATTCAAATAATAGCTTGCTGATCTCATATTCAAATAATATCTTGCTGACACTGACTAGTCCATGAAAGTTACTGAGTAAATATCTGATTTCTGAGGAAATGCTTACAGACTGCAAAAAAGTGAGGCATGTCATTCTTTTCTTTTGGTTAGCTTGGTTGCTTGCCCACCAATGTGGTGCAACAACATCTTGCTAACTTTGCAAGCTGGAAGAGAATGCTCTCCCCAGAGGAGCTGCCAGAAAGTGCTGTGTTGATTTTATAAGTACTGTAGGAATATAACCCAAAAGAATTCAACAAAAGAAAAATACTTGATGTTATTTCATTCCTCATTGTTACCAGAGCTTTGATATAACTAGGCCCACCAGGAATAGAAGCCATGATGGTGCTGCTGCTGAAAAGATTTTACATGTAGGTCTTACATAGCTCGTTCTAGTCTTTGTTCACATAAATAAAATTTACACATCAAAATCACTTCGCATGGTGGTCTTGTTTTTTCTGGTTTTGAGTTTGTAATCCTTAAAGAATCGAAGGAACATATTCAGGTGCATTTTTATCAGATGTTATTAGATACTAGGATATTAGATGTCAATAAGAATCATGACCACCACCCACAGGTTTTCTTATTCCTACCACGGATGGTAAAGTAACTGCATCATCCAGCTTTTTTCAAAGTGTAACTAGTGCCTGAAAAGATGAGTCAATAAATTCCACAGTCCAAACAATATAACTCACTGAAATTGTTTTTGTAGTTGAAAAGAGCACTCAACAGCAGGGTACCAAACACAGTATACTGCTGTATATGAAATATATATGTATGTGGAATAAGAGTTGAATCTGAAAGGGTTTATTCAGCCTGTAGAGTTCTGCCATCATTGCAATGGACTGGGATTTCTGACTCTCCCAGTCCATAACTCTGAATGTGGATTAACAACAACTGTCACACCTTAAGTTGGACTTGTATAACAAGAATTTCACAAGCATGCAGGTCTCTTGCAGATTCTTCTTTTTTCTTAGACTGATACCTTTCCTGTACTGGTGATCTCAAACTCTTGATGATAAATGTGAGTTGTTCAATCTTTAGCTTACAAAGTCAGTTACAGTATCTTTAAAGGACCAAATAATAGTAACTAAAGGTAAGTGGAAACATGCATAGGAGTCAGAAAGTGAAGGACAAGCAGAAAATAGAGCATAAAGTATTGATACTGTCAGACCATAATTGGATGAAAGCAAAAACACATGCACAGCAAATAAACAGAACTAAACAAAAAACTCACCAAGAAGTTGGGTAATAACTATTTTACCAATCCATCTCTCAGCAATATGAGTAAAGTACAGGATAGTATATTGGTGAATGCAGTTGGATGCATCTCTAACTTGGTGCAACTTGAGTTCAACAAGCCAGAACAGCTCACCTATTGTATGACTGTTTTCTTCTCATTTGCATCACTTCCAGAAACACCAGCTGAACTGAACTTCCTTATTACTTGTTTAGCCAGCTTCAGCTCTGCTTGAATCACACCATATGGCTCCCTCTGATGTCAGTAACCACACTGCCTTTCATTGTAGAGGACATCTAGCTCCACAGTTGAAGAAGCTGGGTACTAACTTTGTACTTCACCAGTCAACAACTTATAAGAGACCAGTAGAAATTCCATTTACTGATAGTATTTTGAATGGCAAATGGTAGGAAGCTTCACTTTCAAAAAACAAACAAACCAATAAATGAAAATACCAACTCCCATCTGCCACGTTCATCTACTTCAGGACCACTCTTAACAATATTCACCTGCAGATCTCTCCACAGATGTTTTAAGGGTAAGATATTTGATATTTTAGAAAGTCTGTGTGCTGCTGCTGAAGCTTCTTCAGTTCTTTATGTTTGTGGAATCATGGGAAAGAGAAGGATTATTTATGTTTTGTGCGGAAATTCTAAATAAGAATCAGACCTCTTGCAGACTTTCCCAACATCTCCCACAAGTGCTCATTGAATATTTGGCTCTAGTAGTGTTAAGCACCATCATTACAGATTAGGTGCATCTACCCCAGGACAAAGCAAACCAGATGAACTCAAACAGACAACTTTTCAAGACTACTGAGCATTTAGTTGAAGCAGGAAATACATCTGTAGGCTGATGATAGACTTCTAGAAAAATCTAGTACAAGAATAAATCAGTAGAATATTTTACAATAAGACAGTGGGACAAACTAAATATTTTTATTGTATAATAAAATGTAGAGGAGTTCTGTATGCTTGTTGGCCCTCTTATTATGCCTGTCTTGACCACTTTAGTATTTATGCTTTCTTAAATCAAGTGCAGAATATAGATAATCAATAAAATTGATGTAGCATGCAAACCGTTGGGAAGCTTTAAAGATGTGCTCACCTATCACTGGCCCTGGAGGTCTTAATTCTGCATGTGTGCTAAGATTACAGAAAGTAGAGATGGATCCTTGTCACCACAAATAGCAAAGTAGAAAATTCCCTCTCCCCACCACTGGATAAATGTTTTCATTAGTATTAAAAAAAAATAGTTATTTTGGAATGAAATGCTAAGATGCATTAAACATAACATTCTATGCAAAATAACCAGGTCTCCCATCAGATAGATCAGCAGCATATATGATACCCTGTTAAATGCTGACACAGAAGTAGGAATAACCCTTATGAGGAAAGTATTTCTAATTATAAAATGTGGTTATGTCCACTGCACACACAGACAAGTACAGGGCATATAGACAATACTCAGAAAGTCCTATGATTTTAGAAATATTATTGACATACACATGAATATAAAAGGCTAGTTGTCATAAAAGTGTAGTTAAAAGATATGATAATTTGTTTGAGATATATCTCTTTTGCTCCACAACTTATTCCAAGAAGAGAATTGAGAGATTGTTGGAAAAAGGATAAATTAGGGGTGGTATTGGCATGAAAGTTTGGCATCCTTTATTACTGAAAGATTACAAATACAGCTCCATGTCTTCTATTTTTTTATATAAACTGGTTATTGAAATTAACAATAGGAAATAACATGCAATACTTTTCAGTGCCATCGAAATATATATTGACTCTTGCAGTTTTCTTTGGAGAAAAGAACTCCTTTACTTTTACCCAAGGGTATTTGCCATCCTCTTTTACACTGCGATCTTCAGGGCCAATTATTCTGGTTGGATACACTTCTCATCACTCAATTTGCTGTTGTGTTTGAAGTGCCTGCTTCACATATTGTTTGCAGTGTAAGTATGCATACCAGTGCCCTCTGGAATTGTTGGATTCATCTGAATATGGTAAAATATTTGTTCCTCACTTTGTACTAGAAAAGGCAACACAGGTTGTACATTTATATATGCTGTATAAAAACATTACAAAATTCTTTTCCAGGAACATATTATTGCTCTAAATTCTAATATAATTGGTAGCATTTCCTCTGGAGTCCTTACTTCCTGATTTGCTCCCTACATTTGGTCCCCTGCTTCTATGCAACCATCATTTTGCCATGGTCCCTCCCCAAATCCTCTTGGGCAAGCTGTGAAAGTGTGGGTTAGATGAGTAGACGATGAGGCCAATTGAGAACTGGCTGCATGGCAGAACTCAGAGGGTTGTGATCAGTGGTACAGAGTCTAGTTGGAGGCCTGTAGATAGCAGTGTCACTCAGGGGTCAGTCCTCTGTCCAGCCCTGTTCAATTTATTCATCAATGACCTGGATGAACGGACAGAGTGTCCCCTCAGCAAGTTTGATGATGATACAAAACCAGGAGGAGCAGCTGATACCCGAGAGGGCTGTGCTGCTATCCACAGGGACCTGGATAGACTGGACAATTCGGTGGAGAGAAACCTCATGCACTTCAACAAGGGCAAATGCAAGGTCCTGCACTTGGGGAGGAATAACCCCAGATACAAATACAGGCTGGGGACTGACCTTCTGGAGAGCAGCCCTGCAGAGAGGGACCCAGGCGTCATGGTGCACAACAAGTTGACTGTGAGGCACCAGTGTGCCCTGGTGGCCAAGAAGGCCAACGGGATCCTGGGGTGCGTTAAGTAGAGGGTCTCCAGCAGCTCAAGAGAGGTGATCGTCCCCCTATACACAGCCCTGGTAAGGCCACATCTGTAGACTGTGTCCAGTTCTGGGCTCCCCAGTACAAGAGGGATGTGGAGCTGCTGGAGAGAGTCCAGCGCAGGGCTACCAGGATGATCAGGGGCCTGGAACATCTGCCCTATGAGCAAAGGCTGAGGGAGCTGGACCTGTTCAGCCTGGAGAAGAGAAGGCTAAGGGGGGGCCTGATCAGTGTTCATAAATACCTCAAGCAGTATTACCCTGTTCCCCTCAAGGGAGGAGGTGAGAAGGATGAGGTTGGCCTCTTTTCAGTGGTGGCCACTGATAAGACAAGAGGAAATGGACACAAACTGAAGCACCAGAAGTTCCATAGGAACTTAAGGAAGAATTTCTTGACAGTGAGGGTGATGGAGCCCTGGAACAGGCTGCCAAGAGAGGTTGTGGAATCTCCTTCTCTGGAGAACTTCAAGACTCGCTTGGACACAGTCCTGTGCCACATGGTCTAGGTGACCCTGTGTGTGCAGGGAGGTTGGACTAGATGATCTCTTCCAACCTTAAAGATTCTATGATTCTGTGATCTAAAGCTGTCTCTTCTCTACATGTGTAATGACTATCTTTACTATCCTTAAAAAGTTTTTCTCCTCCTTGTTTGGTGAAATAGCTCCTTGCCCAAGCTCTCTGTTCACAAGCGTATGAAAAGTGATATTTCAGTCACTTCATTTGTTATGTATAAAACCAGCTGGGAATCATACATCTGATAAAAAGGAATATTCAACAGTTCATCTAATGGTCTCCAGCAATTACAAATGCCTTTTGTCCTTCATCACACAAGATAAAACATTACAGATTTGACTGCCTATGCCGTGAGAAGAAAAATGCCATTCTTTTCACAGCATGCAACATTCTGCATGTTGACAGTACCCAAGTTCTCATGTGGCTTTTAAACCTAACAAGCATATAAATATACCTACTAAGAGAATGTGACTTTTCAACTTCAACTTTTGGGGCAATAACTGCAAACTTCTGGTAGTAAAAATAAAAAAGTAAAATAAGTTATTAAAATATTAAAAGAATATGAAAATTTGGAATAAGTTAGCTGGTTTGGAAGTGCCATAAAAATGGAAAATGCTTACTTTATTTTTCTTAGTAAGGTGTCATTCTCTTTTCAAAATTATTTTCCAGCTTTAAAATAGCCAAAAAGAAAAGTAATTTTTAAATAGTTAACAGCACACCTATATGTTGAAAATAAATTTTGAGTTCCAAATGCATTTTAATCAGGTGAACTGATGAAATTTTTCACAATATTCATTTGCTGTATCACACAAAATTATATTTTATATTCTCTTTTAAAACCATCAAAATAAGCAAAGAAATCTGTGATTCCTCCCACAGATTCTAAAGCCAGTCTGTGACCAGATTTTGCCTTCTTAGTGCAGGAAAAAGAGTAACCTCCAGCAGTGCTGGAAAGCTGTTCCTATTTCTTCCCGGATTTTTCTCTAAAGACTCTGCCAAAATGAAGAGATGATATGATGTACTTGGCATCTCAGTCCTTTGTTTCAGGCCTGTTTTTACCCTATCTGAATATTCTTTCTTTCCTGGTCTTCATGAGAAATAAATAAATGTCTGCAATCTTTTTTTTTTTTCAATTATTAATGTCTAAGATTCAGAGAAGAAGAATACAGAATCTCTATCTGAATTCTTGCTATCTTTCTATCAAAGGCTTTTTTAACCTTCTTACCAACCTGGAAGAACCTGCGTTTAAAAAAATGCTATACTTACTAGTTTTACTTCTTAAAGAGAAGCCAGAGATGTCACCTAACAACTGAAGAAATGTGTTTTTTTTTTTTCTTGAGGATAAATACTGTCTTGTGTAACACAAATATCTCTTCAGCCACCAGGCTATCATCACTCTAGTGAAGGAAATAACACACTACTAAACAACTATACCAATACCAAGGTGGGGAGGGGAGGAAAGTTATTTTATACTTCAGAGAAGCTTTCAACTACAGTTTTGCTAAGACTCATCATCACTGATTACTATTACTATTGAATGAATCATTAGTTTATTATCACTGATTTTATGAGAATTGTATATAATCGAGCAATGGTAAATAAATAATAACTAAAAGTCACATTTTTATGCATGTATCCATCCTTTTTCTTGTATATCCAGCCATAAAAATCCAGATATTCCTCCTCTGGAAGACTGCAAGTAAATTTCATTTTGCTTTATCTAGGCAACAAGACTCCTTCCACCCCATGTGACACTGGCAAAAGCATTTGGTGTCAAGGGGAGACTTGAAAATGGACAAGATAATACTGCAGATAATTCAGGGTTGACTGTGAAAATATGACACCTTAGTAACTACATTGTGATAAAAAAGTAAAATAAATAAAAAGATGATCCCTTGTCATGGAATGTGGCAATTAAACAGTTACACATTTACTTAAAGTACAGATTCTATACAATAAAACATCACTTTTCTTCTGTTTAGTGTCCATTAATAAAGCTACCTCTCCTGATCTTGCATTCTGAATGTAGTGCAATTCATCTCTTTTGAGAGAAGTACTTGGCATCATTGTGGATTCTAACACCTGAATCTTGCACATCTATTTAGTTTGTTCTTATTGTGAACTCATTTGTTTGGCTTAGGTTTTGGCTCATTGTCAGTATCAGGAACATATTAAGTTTCTGAATCATTGTTATTTTTTGTTGACTGTTGATTATTTCAGCTGTCAGTTGTCTCCATTTGCCTTTGGGAACTGTACAGTGAAATCCTTTTGAGATCTTGAAGGTGATGTAAAAGGGGAAAGAAAAACTTGGCTCCTCGGCCTATTTTTTCCAGTTTCATGTTAAAAAAATTAAAAGCTTATTTAAAAAAAGAATACTGAACACAGAAAGTTTTGCTTATTTTATTGTTTTAGACAAAAATCAGACGTTATAGAGCTTTGGCAATACTTAGCAAAAGTTAAAAAAATGGCTTGCAAAAGAAATAGAACAATAACAACAACAATAAAAACTTATGAGAAATATTTGATTTTTAAACAGATTTTATCATCCATTTCTTTAGCATGTAAAATTTGCACTTTGGCCTTTGAGAATAAGAGCTTGGGATCCCACATTTTGTCCCTCAGGTTGAGTAAGAAATAGTGCAGTTTTTCAAGCATCTTTCTATAGACTTATAATGAATTTGCCCTGATTCTAAAGAGAGAATAAAAAGTTTTCTAAGAAAAAACATTTGTTAAAATGTGAGGGATAATATAAGTTCTTTAAGTGGTTTTAAGAGACTACTTTAAACAAGGGGTCTCAAACCAAACTCTGGATTCAAATATACTGGAATTTGAAAGATTTGAAATGTTAGCACTTGGCTCTCTGTCTAGTTAGCTTGAAATAACAGACTGATCTTGATGGATTCATGCCAGAAATCAAAAAGTTATAAATGGGAAGCCTGAGAAAAGCTTTGCTGAACATGTATCAGACCACTGATTAATGAGGTTTGGCCCTACCACTGTGATATGAGGCTTGAGAGATAACAAGAGCCATCAGAAGCACTTAAACAATTTTATACCATCTCCTCTAAGCTATGTGGTATTTCCTCTTTTTTCTCTAGCTTCCAGTTAAAGTAACAGTCAAATTGTACCTCACAACTAGCCTGCATTAAGTACCAATGGAGAATGCATCTTGCTACAGGAGGTCTTTCTCTTTAACCTGAAGACCTGAAAAAGCAGGTCCTTTTGGGAAAGGTCAACAGCAGAATTCTGCAACTTTTGTATTGCCAAATCAAAGAAAACAGGCTTGAGTAAAGGCAACAAACAATCAGTTTACATGAAATATCTATCCCTGGTAGTGTGTCTTGAGCCATAAAGGTCTAAGAACATCTTATAGGACTTAGCTTTTAGCTGGAGGCCACATGGGAGGAAGGAAACCCTCAGGGATGTTTCCAGGGGGAGAGCTTTATTCCTTGCGTATTTAACAGCTTAGATAGATAATGATTATTGAAATTGCAGATAAATTTTAAAAAGTTTTAGGTGTTATAAATTACAGGGTTTTTTATCCTTTTTCCTCCACTACAGCAGCGAAACTTTGTAGGGTCCTTCCTCCTACCACCGTTTTTTTTCTTTTTCAAATAAATGGAGAAGTTGTGGCTGACTGTGCATTTGAATACAACCATATTGAGATTCAAATAAGCACTCAGAGGGCAACCGTAGAGAATGCTCTTGCAAGTACATGACAGCAGCTGCTTTACTGCATATAGCGAGCAGTGCTTCTATCTGGATCTCTACACTTCTGCATACTTTTAAAAATTAGTGCAAAATCACATACTCAGTATTTGCATAGATATTTCAATAGGTTTGTTATTTGGCAACCAAATGCCACCAAATGCCGAAGACATTTACACTTCTCAGGAATAAAGACATTGGCAAATGCGAAGACTTACAAATGAATTGAGCTAAAATTTCTGTCTGTGTTCCAGAAGTTTCTTAACATTCAATAAAGTTACCTTCAAGCTTAGATAACTTGGATATATGCTAACGATATATTGTCAGAGTGCAGAATAATAGTTATAAGAAATGTCATTTAAAAACATATTTCCCTAAAAGGTTTTCAGTTTATAAATGCCTCAGAGATATTCTTTCCTCGTTTTAAAGTACTTCGTAAAACTTCAATTATATTCTGCCTTACTGAGATTCTAACATGGTTGCTCATTAGCTGGAGATATCAAACAAAATTATAAAGTCCTTAGATGCCAGAGAATACCAGTAACTTGGGCTAACTACCTCCATTCTAGCAATCCTATGACTATTCATTCACTAATTCGTTCATTCATTCATTACTGCTACACCAAGAGCAGAACTTATTCACATGATATAACTGCAACACTGACACATCAGCTAGGTCTGATTTTACATCTTAGGGAGACAAATACCTATGAACAAGCAACGCAGTGCAATTAAGATGACAAATTCCAAGCAAATAAGTTACTTCAGAAAATTCAAAAGACCAATAATTTTGATTATTTTTTAATAGCAATGTGAAGTTCTGCATTTATCGCCTGATGGAACTCCTGAAATGCATTGTGTGCCTTCAAAAGCAGTCTAGGCTTCTGAATAGGATGCTATAAACCTGATTTCAACAGATTGAAAACAAGATGTGACAAGCAGTTTGACACTAGCCCTCCACTAATTTCCGCTATTTGTAAAGAGGCACATCTGAATGGAAATAGCTAAGCAGAATGGGTCAGTATGGTTGAGGCCATGTCAGTCCACACATAAAAACCTCAGTGCAGGGGAAAATAAGCAGCCATTGATTTCTAGTGAAAGCCCCCAGAGTCTGGGGAAAGCAGCCAAAACGAGGCACCAGCTGCTCTCTGCTGGAAATCTTTTGTGGAAGAGTGAGAGAAGGGAGAGAAAGTTGGTGGGTCTGAAAGGGGAAACAAGACAGAAATCAGGAGAGAAGAGATGCTGTGGACTGCCTCTGCAATGCTTCATTCCCCACATGTGGTATTCTCTGAAAATGAAGGAGGAAGAAAAAAAACACCCCAAAACTTCTTTACATTAATGCAGTGTATTGGGAATGGTTCCAATGGGAATTTCTCATGCTCTTTCACATTCCTTGAATTCAGCTGTATGGCTTTGTTGCATTTTTTTCCCCCTCCTTTTTTTTTTGTCCCCACCCATCTCTTTTTCTAATCCTGCTCTGATTGAGTAAGTATACCCTTCAAATATGGAACAAATACGCAGTGTGATTGCAGCTCCTAATTTCCAAAATTGCATTATGGCAACAATTTTAAGATAATAAATGGAGGATATTTGTTTTCAAGTTTTATATATGTAAGACAACAACCTTTTCTAGATTCTTTCTAACCACCTTCCATAAAGATTTCAATGGGAGTGAAATTCTTCAGTGACAAGTATTAACAACTTGTTCCTGTCCCAAGCACTGCAGGTGTTCCTGCAAAGGAACACCATATTCATGACACTGCTTCAAGACAGCATATATCAGCAGCTTCAGACAGCCTTCAAAGTCCAAAAGGACTTCCATATTTAACTGCCTTAGTAGGTCAGCTACTACCAGATCTAGCAAGCTAGAAATAAAACAATTCTGGATCTATGTTGTGACTTAACATTGGGTCCAAACACTAAACCTCACAAAACTGAGCAAACCTTATCTAGAAAGAAACTATTTGAGGAAAAGCAATTACTTAAAAAAAACTATTAGCAGAGCTAGCCGAAGCTCAGGCAAAGAGCAAGCAAGTTCATAAGTTATTTTCTTTAAGAAAGAAGCCTTTAATTGTAAGCAGCTTTAGAGCAGAGACACCCCATCAATGCTGAAGAGAGGGAAAATGTGACAGCTTCTCAGTTATGGAAAACCCCTCTGACAGTTATGGATAATTTTTGTCATCCTGGCTTTCCTAACTGTGTTTTACCAACAGTAGAAGTTAGAGGAGAGTCAATATTACACCATTGGTCATGTCTTCTTCTCTGTTAAGATCAGCTTCAATTTGCCCTACTACTAAGAAACTTAGGTTGCTTTCAAATGCACACGCACACACATTACTCACGGGACTACGTTATGCCTCAGAGTAACAAGCTTCTGTACTGCCCATCTAACTATGCTTCCAGGGCAGCGACAAGGTAAGCAGGTTCTAACTTACCAAGTCTTTAATTACAAGTATAATGCAGTCTTCTCTGAGTATTTTTAAGTATCAGCCAATTTGCTTCAGATCTGAAGTGCCTCAACAAATAACTCTTATCTTTTTTAAATGGGAGTATCCAATTTCTTATTGCCTTGCAACTGCTTCATAGTGCCAACTTCAGGATCACAACTTCTCAAACCTTTAACCTAACAAAATTCATCTTCACAGCTTGCCAAAAAGCCTGCAAAGTTACCAAAACAAATTTTAAACACTCTTTGTTTTATTGCAGATTATGTAAAAACTACTTCACCACATAATAAAATACTTTGAACACAACTATATGACCATTTGCATTTTGTGTTGCTATCTGAACCTCCATACATTAACATCCTTCCTTTTTCCTTGTTTTCATAGCTACTCCTTTCCCCTCTTCACATGGCACAGGAATGCAGGGATACTACACAGGAAAAACCTGTGGTTATTTACTGTAGGCTGCCACAGTAGGGGCTATGTGTACATGTGTTTGCAGTTATACAGTTGGGGCCCAATTTCATTTAATCCTTGCCACTCTAGTATCTTCAGCCTTGATCTTCACAACTAGAGTTGTAAACCTTTTAAAGCTGTGTATTTGCAAAGCCAGCGCTTGTCACTGTTGTAGGACTGGAGCCCTTGGAAAACTAAACCTCCTGGAATCCAGAGCAGTGTAATGGTTCTGAACAGAATCAAATCACCTTCAAACAACAAAACACTTACAAAAAGGCAGGACTGCATATTTCCTTCATTCTCATTCAGGCTTCAAGAGTCTGGACCATTCTAGCAGAAAGTTATATAAGCCAGAGTGAGGATGATGCCTGAAAAATCCCTAGCTGCTCATATCCGCAAGAAAGTACATTCTTTCACAGTGCATTGTTGGCTGCATCATTGTTGAATTTTGAATAGACAGGCATAAAATAAAGCCAAGTAAACTTAAGCAGAAGAAGAAAGCTAGAATATGATAGCAAGGTGTTCTGGGAGCACTGTGTATGCTTATATTACTGAGCTAAACAGATCAACATTAAGAGCAGATTGTTTTATTTGAACAAAATAGGAAATTCCTTTTGCATCCTGCTCACAGAGCCTGGGATATCTTTGTGTTGTACCATGTCTGAATAGAGCCACTTATAAAATTCAGTAAATGCATACAGAATAATCTATTTCTTTACTGCATTTTTATGCAGATTTATTGGAATAAGCACTAGGTAACCTTGCTGTTGTTTCGCAATTATCATCCACTTTATAAACTTTCCTTATTTCAAAATCTTGGAGTGCAATTTATAATATGCCTTATATCAATATATAATATGCCAGTATATAATATGCCTTATGTCCTGCATACACAGAATCACAGAATCATATAATGGTTAAGGTTGGAAGAAACCTCTAGAGATCATCTGGTCTACCCCCGCTGCTCCAGCAGAGACACCTACATTACAATACGTTATAAAATATATCATTTTCTTTAGCTCCAGCAAATTCTCATTTTATCTGTATTATTACCTTTTTTTTCAACACTAAACCTCTAGTACATTTTTAAAGTATGCATCACATCTAAGCCAAGTATGGGATAACCAGCTTATTATGACAGTTTGCATCCTCAGCTTGTATACACAGTTAAGGCAAACAAATACAACCACTGCAGATTACATCTAGTAAAATATGCCCTACTGCAGCATGATTTGTTTTTATGTATTAAAAATCATCATTTGATTCGAGTAGGCAAATGAAGCTCACCTGTTAATGCAAGGTTTTCCTTACCAGAATGGGAAGATGTGCATGTGTGTGTAAAGCTAGACACATATTAATGTAAGCAGAGAAATAGTTATTTAGAAGAGAATAGAAATATGGATAAGTCATAACTCAGATTGTTATTGAAAGGCTGAAGTTAGAATTTGTAATGCCTCTTAGAAATGCTACAGTGCAGAGATATATACTTCTATCATTAGAATATTTGCCATCTTTCCAAACTGCATTTCTAAAAATAAAATACCTAAGGCAAATTAATTGGTCTTCCCTTACTTTGGGATCTTCTCCTATAGAGAACTCCTAAAGGCATAGTCAAGGACCATAAACACTAAATCAGAATAACTACAAGCAGATTATCTTATAGAAATCTTAACTGGAAAAACACACATGAAGGTAAGAAAAGTACTGCTTTATCAAAGAAAACGAATTAAAAGTTGAAAATACAACAACGTAGAAAAAAAATGCACTATGATCATAGTCATTAACTAGTGGAAAAACATTTAGCATTTCAAGATTACTTCAGAGTTCCTCAACAAATTGCAGCCATCAGATGAACAAAAAGACTGGACTTTGGGCAAGGACTACCTCACTGGCTGAAAACCTTACCAATATTCTTGGCATCAGCTTCAGGCTGCTGAGTGATACACTCCCTTTGCTTCTCTCAAACACATTTGGCATACAATGATTTTAGGAGAATCAAAGACTGTAGAGGTCTGCATGGCCTATTGTGCCACAGCTACCAATACTGAACTCTGCAAGTCTGCTAGTGCAAGATAAAGTTTGTTTTGAAAGAAAACAAGAAAACAAACTTTGACTTTTCTTTATTTTTTTTCTCTTCTTCTTCAGAGATGAGAGCAGCTCTTGAAAGGCAAAATTACACCATGTAATTATCTTGGCCCCAATCCTAAAACTCTCAGTGCTGTATCAGGAGTATATTACACGGCCTAGCTCAACCAAGAGCAGACACTACTGAGTTATATTTCTGTGCTGTCTCCCCAGCAAGTGCAGAACAAAAAGTCTTCATCCAAAATACAAAGGAATAAAAGTAAATTTTACTGTTCTTATTTGAAATGCAGTATGATTTTTTAATTTCAAGTATGCATAGGCTATTTTAACTTCAAATTGTTTTATAGAGTTTATTTATGAGACTCTCCAAAGCCCAGAATTCCTTGCATTTTATAGCCAACACTTACATCACAATTCCTCACTATTAATGAGGACAGCACAAAGGCAATCTATGCACCTACGTGATGACTATACTTTCCTGAAAAAATAGTTCTGCTGTTTATTGATTGCACCATAATACGCATAGATTGACAGGATTGAACCTGTTTCTACAGTCAATCACAAAGTCAATAAACTCAGTGTACACAGAGTAGTATATGGTGTCAATGAATCTAGGGTACTGGTGAGGCCCACTCCTTACACACATAGAAAGAGACAACATGGTGTACAAAATAAGGTGTTTGGAAAAACGGCATCCTTCCAGAAACTCGACGGTTATCCACTACCTCTTTCACCAGTGTAGGCACCAGAGACTCTGCAAATCACTCCAGACATTGTTCTTTACACTTTTCACTCAACCCTATCCTAAAGCGCACCCCTGAAGTGCCTTTCCCAATGCAATAAATATGCTTGAATTGTGGACATTTTTAAAAATAGTGACTGATGAAAACTCCAAACCAACACTTAATGTTGTCATGAGCCTATCCTGAAAGAACAGATTAAGCAATAGACATTTCATAAAATCCAGAGGAATTTTTCTAAAAAGAAAAAAATAAAGAAAAAAATATTTTCCAGTGAATGCAACATTTGAGGAAAAACTTCATTCTTACAACAGTAACTTCTCTCTAGATCACCTATAGGGGAAAACCCTTAAGTGTAAGGCACAACATCACATTTCTGTGCTTTCTGGCTTGGTGGAACTTATAAATGACAGGGATGGCAGTATTTCCCTAATTCTTTTTACAAAGTGCTTGGCATGATAAATGGTCAAGGACTCAGCAAAACAGTTAAAACAAATCTCCCTCTACACACAATAGAGGGGCTTTCATTCCCCTTTCCTCACTCGTAAGAATGTGTCCTTTTTATATTTATTTATTTTGCGTACTATATTTTGAATAGTCAAGAAAAAACTACTAATTCGATGTATCTATAGACTACAAACAGTCTTCATATAACTTCCTCCAACTGTGTTCAGAGCAAGTGTTTCTCATCCATTAAGTCACAAGACAATTATAAAAAGATGCTAAGGAAAAAAGAAAGTGTATGAATCTTTGCTGCACTGAACACTACTGGAACTGAATGTGAAACAGCAATCACAAGACCACCAGGATGGGTAGAACCATGTGCAGTCAGAGGCACCACGGGAAGTGGAAATGAAGGATCTGAACCAAATGAGAAACCAGACTTCTCCAGTTCTCTCAAATGTGGTTTGATACAAAATGACTGGAAAATAGTGCAGAGAGGTCTTTTAACGTTTTTCTTTACAGATACTGCATCTATCACACTCCAGGATGTAGCAAAATGTCAATTACCATCATAAATGTGTTTGTAAACTGCCACACAAGACTGTAAAAGAACATTCATCAGTGGTGCTCTGTCTGCACAAACCCTGGGAGTGCATTATTTTGAGCAATGCTTCTCTTACATTGCAGAGGAACACTAACTGAGCACAACAAAAATCACATGGGAGGCCTAATGCTGTTATATTCCATCCAAGTCCAACACTGCAAGAGAAATTACCAGGAGAAAAAAGCCTGGCCAAAACCTTTTGTATGCCGCATGCACTGGTATCAAACTCCTAAACACACACACTCCACACTGCAGTCTAGATCCCAGTTGTTTTGTCAAACATACAACCCATACACACCCTCAATTCATCCTTATTCAGAGAAGACTTGTAATAACAGCTGCAAAGTTTCACCCAAATAAGTAAGCCTGGGATCAGCCCTTTTTGAAATGGGAATCAAGATCTAAAGACGTGAAAGAGTGCAGAGAAAGTATGTGCTCCTTACAGATATCTTGCCATGCCTAAACATCCAAATATATGTTGAGAGCTGACTGGAAGTCTCTGAGAATATAGCCAGAGGTTGCACACTATTAAAG
Source organism: Nothoprocta perdicaria (assembly GCF_003342845.1). Lineage (NCBI taxonomy): Eukaryota > Metazoa > Chordata > Aves > Tinamiformes > Tinamidae > Nothoprocta > Nothoprocta perdicaria. The sequence continues at coordinate 805,923 of NW_020456221.1, read as the reverse complement.
CCCTCAAGACCTTTATTGATATATGCATTTTAAACACATGTATAAAAATCAACACCTTTTTCTTCTCAGAGTAATAAATAATTTTTACCTTTGGTCACCCACACCTGTGGAAGATGCCAACAATGCAACATCTTTTGAGGTCATTTTTTCCAGCACTTCAAATGTGCCATCCACAAATGTGGTGCTGTGCAACTAGGACCTGTCCAACGCCCATGGCCGAGCTCCAAGTTGTCCATGTCGGGATTCTCTCCCTTTCATGTGACATACTGGCCAGGGGACCTTCTGTCAATGTGTGCCTATGCTCAAACAACTGCTAGTCATTTTGCTTTTTTTTGATGAATGTTATAAAAGTGAAAGTCTCCAGATTATAACATGTTACCTCAAAGCACTTGAGCAGAGCTAAACCTCTGAGCATGTCACAGCTCCTCCTCCAAGTTGATGAGTTGAATGCATTTTAGCTGGGGGAAAGCCCCAAGTTTCCCCACACAGGCTTGGCCTGGTCAAGACTGTGTCCACCTTGCGTTTTCCCTCTTCTATGCACACTGTTTCCAAACTTTCAAAACTTAATTGCTATGAAACCTCCAAATTTGCTAAATTTCCAAGCTAAAATAAGCTTGGAATCCCATTGACTCTCCTTCCAAATGGATGCCTCAGCTTACATACATTTTTTTCTTTCTGTGTCTCTCTGATTATAACATACTTATTCCTCTTCTATAGGATCTGGAAGTGGTTTCCATTACCCAGCTCCACATGCATGTCCCAGACCCATCCCAATTCTCGGGGAAACAGCATGCACATCATTTTCTGTCTGTCCTCCTTCTGCCCATTGGTGTCCCATTGGTTTCCTTTTGAGTAAAATCTAATCCAGAGAGAGTCGCCAGCTTTAAATGAGTCTTCAGTTTGGATCACTGAGCAGAATCTGGACTTTGAGGTGGGCCACAGATTTGGACATGAAATCTCGTGTTCATTCGATCTTGGTTTTACTAGTCTAAAACATATTATCATTCTCCTGTTTGTAAATGTCCCTGTTCAGGTAATAGGTCTCTGTTGCACACTTAGCAGAAAAAAATCACTTTTCCTTCTCATAAATTTTGCAAAGTGCTATACATGATGTGTAAAATAGCCTTGTACTGTGCATCTAATCATCTATCATCTGATATCTGATATCTGATATCAGTATCATCTGATATTTCAATATCATCACTAATTTTTAAATACTCAGCATGTTTGCGGTACATGCTTATGACCTCAGTTTATGGCCTTAATTCAGTATTCATCCACAGCTCTAATTGATGACAAAATGTTTCTTGTCATAATACATGTAAATTTGTTTTATTATGTTTCAAAAAGTAAGGAGGAGAAAGCTGATTCTTATTTTGAGAAAAAGAGAATTGCTTTTTCCTGCAGTTCACAGAATGTGCAAGGTTTCAGACAGCAGGAGAAAATTAACGCACACAACAAACCAGCTGGTAAACAATTAATATAATAATTTGAACTCTGCTCCTGCTGAAAGTTCAAGAGAAAGAGTAAGAAAAACTCAAAAATGTAGAAACTTCAATAAAACTATAACTTCAATAACAACAATAACAATAATAACTTCAATAAAAGTCTGCTAATAATATCAATTAGAAGGTTTGTAAAAATTTGGCAGAAAAATAAGAGATACAAAGGTCATTCACTTTAATTCACAAAAAAAAACCCTCCTATCTTGTTCGGCTTCAAAACACATTATTAGTTGTCTGAATGCATACATAAGAAAGAAAAGAAACTGAGGTTTACTCCCTAAAGACAACTTCACAATGAAAAGTTGTGTTACTGCCTTCAAATTGGGATATCTGGGGAAGTGCTTCAGTACCATTGCACATACCAGTGTATTTCTGTGACTTGATTCTGGTTCAGTTTGGAGATTCACCTCAGTTACCAAATTAACCTACAAAGCACTTCAAATGCTGGAGTAGGTGTTTATGGCTTGTTTAAGCTTGTTGCTGAAAAGACATCCATCTTAAGGCAAAGTACAAATGCTTTTTCTCATATTTCCTGTCTACTCAGGAAGGAAAAACACAGATTGAAAGGCAGTATTTCTAGCATCTTCAAACATAAAGAAAACACTATAAAGTTCTCTGTATGTCTCTTGCTATAAAGCACACATACCATTCACCAATATCCAGTCAGGAAAAAAACTTTAAAACTTGATTTTTCTGAAAGTAAGTGCTCTGCTGACCGTCACATAATTTTTTGCACATGCTCTAAATGTAGTCAAAACATCTGTAATTTCAAGTTGAATAGCCTGAGTTCTCAAAGTATTTTCCATAAATAACTTTCAGACAAAAAGCATGGAACATCCAACAACTTGAACAGTCACTTCATTTTTATGCTAGAAGGAATAGAAATCCCATAATGATAAAACAGCCAAGCTGTACCTGGCTTCCAGCTTTGGACATGATGGCAAGAAAACCACCGTAACAATGGAAAAAAAACAAGATAGATTTCATCGACTCTATGTATGTTTTAACCTCGTTACATTATTCTATATAGCTTAAAAGTAAGGATGTTAGGTATTTGAAATATACATAATATCTATAGATTTTTCCAACTTTATTAACTCCCTAGTTTTATTTGTTGGTAAAAAAAGCAAAAAAAAGCAAAGGAAGGAGAGGAGAGGAGAGGAGAGGA
>NW_020456221.1:788695-803224 GCF_003342845.1 Nothoprocta perdicaria | reverse complement strand
AGGAGAAGAGAGGAGAGGAGAGGAGAGGAGAGGAGAGGAGAGGAGAGGAGTAATTGTACTGTTCTTCTCTAACATCCTGCTTTACTACTTCTTGCCATTTATCTTAGTTTATGTGCAATATTGTCTTAACTGTGATGCAGAGGGAGGTATACATACTGCCCTTGAAGTGAGTCTGAGATACTGATTCATTGATTGATTTCTAAAATGCACTTATCTAACAATTTCTGAGTGCTTGTTTAGAGATTAAAATATAAATAGACACTTGTGATCACTCACATCTCAGCATCACTTTGACAATTTTCTGAGTTAGTAGATGGATCTTGATCTATGTTTTGAAGGTCAACAATTCCAAGTTCTAATGATGGATGGGACTGTGCCAGTTAAACAATTGTAGACTCTCTTGAAATACTACTTACTTAGTATTTACTTGCACTATGATAACTTTAGTTTACTGTTTCCCAGAAGTTTGTTTCCCAGAAGAATTCACTATGGTTTCGAGCTAATAGAGTATGCAATACAGTATAAAAAGTAAAATATTATCTATGGATCCACTGTTTCTGCAGACACATGCAAGACCATTCTAGGTATCTTATGCCTGGGTCAGGCATGTGAATGAAGGCAAGGAAGCCAAGGGCTTGTAGCATGACAGTGTCCCTAGAATATATTGCCTGAAGTGTTAGGGTCATGAGCAGGGGTGTATAGACCAGAGACGCTGAACCAGAAGAAGCTGTATGTAACAGACTGCAGCCGAACTAGTGCAATAAAAAAGGCCCTTCAATACCTTTCAGGCCTTTCTTTAGCATGGAACATTAGCATTTAAAGTCCTGTATCTAATAGGAAAACTTATCTCAGCTCATACAAACTTGACAAATGATGCAAATCAGGGCAAAAGGCCAGGCTTAATTCATTCTCCATCTGGTTTAGTTGAATTTGGCCACTGCTTTACAGACACTATATGAGATTCAGTGCTCTTAAACTTTTTTGATTCTGAAAACAGCTGGATGAAAGATTTGAGAGAAGCCTTTACCTTCTGCTCCATTTGTTTTCATTAGTCCATATTAGATGCTCTGCTGCAGATTTACAGATTCTGATAGCTTCTCTCCGATAGTGTGATAAATGAGCCTCACAGCTTATAACTTAACTGTTGAGCCCAGATGGCAAAATATCCACTCCAAGAAAAGACAGTGGGTCATGGAAAATAAAGGGTGTGGAATAAACTGAGGCATCAAGGCATTGCTGAATGTCTCTCCATTTGCCTCAGAGTCTGAAGTTGCCCTTCTATGGTGCAGGAAATCTGCTTGCACTGCCTGCAAGAAGGACAGTCCCATAGGAATCTCTCCCTTCATTTTTTCTGTGGTAACAGGGGGTTCAAAGTGCCTCCTAATGACAACACTATGCACATAAAATGAATTCATATTGCTATTTTTAGGGGATGATTAGGAACATATGCTTACTTAGAAAATTTTCACATAAAGTGTATTCATCACAAACTTTACCACAGTGTTAGAAAGAGAAAAACATCATAGACTGGCACGGAAAATTTTGTATTGTATATGAGCAGAACATCATTGACTTCCATGGGATTAATAATTCATATATTTTATCTCATTCAGGGCATTTCAGAAAGCCCATTATACCTATATTTTCTGTACAGTCAGTAAATTTTCTAGCTCTTAAAACCCATGAAATGAAAAATAGGCTCAAAAAGCTATAACACTATCAATACATTAATATTTATGTAGCTCTTTTCATGACAAACATTCCAAAGTGCTCTCCAGTAAAAGAAAATGAAATAAAGCATACACAGAATGCAGATGACTTCAAGTTAAAAGGTCACTTAAAAAGAAAACTCAAACGAATCTGTTTGGCAGTAGGATTGGCCAAGTTCACCCAGGTAACACATGGAAATCTTACGCCCTGCTTTAAAGCTCGCACTGGCCAAGTTTTAAGAACAATCTGTCAAAAATCACAAAACAGTCATAACAACTGAGGTGGACAAGATGAGCCTGTTCCAGTTCAGTCAAATAAGCAGGTGCTGTGCCAAAGCATAAGGAGTACCTCTTCCCTTTGTCCATTTACCTAAATCAATTAATATGGATTTGCAACATCAAATGTAAGTAAAGGTAAACAAGCTGATAAAAATATAGTCTTCCTTTTTTTTTTTTTTTTAAATTTCTGCTAGAATAAACTCTCTTCACACATCCCAGTAGTAAATCATCCGTATATATTATGCTAATTCCTTACCATAAGGCAGCTGTTCATGAGTGCAAACTAAATTTAGAAGACAAATACTCTTTAATGCATACATACTGGTTTTCTAATAGTAGGTTTTCTTCATAGCTATTTTTTTTTTGTTTGTTTGTTTTTTAAAGATTATGCTTTACCCAAAACTATCCTTCAAATTTTTGATGAGGTTCTTTACAGTCTGACAAAGCTTATGATTAAAGAAACAAACTTGTGCATACTTGGGACCATTAGTGATCACAGGAAAAATGAACAAGTTTCATTAGGTGAGAATAACTTGAGATTGTTTTCCCCCATTTGGCAATATTGTATGACAGAGGGATAGGCTGCAAATGCTGAATGTTCTTATTACCTAAAAAATCTTTGGATTGGAAACAGGAATTTCTGTAGCTATTGGAGGACTGGAGATCCTTATCTTATCCTTATCGGATCCTTATCCATCTTATCTTTTTTAAAAGTTAGTCAAACCAAAAGTCAGTCATCAAAGGACTGCATCTATGAAGTGACGAGGTGTGTTCTTTGAGACCAAGAAAAGATACATTCTTTTCCCAGAATTAATATTGCAGCAAGAAAATCAGGTTTGAATTTGTGGCTTTGTATGCTTATTGTTTAAAAAAAAAATTATCTTTGAGTTCAGTTAATGAAAGCATTATATTTTTTGCCTTTAACTAAAAAAAGAACATTGCATTTTTATAGGTATCTCTTTTATACTCACTTATTTTACTAATATTATACCATTTTGTTTGAACAGTTTGTAAGTTATTCAGTAGCTTCACAAAATCCTGCTGATATTCACAGGGGAACTGTTCAGTTTAATTGAGAATATTTTAATGATTCTTTAGCTACACATGAGCTCACACTAGTTTTCAAGTATGCACTCTGTGTCAATATTGACTTTATAGCCATCATAAGACAGTCAGAACTAAAACCAAATATAGTCTCATTTGGACTAGAGACTCATCTTTTACGGTTGTAGCCTTCTTCCTGCACCAACTACCTCCTTCCATCCTGTAGAGATTGTTAATGCATCCTGAACAAACACACACTACAGGATTTACACATACAGCAATTTTAGAACAAAAATAGGTTTTGGTAAAAGGATAATAAAAAGATTAATAACTATTTTGATTCCATATTATCAGGACAATATATTTATATACAAATAAGGTACTGAAGACGTAGAATTTAGAAGACTATTTGGTATTCTGTGATTTTAATACAGATCCTATCAAGCCTATAGAATATATACTGAAGTATACATATTTTATATATGTATATATATACACACACACCGAGTTATATAGTTCATTGAAGTAAGCCTCCGAGACCTGAAAGGAATTCAAGAGATCAAATGCTTTGATTGACTAAGGTGATTCAGAAGACAGAGACAAAAAATGCTTCTTTCCATAATAAAACAAAAACATCTGTTTTAGAGGTCAGTAATTTCCATAAATTGTCCACTTATATGTAATACAAAAAGCAGACAATATTTTGTCTGTCAGAATATTTGTCTGTCAGAAGTTTCAATTGCGGTGTTTTTCATTCATGTCCTGTTTAGAAAAAACTGTGAAGCTGAGGACTAAACAGAGAACTACTAATGAAAAGTTGGATAACATGTCAGATTTGAATCTAGGTGAACAGTAGATGCCTACACAGCTGTGCAACAGCATATACATATGGGATCAGGTCCCCTCCATAACAGGGCAAGGGGAAAGCTTGAAGAAGAATGAGGAAATTATATCCACCTAGTAATTTAGAAAGATCTGTATCACCATTTGACACCCACATCTGTTAACCTAACGCTACAAGTACACAGCTATCTCTAATGCAAGATGTGATAATGTTTAGTTGAAAGATTGTATGAAAATTACATGCACTAAAATTAAAAGAAAGGCAAAATTGTCAAACACATTTTGTGTGTCAAACACATTAGGTTTGACAAATTCAGGCTCCTGCTTGCATACTTGCTGGCTTTCTTGCATACTCATAAATTTACACATGTGAAAATGGCTGAATCTTTAGAAAAGTTTTACTTAAGAACTGCAAATTTTTGAAATGTCTTCATTACTTAAAGATAATATATGAAAGATTCTTCCAAAGCACTACCCAAAGAAAGAGAAAGACAAGTGCACTTTCTAGCCCCTTAGTGGAATGAGATGGTGAGGTCACCTCTATCTACGGCCTTCTATCATCCAAAGTATAAGGCAGTTATATACATGTTGAGTAGGAAAGCACTTCAACTTAGCCAATATGAAATAATAATATAAAGAAGTGTCTGTGCAAGCAATCCCACCCTTTTCCAGAATTCAAATATCTGCCTAAAAGTTGCAAGAAATGCCTCCAACTGTTCAAGAATCAGAACTCCAAGGATTTTCTTTTAAACAGAAGAATTTATTTCTTTTGAATAATAAATGCTAGAGAAAGAGATATGGTGCTGACTTTTATGTGTAGTAACTTAAGTGCCATAATATTTATCAAGGCAGTTGGTTTAACCTGAGGCTGACAGTTCAAACCTGCAATCCTTTTGAAAATAGACCTTATCCAACACTTCTAGGCTGGGTTGGGAAGAGGGCAGAGAAAGCCTCCTCCAGTCTTCTGTGAGATATGTAGAAAAGAGTGTAAGGTTCATCCAGCCAGAAAGAAACCACTAAAACAATTGGCCATGTATCCGGAGTTTAGGGCATTCTCTGGCAAAAGAAAGGTGTGGAACTAATGTCTGCTACTGAAATGGTTTGCAGATATTTTTGCTCGGTAATTGTATAATGTAAAATGAAGAAGCAGCTCTTGAGTGGAAATGCAATACATTGACAAATTCACTTTCCTGAAACAAGAACTACAATATATGGTATTTATTTACCTTCTGTTCGTTACTGCACTTGCAATTTCTGTGCTGTGATGGGATTCCTACAAGTGTTATTCCAGAAGACCAAAATGTCTTTTACAGGACTTGAAAAGATTCACAATTATCATAGTCAATTATTCTTGACTATGTTTTTTACACTATATTTCAAGAGCATAATGCTATATTTGAAGAGCAGGCTCAGACATATCCTGGAAGCCAGATTGGGTTACCTGCCTCTTACATTCAGTCACATTTCCAAGCTGTTTGATCATCTTGGAAATGCACCAGTTATGGTTAGCAGAAACAAGATTGCTCACTTTACCATGAGGAATTAATTCAGATATATTCAAGACGTACACTTGTATTTAAAGTTATACATGAAGAAGAGACAATTCATCCCTATTAATCCCCAGTGTAGCAAGGCTGAGTTGTCTGACAGATGATAATTGCAGCCTCTAGCTTCCCACCAAAGTTTTGCCACATTTGCACTCCTTCAACCAGGCTCCAAACCTGACTCTGCAGAAATGAATAAAATCAAAGCAAGATACTATTTTTGTAGGTAAATGGTGCATATGGGAAATGTTGAAAAATATCTTCCTCACTTATCAAGAAATAAACTGAGAACCTCCCTCCATACCTGGAAATACTGGCACAGTTTTACAGCATCATCTGGAATTTATCTTTTACTTATTAAAATTCTGACTGTAATGTGAACATGAACAGTTTCTAGTATTCTATATATCAGCTCCATGTGAGAAATAAAAAAAGAAACAGAGATGCAACTTGTATAATTCACATAAAAATACTTGGGATATCCACCCACTGTTCCAAGTGGAAGGGCATTAACTGTAAAATTATTATTAGAAGTTTGCCTTAAGACTTTGTAGTGGAAGTAAGAACTGTATTTTTCAGTAAAATAATGTAAGCTTTAGCATCTGGAGACTCCTTGCTTACTAATTAGAAACTTAGGTTTTAATGCTCTCTCCACCAGCATTAGAGCAGATTCAGTGAGATAGTGACCTATTTAATTTGGCTCCTAAAATTAAGCCTGAGCAGACTTGGAAGTACCACGTGATGATCTTAATGACTCTTTTTTTTTCTATAAGAACTGTTAACTTTCAGTTTCACATCTGTGTCACACATACCTCATTGGAAAATGCATCAGAGGTTGTCTTCTATTCCAATGGCTGAATTGGAGAGGAAAAAACCTGGCACCAAAGATCCATGTTAGCAGAGTCACAGGAACAACTTTTCAGCAAGTCAAACTAGCTGATCTAATCATCTCCTTGAGCTTTTACCTCTTTGAAACAATGATTAACTCCTTAATGTTTAAAGTAGTTTTTTTTTAAGTCCCTAAGCTTGTGCCTCCCTGCTCTGAAGTCAATTTCCAAAATCCATTACATTCAGTAGATGCTGTATTGGGACCTTAAAATATAATTTTAATGGTTAAATCAGCGGCTTTAAAGTACACACTTACTTTCTTATCTGTTGAAAATTCTAATGCCTCTCTGTAAAGGAACAGAAATGTGGTCCTTTTATGATTAGACAGATTCATAAAGATCCTTATGAAAGCAGGATTTTTTTTAATGGAAAAGCAAAATATCTTATGCACTGAAGTTCACTCAGCAATGTATATATTTTAGATGTAGCCATTTAAACTCATTTTTAGACTAAACATTTTGTTCTACCCTCCAGCTAACTGCTCTAGAGATGAAAGACACCATTATAAGCTAGTCCCCTTTGCCTTTGAAGGTACAAGTTTTCCTCCCTCTCCACTCATAAATTTAAACCAGAATGAAGAATTTAAAAACAAAAAATACAGAAGTATGCAAATAGTGTATCATCTTTTTTTTTTTTTTTCTCTGTGGTACATTCATTATACCTAGTTCCTTTTAAATTTTTCTTTTCAAAACAAAAAGGCACGCTGCTACTTGTATATAGGTTGTTGTTTTGAAATGACATGAGTCCAAAGCTCCAGAGATACCTTTTCAAAAGTCCTTGAAGAGGCCTTTATAATTTCCCTTGACTATTGATCTCTATCTTTCTACTGGCTTAAGTGTAATACATATTAGCAGAACATGAAAGAGATTTTTGAAATTGTAGGTATAAAATCATTAGCATAACTTTGAGTTTTGTTACACGAGATGGGGCAAAATATGTTTTCATGTATAAGTGATCCCAGAGTCCCTCTTTGTCCCTTGCTGTCCTTTCCTCATACCCTTTAATCATAAAAAATGCAGAGAGGGGAAAAAAGGCTTTCAGAAATCCCTGTGGTGGGATAAACCAGAGCTGAACCTTCACATGATTATTCTGGAGAGAGTTATCTAAGCATGGGACTGCTTCATAAACTTCAGGGACTTCATTTGCATGTAAATATTGATTCCCCTCACACAAACTGTTCATCCTTTTATGTTGTTTTTGCATGAACTTGCCCTCTGGAGAATTGATATTTTTTTCATGCTTCAACCGTGTGTTTCTGCTGCCCCAGTCAGAAACATTTCTCTCAGCTGAATCAAATGGAGCAATGAGAATGTGTAGGTTCACCCCCCGCCTTTCCTCTCTCATGCATAAACAATTCACATTTCCTTCCAAGAAAGGAATGAACATTTGACCTTTCTTTTAAATCACCAGATAAGCAAAAGTGGTTGTTTGGGGGCAAGGAGCAAGGGAGGCTGTGAAAATATCCATCAAACAATTTAAGTTAACAAAATAGTCAAGTTCAGTGCTTCCTAAGTAAATCAAACCTCAAAGCACTCCTTGATCATTCAACCAAGGGTTGTATTTTGGTTCTCATGATTTATCCTTGGGCCATTCTCACCAACTGCACAGAAAACTTGCACTGTATGGATTTGACCCTACAGCTTATCCTTATGCAATGAAGTATTTAGCAGAAGTTAGTGAATGTGCCTGCAAGAGATGTAGTTTGCCACAGGCACTAATATTTTGGCAGTAGATTATATCTGTGTAAGAGCGGTGCATACAGCACAGAATAAGCTCATGTCCTGAGGAGTGATGGAGAGAGCAGGTAACGTCAGAGAGTGTCCTGGGATGATCCCATCAGAGGACAGTATGTTCCCCTTTTTTCCTGCTTTACCAAAAGTTGGCATGACAGTATTCTACAAACCACAGAGTGACCATCACAGAAATACCATGTTGTCAGATAAGTAAACTACTCTGATGATATGAGTTTCTTTTTTAATAAGATATATTATAAAATATAAAAGTACAATATAAATATTAAAATTCAATATAAAAATACCTTATTTCCTCCATCACATACTTCTTTTGTGAAATTGTCTGTGTTATAGCAGTGGGATGCTGTGATGACACAATAAAAAGAAGCATCATAATACCATGACTTATTCATATTCTAAAAAGAAATATGAAATAGCTCAGTTGGTTACCAAACAGGTCTTGCTACTGAGTATTGAAATATGACTGCTGCATATTCTATCTGAACCTTATCAATATTTTGAGCTATGTTTGAGCTATACCTGGACACAGTGAAAAATAATTAGCTCCATCTTAAATTATTCATTTATTCTTAGTTGCCTACCTAGTCATTTTTTCAATGAAACCCAAAGTTCCAAATCTTTGTAATAATGTAGTAGTAACTACTAGTAAAAATATCTATAAATAACAAAAAACTGGAAAAAATACTTGTTCTAAGCTTCTATATTAGCTGATAGTGAACAATCGCTTGGAAAACAGCAAACCCTCTTAGAATCAGATTTCTAGAGGAAAATATAATTGCTATTTTTTTTTCCTCTTACAGAAAATTCTCAGATTGTGCAGCAGTTCATACTGTGTTTCTTTTGATGATCAGATAAAGAATTGTAGAACTATATATATATAAAAAAAACCCACTATTAATAGTTACCGGTTTACAGGAAGTATTTTCTTTATCAGTTTCTCCTTATCTGACCTTTCACAAGCAAGTAGCCAGCCTGTGTTTGGCTCACTATTCTGATAAAAAAGTCATAGGCAAATATGGATGAGTGAAAACTATGCAAATATGCATGAGTTAAAAAACATGTTTGTTCTGTGTGTCGAGGATCATTATTAAAATGCAAGTAAGTCCAATCTTTGGTAATTACCCCCAATTCCTTTTTCATTGTATTGCTTTCTAGAAGAAGAGATTACACACCTATTGGTTTCCGCTTATATGGACATTTCTCTTGATTGGAAGATGTAGTTAAATGCTTTGTGCTTGCTCTTCAATGACATGTGGATCATGAATGTGGATGAGTGTGTATGTGCAGGCAGCAGATTCAGTTCAAGCAGCAATGTTGCCTAAATAAATATAATGGTGACTGCAATGAGTATATTCAGCAATCCTTCTTTACCTGTCAAAGCTGATGTAATCAGTGCATTCTTTTCCTGGCAGATCTAGTGTTTACAGATTGACATTTACCTGACAGCTTCTGGATCTCTCCAAATGTCTATCTTTATTTTCTACTGACATTTCAGCTATTGATTTGAAATCCTAGCACAATATTAAATGACTAATTGATTCAAAACTTCCAGTAAATCTCAAGCATCACTGAAAAGTATAACTGACTTAAAAAGAAAAAAAAAAAAGAGAGAATTGTTTTTAGAACAATTTTTAGAACAATTTATTGCTGGCTTTCCAAATTCAGTAGGCAGAAATGGAACTAGGTAAAAACAGAGTTCTTCTAGTTCACATCTTTCATTAAAACAAACAAAGAAAAAGGGATAAACTGATATATTGTCCAAATAATCTGGCCTGGAATTTTAATTGTGCTTTTGACTGCCTGGGGATTCAGAAATTTCAAGCTCAGACCTCAAGATATCGACCCACTGTTTTCACAGTTTGAAAATCTGCCATCTTGAGCAATGCATAAATCCACTTGTACCAGGCAGATGTTATCCACTTTCTTTAAAAGCTACTTTGAGTCTACAAAAGTGGGGTTATTATGGCCATTGTTAAGGTTTGGTAGAAGGAGTTCTTACTACTATACTAGATACTTGTGCCTGCAGGTTCACTGAATTACCTGCAATAATTTGTTTGAACACTGCACAGTGAGGGAGGAGAACAAATAAGTCCAATTTATTCTAGAAGCATTTATTCATTGTTGATATCAGTAAGGGTAATCCAAACAGATCTTGCAGTTAGCACAAAAAAAATCACTTGTGATTTCTGAAATTTTAAAATGCCCAAGTAATAAGGGCTTAGGTGAGATAAATTAATTTTTTACCAGAGATGCTAGGTGGAACTGTAAGGTAGCAGAAAATGATTTATGTTTGTATGTTACCTGGTGCTTTGTTGCAAATCTGGAAGGATGGAGGACATGGTAAAAAAGCTGGGCAACAACAAAATGGCGGTAGATAGAGTGAAACAGTTCCAGGAAAAACAGCTGAGACTCCCAGCATGGCACGGCTGGAAAATTTGGGGTTTTCAGAGAGTCTGGCAGAAGAGGTCTTAGTAGCACTGCATTTTGAGGAGGAACAAGGAAATTTCCATGTCTGAGCACAGAACAGAAGAAGGGGCAGGGGAAGAGGAGGCAGTGGAGATGCCGGAGCAGCACCAGCACATGTTTTGTTTAGGCTAAAGAGTAGCTGCCACGCTGATGGTCCTTAGGTGGTGAAGGTGGTCAGACCTCTTGACCACTGACTCCATTTTACCTTGGTATGAGTGTTTTTGGTTCATATGCTCTGGAGTACATTGTGCCAGCCTGAACCTCAGTGATAAACCAGCATGGCCCCCCACACATTTGAATACCCCCACGCTGCTCTTGAGGTCCCACACCTCATTCTGGGGCAAAATATTTGTCTGTGAATCTTTTTCTCTCTCTCCTTTTCAGTAGTGTCAGAATGTGGATTTCAAAGTGTATTTCAAGTAGTAAAGGGTTAAAAGAGCTGTGATGGGAGATAATAGCCCCCTTGCTAAAAGCATTATATTAACTCACCAGGTAATATGACTGCAATTTTCTTCCATTTTTAATATTTTGTTCACACCAAATGTAAGTCTCTTCTTTCTCCTTTGCTATCACTTTCTTTCCCTTGGCCTGTGCAGGACTTGAAATTTTATGTCCTTATTTCTGCTGTTTATGATTTTAATATTATTTGGAAATACACGCTTTTTTTTTTTCAAAGCCTGCATTTTTGCAGAGAATTCAGGCAATTGACGTGTTGACTATAAATGCAACATATGACTGCAAATGGGAAAAAAAATCATATTCATTTCCTTCCATATTGATATCCTGGGACTACTCTTCCTACATTTACTGCACAGAGTGACATTTACGTGAATTTAATACTCTTATCTCCTTTTTTTTTTCTAGGTTGGCTGCAGCTAGGATTGCCCATAGAGAGCAGAGCAACTAATTGAGCAGAATGCATATGGACATATATATTCATGTTGAATCGCAAAACCAAACCTGCTTTGCAGTTCATTTTTCTGATGCTTTCCCATCAGGGTATAAATCCTAAATTCTATTCCATCTGTCTCATCCCAATTCTTCAAAAATAAACATTTACACATACCGTTATTTTAACCCATTTTTGCATAAATTTTTACAAAGTGTGCTGTCCACCCTCTGGCACTTCAAACTATCTATTTAAGATTCTGTTTTCATCAGGAACACAGCTCAGGGCAGATACCCTGCAGCAGCTCCTTGGTACTGTCCTGTTCTCTATTCTTTGTGAATGCAAAAGAACATCTAAAAAAGAGTAAGATACGATATAATAAAGATATGGAATTTGGATGCCATATGTCCTACAGCAGTTGGGCACAACAGGGTGCTTGGAGAGAACGTCACAGGGTCCATCCTGCTGTGCCTCTGTTCTGCAGCACATGGGTATGTTTCACCCTTAACTATACACTACCTGCTGTTTACACCTCTCTGTCACTGTTTTGCTTGTCCTTAATGTAGTTTTTCAATAGAATATTGGCGGTACTTCAGAATGAATATCCACAATATTTTCAATGCAAGGGCTTTGCGACATTATATTTAACTTATAAGAGAGAAAAGAATTAATACTGGCTTGGAATATAGTCAGAGCCAGAGTAATTATTTTTTGACAAACTGCACTATACTGGCCAGAAAATAAATGGTCATTGTAGAAATGATATAAGAAGAACAAGGCTTGCATCAATATCCCGGCTAAAGATCCTTTTTGCTGATCAGTCACTAAAGAATAGATGCATTTACGCATTGAGAATTGGTAACATTTATTTTATTATTGCTATTTGGAAGAAAGAGCTAGGAAAAAAAGGTCTATGCTGGATAGGCGTAATCAGTCTTATGTTTTTTTCCAACGACTAAACATATAATGGTCTAGAGGAAAGGAATACTCCTTTTGTCATTACATGTATTGATTTAATAGTGCTTCAGGAATGGTCACGAAGAATCCTCTCATGTCACATTAGGATTTTGCATGACATCCTGCAATTATTATCTCCTTAGTAGTGCTACTATATGTGTTACAAGTTTTAAATTATTTCTATCTACTTTCTCTCAAGTTTAAATTATTTCTATCTACTTTCTCTCTAGGCCTTATATTTGGTGATCTAAATTGTTTAAAATACATAGCCATTTCCTTGCAGTGAACATAAATGAGAAGAACAGATTTGTTAGGTCAGCATAAAGGTTCAGTTAGCCCAATATCCTGTTTGTACTGGTGGCATTTGGATATATTAATTTCATCATATATCTCTTTATTTTGGAATAGCATAGGCAAGAGAAATGGGTTAATTTTTATCATTGGAATTCTATCTTTTAGAAAAGCAATGTTTGTAAAGAATATTCTTTATCAGATGACAAGGAATAGCAATGAGGAAAAGATCTTTCTAATTACAGAAGTTGAGAACATATTTCTAAAATAATTTAAAACATTTGTTTCAGTTTTCTAATTCGAAAAGAACAACTTTTGAATCTTTGAATTCTGTTCCTGAGCATTCCATTTCCATTCTCAGAGCATGGAAAAAAACAAAGCTCAAACTACCAAGTTTCAGTCCAGAGGAACATTTTTTTAAAGTGATTAATAAAACAAGAGAGATTTCACAGTGGAAATTCTGACACAACCCTAAGTCCATTGCATCACAGAAAGAAATATTGCAATAGAGGTAGTTTCATAAAAAATAATGGAAAAGTCATAATAATACCAGACTTGCCTCTGCTTACAAAAAGACCTCTAAAGTTAGTAAAGACACCAAATGCTGTGGCAGGGGGAGGTTGTGCATACGGACTACAGGCCACGACCTATAGCATGTCACATATGACATTTCTTGCCCCAACGAGTAAAGGTCCTGACAGCAAACATAAAAAAGACCATTCATGGTACACAACAGACCCTTAGTCAAAAATAACAGTGTGGTTGGCCTGCCACAACAGCTCCTGGTCTGGTCAGAAATACTTCCATATTGGTGTTGTCATGCCAGCTTAGTCCTCTTTTTATGCTGGTACTCTAAAAGCCCCCTATCCTTTATACCAAGTACATTTGTCAGTATAATTGGAGTTAGTGTAAATAAATACTCCAAAGAAATTATTACAAATTGCTACAAATTGAAGGAAATATTAAATGTTAGCCTTAAAGAATTATGGAGGAGAAGTCAGCATGGTGTGTGAATACTTTATTTCTATCTTTGTAGTCATTTAAATCATCAAGCTTTATAAAATTCCCAGAACAGAAATTTTATCCTAAAAGGCTAATATGTTTGCAATTAGTGAGATATAAATTAAGAACTTCTCTCTAAAGTAATTACTATGATTCATTCTTTTAATCAGCTGGTGCAAATTGTGTTCAGAATCTTTGAATTTTTATTTAGTGGAAAATTGAAAAAGACATTTATTATCTCTGTTTCTATCGTTTAGTTTCAAAGTGTGATTTTGAGTTAGAGATCTCCGTGCAGTACGATACAATGGATCTGAATACTTCTGAATACATTAATTCAGAGATTTCCCATGTACACATTTAGAACCTGACACTTCTCTCTAAGATAAAAAAGATCTGCAGGTAAAACTGTTCAATTTCTGTAGGCAGTGCAAAGTTCTCTATAGCGAACGCATGTAAGGTCATTCAACAGAGCTCTCTGTTCCTTACGGGCTTTCAACTTCTAGCATGTTTCTCCATTAAAATTAATCTCAAGGAAAGATGAGCACATAATAGATTTCATAGTTACCATTTGCAACCAAACATTAACTTAATGATCTGTTCTAAGACTAATATGCTTAAATCTCTCCTGAAAATCTAACACAAGTTACAGTGAATCCTGAAAAACACAATAAGGGATACACACTTTCAAATTCATGAATAATCTTGCTACCCTTTGCTTACTAATTGGAATCTTGGTCTTATAAAACATATGTGCCCTTACAAGAAAATGTGTCCTTATAAGAAAAATGTTGTAATATCTCATTGCCTAGTTCCAGGTGTAAGCCTGAATCTTGTATTGGAGGTTAGGACTTTCTGAGCAATAT
>NW_020456221.1:684778-788658 GCF_003342845.1 Nothoprocta perdicaria | reverse complement strand
TGAAAAAAAAAAAAAAAAAAAAAAAAAAAAAAAAAAAAAAAGAACATATTTAGGCAGACTTTACTTCTTCAGGAAGCTGTTAGAGAGTCACAGCATGCTTTTAAAAACCAGTAAGACCAAACAGTGCTAGGCTTCTTTATTCAATTATGTTTGTTGGTGGGAGATGATTTGTTTTAGTTTTCCTCCTAACTTTCATATTAACAAGATTAATTTGGGCATGAGTCACAAAATACAAAATTGGAATCAGATCCAGATTTTTAAAGGATTGCATACAGGTCTTTAGATCTGGGAATTATTTTCTAGATGCTTTAGCAATAATGGGCAGATTAAATTTAGATCCACTTTTTCCCTAGTTAAGGTTTGAGATTTAGGACTGTAGAACTATCTTTAATCAAAACTGTTTCAATATATGGCTCTTCACTCCCAAAGTAGCTTACATCTTAGTATCTGAGCTTCTTTTAAGAAAAAAATGTTAAAATTGTGCTGTATCTTATTAATAGTTAGCCACAGTCAGCAAGAAGAAGCACAATGTAATCTTTTCTTACATATATGGTTACCATGCTGTGTGCAGCATGTGTAGAGTGAAAATAGTTATGAACATGCCAGATTGCTTTTAAGATGACATCTCCATGAATGTCACATGACTCTCAAAATTGCTTTCAGACTCAAGCATGTGAAATTTGCATTCACTCCCATGCAATTTATATGCAAAGGTCTATCTACATGGTGATTTTCTAGTGTCAACAGTAATTTTTTTTTACTCAGAAAAGATGAGCTATATTTTTAAATCCAGCAAAGTGTTGTCTCCACTGAAAAGCAGAAAACAAATCTCCATGGCAATTACAGCCCATCAGCTCTCACATGGACTTTAAATAATTAGTTCTGACAAGTTTCTGGTTGAGTTTATTTAAGACACATATATAGTTTATATTTCTTGTTATGCAAGATAAATTGTTCTGTCTGTATTGCATTCTTAGCAGTCCCTGGCAAAGCAGAGGACACAATACCTTCAGCAGGTCTTTCAGGTAATTAAACTGGGCAGCATGCACTCATTTTGCTTGCTCACCATCACCAGACTATATTGCCATTTGATAGGAGTGGTCTTATCATGAGAACAAATATATGCCAGTGGTTGTGACACAAAAGATCAAGAGAATATCAGCACAGCTCTGGAAGCCTTCCAGGATCAAAGCTGGAAGTCTGAATCAATTATAAGATTGAGCAGTTGAGAAAGGTTTATTGAAATAGTTTATTTACTTAAGCTTGCCTTTTGGGACTGACTGAGATATTTCAGGACTAAGGGCTGCTCCTGCTCAGGCCTAGGTCCTTGTTACTTTCTCTATTCCCAGGCCATAATGAAGAATGCTAGGACTCTCATCTTGACTCCTGGATAGATGAGAGCTTAGACTACAAAACTGAAGCTTAAAATGTTAGTTAAAACACTTTTTAGAGTTCATGACTGAATTAAGCTGTCTACACAAACACAGCATAATTGTTGGCTCTAACCTTAATAGCATTATGTTGCTCAGATGTGACCAGTCTAGATGTGTGTGTAGGCTGGTGATGATTAAGTGCTCTCCAGTGAAGTCAAAGCCTAGTGAGTCATCAAGATCAGTCTCTCACCCATCAGTCTCTCAGCCCTTCAGGACTTGCATGGAAGAGCACACAAGCTCCTTCTTGTTTGCCTGTCATGCTCACTTGTCAGGATGAAACCCAAGCCTAAAGATGCCAATATGTCATTAGAGAGATTGGTTTTATTTCAGAGTGAAACCTGACAGAAAAAAAGATTACTTCGTTTGCAGTACAGAAAAAGCATTTTGGGAATGGAGCTCAGCTGTTTCAAATGTTTGTGTGTACTGGGGCAAGAAGAGTTTGGGTAAGAATTTTGTGAAGCTCTCTCTGTGCTTGAAAGCTCATCAGGTTTAAACTTTCTATTTTTTGTAAATACACTCTCTCTTTAGTTGAGACTTTCAGGGTTTTCAAAGCTTCATTAGTTTTAATTACCCTCTATTGATCAGGTCATGCGCCTACAACAATCAACCTGTTAGTCGAATAGAATTTTAGCCCTGCTTATGGTCCATTCAGTTGTTAAATGGCACCATTACATTTCACAGATTCAGTTTTTAAGTGTGCAGAGTTATAGTCATAGTTCTCAAAAACTTAAAATGCAATCTTTCCCTCAAATGCCTAACAGTTGATAAATACTTAACAAAGCTAACAAACTAACAAATTTGAATCATCACACAATGGTGAACAAAGAAAATCATATAGAATAGAAAAACAATTATAAATACATAATCCATGATCTACTTTGGATCATGTATATCCACCCATTATCCAAAGAAAAAGAAAGGATTTATCCACTTTTTCTGTGGTTGGCTAAAACTGGCAATTTTGGAAACACTCTGAGAATATATGTGGCTGGATTGGGCTAAGAGAAGTCAATGCTGGTCTCATTCCTTTGGAAATGAACAAGTTGGAGTGGTTTTTGAGTTAAATTTCTTGTATATATATTTATCTTCCGATAGAATTCTATTTATCCCATTACAGAAGAATCTTTCTTTTCTGTTGCATAACTGTAAGCAATAAGTTTTATTTTTATTTTTTACATACCTAGTTATTACTTAATCCATATTCAATTGATTTCCTCAAAATTGTGAACATTAAAAACCATATTTTAAAAGAGAATCATTACATTATTGTGAATGATTGTAAACCCAGAAAGTAGGTGGGAGTCAGACCATCTAACCAACACTCATTGCAAGAAGGAAATATTGGATTATACTTCAAAAGCAGTCAGTAGTTTATCAGCACATTTTCATAATACTTGTTGTGTTTTCCAATGTGTTTTAATACAAATATATATGTGTTCAAGCCTTCATCATGCTCACAATAAATGGATATTGGCTCCCTCGGAGAAAGACATTAAGATTTACCGACCTCAAATGTAAATATTACCTGAGGTGAGACTAAGGCCAGGATTTCTCTTAGGGGACAATTAATCTTAATATCCAGTGAGACAGGAAGTTATCATTAGTATTAATATATACATTCTAACAACCTGGTTCATTATGCACATTGAAAATCAATTATGAACGTCATCTCTTAATCAGCTATAACTGGAAACGTTTCTTGTGCAACACATTTTCCTTTAACAATGTAATTTAAAATCTGACATACTAGGAAAAGGAGATCTACTTAAAAAGGGGTGAACAGTAGCCACACAGAGTAAAATTCTTGCTTACAGCAACAGGTTTTAGATGGGGATTCATTCGGTAATGCAGCTGGGCACATATTAATTGTCTTGGAAAGAAATGAACTACAAAAATGTTAATACTTTTCTACAAGACTGAATTTCAGTCATCTTTGAGTTAGGAATTTTCTTCCTTCCTGTATCATTTAATATAATATGTTTCTTTTTTATCACGAACTTGCTGGAGACTTTCATCTCATTTAAAAAAGATTTTTATGTCCTTAAAATTACTGGAAAAAAATGTTTCCAAGAGTATGAATGTGGACTGAATGATTAAAAACCTTAATTTTGATAATGTGAGGAAAAATCTTAATTTTGATAAACAAATGCAATATTTAAGTTGGATTAATGATCTAATGCTTTCATGTTAGGTCGGTTGTAGTCTTTGGGTTATACAGTCAACAGCTGAATGACTGAGCCCTATAGCTCCTTGAGATTTTAAGGGTTTTTTTGGCTCAAATGAAAAAAAATATTTTCCTAAGTCTTTCTGGATTTAATATTTGATTGAAAAAATATGTATTCAATTTTTACTCTGTATTGATAACTTCTACAAAGTATATTATAGTGATGCTGTTATCTCATTACAGGATTTACATAAACAACACATGGTAAATAATATTAAATGTATCACATATAACATTTGAAATTCATAGTTATTGAGACTAATTATCTCAGTTACTGTTGCTTGGCCTATGTATCAATTCTATTTCCAATTGCACATTCATTTCAATACTAATAACTTCAATGATTTGCAGACCAAAGTTATTTCACTGAAGAAATTAATGAATAATTCTGAATAATTAAAACATTAGAGAATTTTGTAATCTGTTTCCAAAATCAAAAAAGAAAAAAGGACAAAAGGCTAGATTCTTTGAAGTAAGCTGAGCAAATAAAAAGTAAATATAATGTCTTCTTCGTATTAGTAAAGCCTCTTTTATGAATTACACTTTTAAAGATATAGGATATCAATTCGACATGACCATAGTTTGAAATTACACATAAAATTCATTACAAATTACATAAAATGCATATATTTGACATAAAAATAAATACGAGGCATTTGAGGAAAATGGTAGTAAGCTTGGCTTAGAAAGATAGTTATCTTTCATAATGACAGACAGTTTGGACTTAAACAGACAGTATGGCATAGGTTTATTGGTTCTGTGTTTAAAACACTTGCATAATTTACTAAGAGATCTCTACTCTACACCACCTCTTTTTTTTTTTTTTTTTTTTTTTTTTCCTTTCCTAGCATAAATAGCAGCTTGGGATCACCAGAAGCAAGAATATTTCTGAGGAAAGATCTTGTGACAGGAACACAATGTCCCTCCAAACAAGAATGGAGCTGTGTATAATTTGACCCAAGATCAATATCCAGAAACTGCTTTTGAGCTTCATTAAAATTGTCAAATTACTCCATTTGGAGTTAAAAAATAGTTTTAAGTACAATTCTTAGCTTACAGGAAAATAATTTCAAGTGTGACCACCTAATCCATTTTTGTAGATAATCAGATATGTTGTTTTCAGTAAGTGAATAATTTTTTGTTCACAGATAATTCACCAGAACAGCTGTCACCAGCTGAATGTATTAACTGACTTGGTTCCATTATTATAACATTATATGTTATATGCAATATATTCAACACAGTAAATTCACTAAAATAGGACAAAAAAAAAAAAGGAAATTCACTATTATTCTTCTGTTAATTAGTTCTTAGAGAGTGAATTTTTTGTGTGTGTGTATACACACACACACACACACACACACACACACACACACACCCCTGTCAAATTATTTAATTATTTTGGTCAAAACTAAGATACTGAAATGAAAAATTTGCTGGATATTACATTACACATGACAAAAAATGTACACACACACAAAATGTATCATAAACATATGACATGTTTAAATTTTTTTTGTATAATTACTTAAGAAGTGACCGGTAATTACCTAAATTCCTGTTTTGAAAGTACAAAGTAATGCACAATTATAATATTGACCAACGGTATTCCGTTCTCATGGACAGAAGTTACATCAGGACATTGCTTGCAGGCTTCATCTCTCCTTAGCATCTTCCAAGATTACTGAAATAAAAGAAATATTCACATTAGTGGTCTCAATACTCTATATTTAGACTAAATCTTTTAAGAGCTACCTTTGGATTACAGCAAGGAACTAAGGATACAGCAGTACTTGTTAGAAAAACACCAGAAATACTTGAGTAAAAATTCATAACTAGCTCACAAAATTAGACCTAGCAGCATTATTGAAAGATATAGCAATATTCCCAAGATCTCTTCCATCCTTTGCTTCTCTATGAATATAGTTCTATAAAGATAGGATAGTCTTATAAAGTTCAGTGCAAAATTTAAATTTAGTGCTATCTCCATTTTAACAATTATAACACAATTTTCACAATTATTATCACAATTACAACTGCAATGATTACTCTGAAATGCATTTTATTATTATTTTCTTCTTTAGTCTTCAGAGTTCTGACATGCACTTCAGCATGAGTTTGCCTTTACCTTCAGTCTTTCCCTCGTTTCCTCTTTCTCATCTCACAGGTTCAAGTTTCTTTTTGAAACCAGCCTTGGACTGACAAAAGAATCTGTGTATAGTTCAACATTTCTTTGTTTCTTTACATTTCTCTGTTCATAGGGAATTAATCTAATGATCCAATTAAATTAACTCCTTTTCTTTGTTCTATGCTTACATTTTTCCTTGTACTGTAACCTCTTATTGCTTGACTATGCCTTTTAGTTACTATGTCATTTAAGCATTAAGCAGTAACAGTACTGCTAAGAGCAAAATACTTGAGCATATGAAAGATTGCCCTAAAAGTCTGTCAGAAAATGCTGCTTACAGAGCATTTTTCTTCATGTAACTCTTTAATGCACCTATTACTTTTCTGAGAATTAAATTGAGATGAATCAGAATTAGGTGAACTTTTAAGAGAAAAGAGATCTTTCAAAAAAATGCTAATTTGGTGACACTGAAAATTTTTATGCACATGTTACTTCTCTTAAACTTCTTTCAGTCAGAAAAAATTCAAAGAATTAATGGAAAAAAATTAACTTCCTTCAATTTTTACTTTATATTTTGAATACTAAGTCATATATACTTGAATACTTGAATACTAGGTCATATATATTTTGAATACTAAGTCAGAAAAAGTCTTAACACAGTATGATTTTCATCTTTTCCATACCACCCTCAGTATTCATATTATTACTTCAAATCCAAAAGAGTCTCTGGTAAACTGAACTGAGAGGGTGAGGATTTTGTAATAACGGACCATGCTAACAGATTGCAGATCCATTCAGAAAACTCCTAAATCACTCATTACTACTCAAACAAAGAAAGCCTGTGGTACTCTGAAGTATTTATGGAAGCATCTGTAAGACATTGGTTTGCTGAACAGAGAAAGACAGATTCTATCTGCAAGGGGTTTAAAAAAGGGAAAATATAATGCGAATTTATGCATAGACTCTCTGGGTGTCAGAAATCAAAGGAATTGTTTGCTTATACAGTGACAATTTGCCATAAGAAATTTCTCAGGCAAGAACAGAAAGCTGAGGGTAGATTCTGATATAACCAAAGTGAAAAATATGACTCACACCTGAATTTAACTCTTCTAAATAGACCTTACCTAATTTTGTTCTATCATCAATGAAGAGCAACAGCTGTTCTCTTACTTTTATGCTTTTGTGTTTTGATTACTATTGCAGAGATTCAAGACTGCATGGCCTCAGATTATTCTTTAGTTCTACTTTGCAGAGAAAAGTTTTGACAATACCTCCCTACTATAAATTCTATTAGATAGAAGATACTTGTTTAATGAAAGATAATAGACCTTCTCCAAGCTCTGGACCCCTGCATTTTCTACAATACTCCTAAGAGGATTTCTTTTGTTGATTTCTTTTGTTGTTTTTTTTTTTTAATCTTCCAATCCCCTGGTTTAAGGGAGATAATTCCAACTTTGCAAAGCATTAGAACCTTAGAACATTTTATAGAGATTTCTTTAAATATTTTAAGTAAGGTAAGAGGACTCACTAAGTTTAAGCATAGCTTCTTTAAAGTTTTCAGTTTTAAGAAATGGTTAATTATGACTAAAGGATTTGCTACAGGCATTTCTACCCCTTACCACTGCCACAAAGAGAATTTATTTGATCCTCAATATTTGCACAAAATTTTGAAGATAAGATTTTTTACATTGGAATAAACAAACACAGTCATTACTAAGTGAATTTCAAAGCATAAGAAATAAACAAATAATAATAAAAAAAGAACTGCATTCTTATACTGTATTACTCAATTTTCAACACTTTCAGTAATTTAAGAACTATATTCTCAGTGTCATCCAAAAAACAGGTCTGTTGATTATAAGACTTATTTTCTCCTTCAGTGAAAATGTCTTAGCTTTGTAACTGAGAGTTATAAATATACAAAGCACATAAATCAATTAAAAGCCAATTCCAAAAGCATAAGAAAAAAACTATTGTTCTAATAGAAGTTTCATGTGCAAGCTATTTTTTGCACTCCTGTGATATTGCATTTCATTCTTGTGCTAACAGAACAAGTCTGAGAGCAAACATGATTGCCAGAGGAACCAGGCTTAGATTTTTGGTGGATAACAAGAGAAACACTTTAAGTAGCTGGAGCTAGCAGTATTTCAGTAGATATCTCAGTGGAACAGTAAGCTAACACACAGTCAATGCAATCTCCTAATTGTGATCCCGTATTTTCTCTCCTTCCAGAACTGACCCAGTTCTTCTGCTGATGTAATGTGCACCCTTTAAAAGGTAATACTTTGCTTTTTTTTCCACACCCTAATGGACTTGCCTTCCTTTTTCCTGATGATGACTTGCTATTTCCTTCCATTTTTTTCTCTTACTTTTTCTGTTCATCTATGCTGACTATTTGTGTAAGTCCCGCAGCTGCTGAGCAAACTTCAACATTACCACACAGTGGATGACAGAACTGTTACTAAAACATAATTAATCCCTGTTCACTGTGATAAGACAAAATATGTATGAAATGAAACTCATAAATATGACATGAATTAGTGATGTAATTCCTTTGGGATTGTAAGAGACTCATACATAAATGTACGCTATATGGACCACAGCACTGAGCTACAGGAGTTGCTTCTTCTGAGACTTTATACATTTCCCCAGTATATACTAAACTGCATTAGGCAAGAGTTACCTAAACTGTTAAGGATGTGAGAGTTAAGAAGTCATTGTGCAATATTTGTGCAATATTACTTTCCAAACATTAGAGCCATATTTTCATCTTTAATTGATTTTTTTTTCCTAATCAGAAAATGCACAAATGACAAACTTAGAAACCTTTTATAAATATAACAATATGGTCAGCATTTAATCTGGGAAATAATTGAATGTTCTGTTTAGACATCTTAATGTTGCCTATTACACCTAATTAGATTTCAAATAAAGCTGTTTTTTTTCTATATATGTGCTTTTAAAAATAAGGGTTTTTTTTATAGTAACACAATCAAGAAAAAGAAGCTTTTGATGTGTGATGGAAATTTTGTTCTTAAACCAGATATACACTTTTCTTAATTATTCAGGCTTTAGAGGAATGACATCATGGCCTAATCTAGTTTCATATAGGAGAGATTCTCTATTCTCAATACTCTAAATCAAGTGATAACTTTTCAAAGGCAAAGGCAGTTTGTCTTTCCTGAGACACCAGTATGTGTCTGGATCTGAGACAAGGGCATGGGATCAGTCCTCTGCCAGTGTCCACATTTGGTGGAGCCAGGAGAAGACAGGGCTGCCTTTTGCAGAGAACTCCCTTGAGATGCTGGGGTGCCTTACTCCAGGCTCTGGTCAGTTCTTAGTATGTATTTCACACTCTGCTCGTACACCTTCCTGGGCTGTTGGGCTCAAAGCTAAGGGGCAAAGTGGGAGAAGCAGCAGCTGAAACTCCTGGCACCTCCATGGCAAGAGCCACTGGCACCATTCTACACTGATGGGACAGCCTGTGTATGGCCAAGGTTGGGAATAGAGCTGGAAAAAATATAAAGATATTCCCACTTCACTGGAAATGGGAAATCACAGAGAGTCTGAGAGAACTTTCTAGATGCTGCTCTAAATCCTTCCTGAATCTTATCAGTTTGGAGTTGAAAACTGTTATATGAAAGCAGATGTCCCTGCAATTTTACAGTTTTAACTTCCCAGTTACTGAAAATGGTGGACATCCATTTGCAGGTCTGAGGTCCTTATTCTTCACTCTCTGTCTTCACTCTTTTCTAGGCTCTGGCCTCTCATAATGTTAAAATCAGTGACACTAGATTTAGCAGTGTCGTGCAGAAGGTTTCAGCAAAGCCACAGTACTGTGCACCTTGACAGCCAGATCTACAGCAGCTGCCTCCTCCCACCATGCTGCAGGAAACACAATGAAAACTAAACCTCTTGAGAAGAGCAAGAGACTCATCCAAACGTGCCTCAAGTGCCACAGCAGCCCTGGAGTAGACAGCCTGTAACACAGAGCCTGCTGAACTGCACTGCCCATGTGCCTTATTGGCTGTAACATGCATTTTTTTAACTCTCACCCATTTCTCAACCTCAAATAGGATTTTTACAGGCATAGCATGCCTGCCATTTGATAAAGTCCAAAATATTCTAGAAACTTACTGATTCCTGAGATATACTAGTGAATGTATGCACTTCAGAAAAAGTTTCCAAATTTTAATTGGTCCTTTTATCATGGATGCTGTGTTTTTCTCATCAAGCGAAAATAAATAAATAAATAAATAAATAAATAAATAAATAAATAAATGCCGTGTTGAAGTTCTGTTCCTGAAAAATTCTAACCAATCTACTGAAGGAAATACCTCATCCTAACAGCAGCAGATATAATAAACAGGCTCCATTATCTGGTAATGATTTTCCTCATCTACTTGAGTAGTAATCATCAGATAGGTAGGCCTGAGTGAGACCTCAAGGAAATAAAGACAAGTTTTGTATCTTTTGAGTGTCCTTCCTACTTTAGTTGCTTCCCTATTGCATTTTACTATTTTAGATTCCTTTTCTGTAAGACAAAGATGATTGTTCTGTGACAGAGAAATCCTTGGAAAGCTTTAAGACCATTTTCATCTAGGGAAAAGGTTGGAAAACTCATGAGATGAGCTTGGCATATTTGCCCATATTGTTTATCTTTGGTATTTATCTTTGGTAAGAATCATAGAATCATAGAATGCCCAAGGTTGGAAGGGACCTCAGAGGTCATCGAGTCCAACCCCCCTGCTCACGCAGGGTCACCTAGAGCATGTGGCACAGGGCTGCATCCAAGCGGGTTTTAAAGATCTCCAAAGAAAGAGACTCCACAACCTCTCTGGGCAACCTGTGCCAGTGCTTTGTCACCCTCACAGTGAAGAAATGCTTCCCTAAGTTCCTGTGGAACTTCCGATGCTTCAGTTTGAAGCCATTTCCTCTAGTCCTATCGCTGTCCACCACTGAAAAGAGGCCGCCCCCCTCCTCCTCACTGCCTCCCTTGAGGTATTTATACACGCTGATCAGGTCCCCCCTCAGCCTCCTCTTCTGCAGGCTGAACAGACCCAGCTCTCTCAGCCTTTGATTCTTTGATAAGGTTCTTGCTGAGGCAATCTTGAACAGAATTTTTTTTGATTCAGGATCAGCATTCCCCAAAATACCATTTCTTACAACTATCAAGTTTGACCAAAAGGAAAACACAAACTGTTGTTGTACTCAGATGCAAAAAAAAAGGATTCAGTATAATCATTATGGAACCCTCTTCACTTTTCTCTATGCATACTGGACATCCTGACTCATTAACCATAGTTTACTGCAGCTGGGAGAGGATGGCAGTGATTAAGTTATAACTGCCTCTGATTTGAATGAATATTTGGCCCAGATAGCATGGGCTTCAGTAATATATATTAATGGACATGCAGAGATCAGCTATTTACAGATATTAATATTGCATCGATATTAAAGTGCCATTCTACAGTAATGGTGCTTTATCATCACTGGATAAAGGCTCTATTTTGACTATCTCTATATTTGAATGCAGACTTAGTCTTACAGTTGCCATTCGTCTGCACTGCCAGGATGCAATCCCCCATGCTTTTGCAAGCTTGAGAAAGGCATCTGGAGGCTCTGGATCTGTGACTTCTCCTTGTAGATCTCCAAGACCTACCTGTGGAAAAGCCACACTTGCCCTGGCCATGACCATATATCTCAGATGCCCTTTGTGACATCATGTGGACAGTACAAGGCAGACAAGGTCTTCCAAGAAGCGTCAACACTGTCATGGAACAGTTTGAATTCAGCCTACAGTATAGGCAGAGGTCTGAGAAAAAGGCTAGCCATATGGGTACTAGATCTAAGTCAATCTTAGCTTATTTCCTGAATTCATTCCCCCCAAATATTCTGGATATAGCTTCAGCACATTCTGAAAAGCATCAAGGGAAACCTCTATACTATGCCATAAATCCTCAAGAGTTTCTTGATCAGATCTTCAACCCTGGGTTCACTGACTCATTACCTGGTGAGTTACAGTTTATTGCTCCAAATGAGGTTAGGTAGAAAGAAAAAAGAAAGGAGAGAAAAAAAGAAAAAAGACATTGGAACAGCACTGAGAAATAGCTGGAAACATAACCTAGATTTGGATAGTGAATATGACTGCTGGGATTATTTTCCTTGATCTTCTGCATACTGAACAGTTGAGTGAGATATTCCTGAAGACACTGCTGGTTCTTAAAAGTTCTAACCTTTCATAAACCCTGATGAATTTGTTTTATTGGCAGAGAGACAGGAAACTAAGAAATACATCTAGACATATATCTATGTTTGACTCCACAGGCAAAATGTCCATCTTTTTTTTTTTTTTTTTTTTCTGATCAAGTTGGCCATGGAAATGTTTACAGGTTTTGTTCTGATAGTTATATAAAACTTGTTGTTTAGCTCACTAGTCAACTTAATTTCTAAATCTTTCCTCTCCTAGTTTCAGACTCTATTGTTACTTCTTTTATTCAACTTTGAATCCCTTGTTCAAAGGGATTTCAACAGCAAAACCATGCACCTTGCTTGACTGGTCCTTCTGTCACCTAACTGAGAAGCACAATCAAATAAATGAATGATCCTAAAACATATGGATAGATAAAAATACCAAATAATATCAAAATATCATATTGAAAATATGATATTTCTTCCTCTGGACAGTTATAACTGGAAATATAAATTTGAGAGGAAAAGCTCACTTAGAAATCCTTCATCCAGTTGAATGTTGTTAACATCATGTGAATGTTGAATGTGAAAGCTATCAAGTGTATCACTTTGATACAAGTGAACTGAAATGGCATTGTAATAACAGCATCATATTTATTTAGAAAAGGAGTTATTCTATTACATAGGTTGTTAATTTCAAGCTAAAGTAACAACTAAAATCAGACTGGAATAGGTTGTCTTTACAGTTGATTGACAAATCTGGTCACCTACAATACAAATGACACAGAATTCCACCTCCCTTCCCCCACTTTCATAAAATTTAAAACAGTTTTGTTTCTTTATGACAGTTTTGTTTCTTTATGAGTATCCATCATATACTTATCATATAGCCAGTATATGATAGCTCAAACATCTTTTTAGAACCAAACCATGCACTGTAGTTATTCATTGGATTTTCTAGCACTCTCCCACTTCCACTGTGTTGACAGAAATGAAAGCAATAATAGCTTCCAAATAAATCTGTGACATAGAAACATTTAGAACATAAGAGAAAGGAGGGTAATACAGGTATAAGCAAGCTACATGACAGTAAAGTTTGTACTGCCGTCTATTCAGTTTTTATTCATGAAGCTTAGCTCGATTTCGATGGGTGGACAATGAGACAAATGTCATACTAACTCAGCTTTTTTTTTTTTTTTTAAATAATTACAAAAATCAGAAATATATCTTTTTAATATGAGGTAGTTCTTTTTTTTTTTTTCTATCACCTGCAGTAGTAATTTTTAGGTGATTTTTCCAAGTCCGCAGTTAACAAAATTTCAGAAATACTTCAATTTTAGACAAACAAATATCTCTCCATATGTATTTCATAGGGCAAAGTCATATCCTTTGACTTGTGTCTAGTCTTCATTTCACTGGTTATCTTCATTTCAAAGTTTCTAAAACTTTTGTTTAAAAAAAATTAGTTTTGATGGAAAAAATTCCTACTGAAGTGTTGAAAAATTACTTCAGATAATTCTAGTGTGTAGTCTGTAATAACATACCAGTTTATCCTGTTGTGGATAGCATAACAGGATAAACCTGTATGTAGGATGTAGCATATAGTCTATATGCTCTATGCTAAGCTAAATTCTTCCCAAAGTGCATAGCTCAAGTCTGATGAACAATAAGTACATCTTTAATAAATATTTGTGATAGAATTGATGCTACATATTGCAGTTTTAAATACTGAGTCAATCTACGTGAAAATTTCTTTATTTAACTGTCCAGATCCCCATATCTTTTTGTTCAGGAGATAAGTATTAGTCTCCTAGACTACAAAATAAATTGAACAGTATCCAGTTTAAGGGTGGATGCAATACATTCACTATAACTTACAAGTTCTGACAGGTTTTTCTTCAGTTCTTATTCATTTATATTCCTCTACCCTCTTCTCATCTGCAAGTCCTTGTTAGCTTTCTCTTCTTTTCTCTCCTTTTTAAATATGACCCGTTAATGCTTTCCTCTCTCACATTTTCTAAAGCACCATGATCTAAAATTGAGGTAAAGGGAAAGCTAATTTTGCCAGGCTCATGCTGTATCTGAGTCTCCTTCATACAACAAAGAAACACATTGTTTACAAGCTGCAGGTGAATACCACATGAGCAGGTGAAAATGTGGAATTTGAGGAGTGTGATGAGGGTTTTTATCTGTAATGCATTCATCCCACAGAGCCCTTGTACAACACCTACAACTAGCCCTTGTATTATTAGAAAATTGCTAATAGTTTTCTAAGTGAAGAGAAGAAAAGGAAAGAGCTGGTGGAAAGAGGGCAGTTACAGTCTAGCACATCCCGAGTCTTAATATGTTCTGAAAAATGTATTTTTGCTCATGTTTCTTCATCTTCCTTTCTTCACAGGTAAGGGAGCTCATTTTTGATAGCAATAATGTGCTACTGATAGCATCAATATGAGCTCCTTCCAGCACCTGCAACACCCATCAGCCAAAAAACTGTTGTTGAGTGCGGTTGGTAACATTCTCTATTTCTATGCATTATTCAGAGCATTATCATTCCATTGACAAATAACTGTTTAAGTATCTCGTTTAGGGCAGCAAGAGAATTTGGCTAATGTTGGAGTCTTGCAAGACAAAATAACCTGTGATTTGCTGTAATGTAATGATTAAGGCAACATTATAGCCTTTAGTATAAGACACTTATGAATTTTCAGTATTGTCTCATCACCGTGGAAAAAAATGTAATTAGACCTAACTATCAAACTCTTCTAAAAATTAGAGTGAGCACCATGGAAAAATTGATGTTGGGCCTACCTGCCACATTTTTCAAAAAAACTTCTAACCCCTACACCTCTACACTGAACACTGAAGTACAATTATGTTATTGCATTAACTAAGCAGATCATCTTTTTATTTTTCTTTTTTTAGATTTCAGAAAAGAGAAAATGAAGGAAAATCTCAAGAGAGAAGACAAAAGTTGGAAATGTAGTCAGAAATGAAGATCAGCTTAGCTCAATAACCAACAGGGAACAGCTGTCTACAGATATTTGAAAAGGTACTAGTATGAACAAAGTTGAGGATCACCCCAGATGACTGAAGTAAAGCATTATAGAGTAAAAGATTAAAAAGACTATTATGTAAGAAAAAGAAAATCTATCAGATTAAAAAAGAAAAACTAAAAGAAAAACTATCTAAAGTTTTTCTAAAAGAAAAACTATCAGAGCATTCTGGGTCTGTTATAACAGAGTTAGGAACTGCCTAGACAATATAAACATCTTTTTGACTTCAGCCTCTTTGCTGCCATCAACTCTTCTGTGCATAAGAGGAATGCAAAATATCTAATATCATATATTAAGCCATTACTCCATGAAAATAAAAAGATGATCAAAATATATTTGCTGAGAAATAAGGTAGTTAGCTTTAAGTCTATCTTGCATCAGATCAACTTCCACTGAACAAAAAAGAACACTCATGTCAAACATCACATGATGCATCTACAAGAAGCACTGCTGAAAACCAACATACTTAAAAGTCGAAATGCCATAGCAAGGTTATGTCTTTTTTTTTCAGACTGCGTCATGATTTTTCTCATTGCAGAATGATACTATTAGTCACAATAACTGTGATTTTCTGTAGATAGTCAGATAAAATGGCCTTTGAACTTAGCTGAATTTTTGCATTCAGTCAAAATAAACACAGATCCAATTACATTTTCCTATAAAACTGACACTGAAAATTATGATTTAATATCTTAAAGTCAAATTATATCCTGCACAATAGATATTCAAAAAGTGACCATTAATTTTTTATTCCTTTTCTTACTCCCACTATTTATTTGTGGTTATGCCCTTTATGTCACATATTGTTTCCTAATGGTTACCACTGTATAGCAAATATTGATGCAAATGATGTCACTACTGTTGTAATGCATATTCCCAAGTGGAGTATTACAATCATCCTTAATACTTCAAGTATAAATATCTGAAAACACAGTATAAACAACCTGAAGTGCTACTGATTCGTTGTGCCACACTGTTTCCAGAAAGCAGGAGTCAAAGTTTACATTGCAGTCCAATGAAAAAGCATGTCCTTACAGCAGCACAGACACACATCTGGGAAACACGGAGTCCTGGTCTTTCCATATGCACAGCCTTCAGTTAGAAGCAAGTCATCTCAAGCCAACACAACAATTCTCTGCAAGTCAACTCTCCTGCAATTCTAGAGTGAAAGAGGAGAAAGGAGACATACTGACAACATTTCCCCTCCTTTCCCCGTGCTGTAGGTCACATTTTCAGAAAGGCTCTCGCCATGCATATATGCTTGTGGCTAAGTGAAGCTGCCAAGCAGGCACGTGGGAGGAACATGGCTATCCAGGGAGACTGAAAAAGGGACACAACCAGACACAGCAAACCAACACTAGCAAAGAAGGGTCCCAAGAGCCACGGGAGATCGGTAGCCACCTACTACTGCAGCCACCCAAAAGAAAGTGAAGGAAGAAGAGATGCTGAGACACCAGGAGTTATCAGTGATAACAGCTCCATTACTATAAAAGTCGATTGAGATGATGGGCAAATCACTAACCTTTGCTCATCTTCACTGCTGCAGTCCTAGAAAAGCAAGACCACTACAGAAGGCAAAAAACAAACAACAACAGAAAGCTTCCTGTAGTTTTGCAGGGTAGAAGGATGGGAATTTTAGACAATACAACCTGTGGACTGTAGCATCTTTGACAAAAAAAGAAACAAAAAAATCAAGAAAAAAATGAATAATATCTATTATTTATCTCACATAGCAAATTTGGCTTTTAGAGACAGAACTTTCAGACATTTTAGGGAAATTTGTTTCCAGTAAGGCAGGCAGAAAATAAAATTAACATAGTGCTTGATTTAAAGATCAGATCTTGTATTGCCAACAAAGCTATCTGGAATCAGGTACCATGCCAAATGACCGGTTTGCATTTAGGGTGCCTGTATCTGAGCAAGATAGTATCTGACAAAATGGGATGCAACTCAAATATATCATTATTCTCCTTTAAAAGGTAAGTTAGCAGAGCTCCAAAACAGACATTAAAGGATAAATATACGTGTGTGTATATATATATATATATATACACACACATAGATTTTAAAATGATCTCTGGGCTAACTGTTATTAATTCATGATTTTCTATACTCTTTTAGGTCTCTACAAGGTCTTGTCACAAGGGAACAGTTTTTCAATTAACCAATGCTACCAAAACCCAATTAAACATGGGCTGTCTCACCTAGAAATGTCAATAAAATCTTTTCCCAATTCAAAAAGATCACAGAGAGACCTATAGTTCATTGTTATAGCACTTTGGTGGTTTAATTTTCCTGTAGCATCAATATTTCTCCAGGAGAGGAAGAAAACAAAAAAAAATAATGATGGGTATTTACCTAAAAAAAAAGTTTATTGCATCTTTCTCCATTAAAACTCTTGCTTTCAGTGGTTTCCTGACTGATCTTAAGTTAATCATTAAAGTTAACTTAAGTTAATCATTGGTAAGAGGCTTTAGTGAACCAGGCCCTAAAAGCTTGGGAGTGGAACAGAAACAGCTTACTTTTTCCTCTGTTCAGACCTAAAACTGTGCCTTGTACACCATTGAATTGTAGTCGTATTCTCCTCTCTGGCAAAATGAATGTTTAAGCAGCCCATGCAAAGCAGAACAACTTCAGTTGCAGCACCCCGAAGAGCTCAAATACAGCATAGAGCATAGCTTGGCTCAGGACTTTCATTTTAGAGATAGAGGTTCCAATTCTCCTTGGCAGCACAGTGCATCCGACCTGAGTTTGTCACCACCTGGTATCTGATCTTACCCTGTGGTGAGGTCAGAAAATGGGTTGCATGAGTGATTTCATTTCATGTCATTTCAGTCAAAGCCAGAGATTTGTGGCTCTGTCTGAATATACAGATAATTATGATTGTATCGAAGATGTACCTTGCAAATCATAACGTATTTTACCTGTAAAACTCTCCCCCCTACACACCATTAATTTAGAAATAAGAAAAGTTATAGGAGTCCACAGTAAGAGGGAAACACTAGTAATAAAACAAAAAAAAAAAAAAAAAAAAAAAAAAAGGAATATGTTTGTGAAAGTAAGATGAGGGAAGAAAAGAAAAATTAGGAAAAAAAATACTATGCTCAGTGCAAGAAAGAGGTGAGACATATCCAAAGAAAGTAATTGCAAGGAGGATTAAAATATTGAATGACTAGAAGCAGTAAAGCTATTTATTCTTATGCTTTCCTGTATATCAGTTACTTTTGTCAAAACCAAATACTTAAGTATCCACGAAGTAAAATATATGCCCATCTGCTTACACATACAGCATAATCCATCCCTAAAAGTGTCACACTGTTTTGTTTTATATTTTTTGACACATCCTTTGATTTTTAGCAAGCCTGAAGTTACTGTGCCACTCATCCAGCCATTGCTCACTAACTTTGAACCTTACATGTAACAAAAATTCATCACCCATAGAAAGATGTCACAAGGTGTCAAGCCACAGATTTGTCTTTCTTATCCTTTTGCTGCAAATGAGATTCTTCTGTCAAGATGATAGAAAGTTTGAGGTGGAGGCGTCTAGCAAAATGTCAGAACCTCACCCACAGTGAGTTAGAACCAGCATTCGTGTCTGAAACGAGCACCGGCAAAGGGAAGGCATCTTAATGAAACTCAACACCAACTTTTCAAACATACTTGATCATCTCCAGGACTTACGTAAATGGTAGCAGGTTGATCTTTTTGCATCTGCTGACAAACAGTCCAGCAATAAAACCGACAGAACTTTTTCAGTAAACTCTTCCATAACATAGCGCTTCACATACAGGCAGTAAAGGCAGGTTCTGAGAAAGCTTCAGTTCTAATTCTTTCTGGAGGTACCACTAAAAAAAGTGAGGGGATGACACAAACCTCTTTTTTTTTCTAGATAATAAGCATAAACCAGAAGGCCAGACAATTCCATGAGTAGATATGCTGACTGCTCATGAACTCATGAGTGGGCAAAACGAAAAAGAAACTAGAGGAGATGGATAGGAGGAGACTGGAAGGAACCTCTCAGAGACGGTAAGTTCTGAAGGATGCACCAAAAGCAAAAAGAAACACGTCCTTGTCCCATGTAAACATTATTTCATTAATCTAAAGATAAACATATGAGATGTATTTTGTCTATAGAGGAAGAGAACCTCTGAGGAATGAAGAAATGGACAGGAAAAAAATAAAAGAATGGAAAAGTAAAACAAAGGACAAATGCATAGTTTTTGGTTCCTGTGTTTATAATAGAGATTGGCCTAGCCATGTAAGATTTGCACCTTTTGAAGGCAATTTTCCAATACAGTTTTCTCAGAAGAAAGGAACAGTTTTCTTTAAAAGATGGAGGCGGGGGAAGGGACCTCACCTCTTTCTGCAAAACAAACAAAATCATTATTGTGCAAGTCCAAATTAGCACAGTTCTGGTAAGGTCTTAGAAAGTTGTTACCATGCTGCTTAGCATGAGAGATGACAGAGCTGTTAAGCATTGTTTTTAATTAAGAAAAAGAAAATGCTACCTATTATTTCAATGGGTAAGAATTACAATAAATTAAGAAATTAGAATATATGTAACTTATTTTGAAACAAACAACGCGTAATGCAAGGTCATGTCTATCATATGGATTTACCTGTATAATTATACAATAATTATAATTAGAAAAAAATGCATAGAGGTATTTCCTAAAACATTTTTGACTGAGATTACTAACCTATCTTTTCTGTTGCAGACTTGTAATATATTGTTTATTCAGTAGAAGAGCCTGAACTGAGAGAAGACAAAAACTTTAAAATCCACTACTTTATCATTTCTGACAATGCAGTCTGTTGATTTATTATAGTCAGTGATTCAGTTTGGCTCCATGATTAGCCCTCCTAACTTCTCAGCATGTTAATGCCAGTCACTTTACTTCTATAAAATAATGGCAACCTGTTACCATGTCTTATTTCTTCATTTTTCACACACAAAGTAATTCTTTGTCTTTTACAAAGGTTCAGAAGTGATGAAACTATGGCATCATATTCCAAATTTAGTGTTTGCATATCAAGTGCCTCTAAAGAATCTGGCCTGATACATTACTCACTCAAGTTATATCCCAACGGGAATAATAGTTGACTCCTTTACTAGAAGGACTCCTAGAGTTGGGTAATGATGTCTACTTATTTAGATGATGGACATGTTAAAAATTTCAGTAATAGCCATTTAATTTCAATGACGATCAACAGCAAAGATGCTAGAAAATCTTGTATATCATGTAACTGATTTCTTCCAGCTTCACAGCTGTCAGGACATTTCACCAAAGGGAATGTCCCTTCACCTTGAAATAGGATAAATTAACCAAACATTTCATTAACCAAACAATTTCATTTCGTAACACATAGGTTTCTTATTAGAATTACAAATATAAATGATTTGACTATGAAAGAGAGGAGAAGATAGAGCAAGTTATCTTATATTATATGCCTTTTAACTTGTCAATTTTTAGCAGTTGAGAAATTCTAATAACGTAGAATTTCTTAGCAGTCAGATATTAAATGATACAAAGAATGATTAATTTCCTTTGAGCTTCTTGTTTTAATCTTCCATAATCTTGGGGGAAATTGTCCAATTTTCCAGATTACAGGCTTCCCTTGCTTTTAGCCTTTCTGTGACTCAGTCACTTATCATCCCCTCCTTTTCATTCCTGAGAAATCTCTTCCATTTTCATAAACTCACATACATATAAACTCATGCTTTCTTGGTTAACAACTTGATATTACTGACCTCAGATTTCTTTAATTTTATGGCTACTCTTTATCCTTCTCCACCACATGGGCTTGCAGTTAAGTGCAACCTCTTCCAATCCTTACTCTTCTCTCACTAAATTCTGCACTCGTCACAGTACCTTCAGGGATCTCCTTGAAATCCTGGTCCAAGAAGACAGCTGGCTCAGGACTCCCTATATACTCTGTGGCTGGATTCAGTTTGTGAATGATTCAGTCCATCAAAGATCTTTACTGACTCATGATGGTGTCGTCTCGCTCCCTGCCTCCAGCTGTGTATTGCAGAAAGCTTCCAACTCAAACTTGTATTATCCAGATTAATATTGGCTGGCTTTCATGAGTTTTTGTTTTGTTTTAGCAGTGGTAAAAAATAACATATTCTCTCTCGAGTATTCAACCTGAATGTCATAAGGTTCCCTCTCCCTGCCACCTTCAGCTTTTTTGTTCTGCTCTCCTTGGTGTCTGCCTCTGCTTATCATCATCCTGATTTTTATGCACAAGATTCCATTAGCAGAGTGCCAGACCCTCTTCCCTTCTCAATGAAAAACACAATATTTAAAACCTATAAATACTAAATCATGCCAAGAAAGACTATAAAAGAGTGAGATTAGAAATAAACAGACTCTAAATCAACACAGCTTCCTCTGGGTCTTCTTCTTTAGAGGCAGATTAATGAAAATCCTTGTCAACACATAAAAGCAGAATCCCTAGGTAGACATACTTCAATCTATTTATACACAGCTTACGTCGATTTAGCTTACAGCTGTTCCTCATTGAGATAGCTAAACTGATAGGAAGCAAACTGGCTTGAGTATTATTGTTTTTTAAACTGAAACTAAACCGAAATTACCATTCCAGCACAAATTTTGTATGTTAAACAGATATTCAGTGGGAGAAGGCTTTTCTATTTTGCCTTGTGACCTTCTTTATAAGGAAAAAAAAATTTAAATGTATGATATTTTTCTGTACAGTATTCAGGGTTTACAATTTGTTCTATTTATTAGAAAGGTTATCATAGGTTGTGCATACCATTTTAATGTAGTATTTTTAGGAACTG
The DNA here is from genome assembly GCF_003342845.1 of Nothoprocta perdicaria. Taxonomy (NCBI): domain Eukaryota; kingdom Metazoa; phylum Chordata; class Aves; order Tinamiformes; family Tinamidae; genus Nothoprocta; species Nothoprocta perdicaria. The sequence continues at coordinate 766,820 of NW_020456221.1, read as the reverse complement.
TAGCCTGATGCGATTAGACAGGAAATTGCCTTGAACTTTGGACCAAACCAGGGACAGAGATCATCACTAAAGAAAATTATCAGTAATTAAAATACAGCACAGCACTGTGAGCAGAGGGTTGTGACCTAGGTCCTGGGAAACTGAAATATGCATTTCCTGACATTTCTAAGTAAATATATACATATACATACACATACACACACACACACACACACACACACACACACACACACACACACACACACACACACACACACACACATACATTTATATTACTNATACATACACATACACACACACACACACACACACACACACACACACACACACACACACACACACACACACACACACACATACATTTATATTACTTCAGTGTCACCGATTTTGGGATATTTCAGCATATTAGCAATTAGCATAGAAAGGCAGCAACACATGTGTCCTTCTCCTTTTTGATTTATAGCAGTATTTTGGAGAGCAGAACTACTCCCAAGCATTGTAAGACTCTAAGAGGAATAATACTTTTAAACAGTGTTGTGTTTGGTTTACATATTCCTTATGACAAGGGATGATAAAAGTTCTTTCGGAGGAGGCAACGGTGCAAAGCTAAGAATTCTCTGCAGCAAATAATTACAAAAGCATCTGAAAGGTTGTTCCAGTTGTTTCTTCCTTGCATATTGTACTGTCTTTCTTTGGGTCTTCGTTTGGCATGCTTCATGTGCTTTCCAAGAATTTCTTGCATAGAAGAGCTCTCAGTCCCATCCTGGGATAGGTCAGCTGGTATCTCACCATGCCTGTTATGTGATAAAAACTTCTGGAAAGTTCTTCTATGCCATAAAAACTTCTGGAAAATAGAGTTAGCAGATAATTTGTGTGGCTAAATAATTGCTGTTGAGCAAAAATTAATGATAAAAAGGAAGGCTTTTTACTACATATTAAGAGTAGCCCATTCTACAACTATAGAAGCCTCTGAAGACATCATCCATTTCCTTTGCACATTTTTACAGTCAAGAGCACTGACCAGAAAGCACTAAAACAGAACTGTCAGACTAGAGCAGAACGTGCATCTCCCACAGGCAGCTCTTATTAACTATGTTACATCAGTATTAACTTTCCTGTGTTTTTTTAAGAATGATAAATGAGTTTGTGTATACATGTCAGGTGATCTGGAAGGGAAACATTGTTAATACAAAAATCAAATCTGATTTAATTATCCATCCAAAAGCATAAATCCCCCTACCCAAACCCACCTGATAAGGTGGGCCAACTCCCAGAGCTGGAGATAAAATGTCCCCATTGAAGCAGCCAGCTCAGGGTTTTTATACTTTACCTGAGCCAAGCTCTCTTCAGTCAGGAATTAATTGGAGCAAAATTCTTCAGCAGGGAAGTATTGTCTTGCTATTAAGCAAACAAAATAAAATAAAGAAATTCCTAACCAAGAAAAAAATACTGAGTCAAATTTGGGGAAAAGGGGGAAAGAGAGGAGGGAAAGAAACGAGGACAACAAAAGACATGTTTATCCCTAGCCAAGTAATCCACACAGTGTTTCCCAATGAGGATAAGGCAATGTAGTGATAGCAGGATGGAAGGTGGCGCAATTAGGATGAGAAGCTGTTATCAGTAGGGATGTGCTGCCCTGTGCATCTCAGAAGCACCCATCTGAGACAAAGCAGTCTGTGCAAGGCTTTTTGTGGCCGGCACACAAGCAAGCAATGAGCTTATGTTTGGACCAGACAGGAAGAAAGGAAAGAGTATGACTGCCTGGGAGAGGCAAGGAGAGAGATGATAAACTGCTCTGCTTTTAAACGTAGAGAACAAAAAGCATAAAGAACAATATCCTTAAATACAGAATATAGTAGTTTTGCTGCCAGAGATTATAGATATTCCAGTCAATAAGCAAGAGTGGAAATATAATCTCTAAAGGAAAGGTTAAAATGTGAAATAGTAATTATTTGTACCTTGCCAATGAAAGAGCCTTAGACACAAAAAGAAGGACTGTACCTAATGCCATTCAGATCTGTGAAGGCAAGCTGTAATCACTGTGTTACATCATAACAATTCTGATGGACAGTTGCTGGCTCTGGGTATGGATACCTACTTGACATGGGAATGTTACACACCTTATTCCCTCCCTGCCCAAGAGAAGAAAACCTTTGTACACCAGCTAGTAAGAACTGGCCAGAAGCTCCGACAAGCTTCTATAATCAAAAACGAGGATTGCAAGGCCTGCTTAAAAGAAGGCATTTGCTCATTTAGGGCTCACCGACCTCATCAATCTGCACTGCTAGGCCAAGGTGTCAGTCCAAAGAAATCTCATCTTTTTCTGCTCAGCTGAGGTGACTCAGAACATCTCGAACTTGCCCAAGTCCAAAATGTGCCTTTGTATTCCTTTCCTGGGCCTCTTTTCAGCCTGGAGGATTGGAGCCATCAAAGTCATTCTGAATAATAAACATTTCCTCTGGTGAATAAGGGAATATATATTTACAGAAGTCACAGAATGTTGGTTTTGACTTCATTGCCTTTGTTCACAATGCAAGTCTTCAATGCAATGAGATATATGCTATCATCCTTTTGCATTTCTTTCAGAGAAACAGCATAGCACTGACAAGGCAATCAACTGCGACTGCCTGATTGGGATGATAACATGATAGCAAAACAGGAGCAAAGAATACAGCTAGAAAATCCATTCCATAGCTTTTACATACTTAGAACATTTACAGATGCTCTTGAATTTCATTTCAACTTAGAACTATCACCTTGGGAGGGTCTAGGTAAAACATAAGCTAACATTAGTATTTGCGGAGTAGTAACTCTGAAAACAGCCATATCAAGATCTTGGTTCTTTATTATCATCTTAATCATGCTTCTTTTATTTTGCCACTGGCAGGTTGTTCATAAACTTCAGCTTTATTTCTCATGCTTTCTAAATGTGGTTTTTCATATTCTATAATGTTATTGTACATTCACTGACAAGAGGTTCTACATGTAGATGTATAATCTAATGCAAATACAGTTCTGTGGGTTATTCCAGGACACTAGACGAAAGTGCACATTTTTATAGGACTCTACATGTATTCAACTATTGCCACAACTACTACATGTAATACTTGTAAATAATTTGCACATTAAACAACATCTTAAACTTCCCCTAAACCTCAGTAGTTTTTGAGGTTAACACTGCTAAACATTGTCTTGTCTTCAAGGTCATGATGCATAAAAAATTGTTTTCTCACAGAGGTGTTGAATAACTACGACCAGCTGAGGGATTCAGGTGACCAAAATAAAGGGCCAAGGGGGCATACACCAACAAACATACTAAATCTGCTTCCAACAGTCAGAAGGGAAATGGATGTTTTCAATAATCAATAATAATCTCATCATAATGAGGAGTCTATGAGCTCAAAATAGATTACACCATTTTTTTTCTAAACAGATAAAACAATGAATATAACAAGATTAGATTTACGAAAAAATGGTCTCAGATTTCCTGTAACCAAAAGTAATTCCTAAATAAATTATTCTAGTCAGGGATGTGCCATTTTTAATTTTGAAATGGGATTCTGATTTTTTCTATTTTTGCCAAAGAAAGCTGCTTTCTTAACCTTTTAACCTCAGTGTCCATTCATAATCTACCCAACTACAATAGAAATATTTTTTGTTTTGTCATCCAGGAGCAGGATATCTTACTATAACAAGTTATATGTGTGAACTGTGTGAACTGTGTGATATGTGTGAACTGTGTGAACTGTGTGAACTGTAATCTGGAATTTTTAGGACGGTAAAACAGTAAAACTGTAGCCAAAAAAGAAACTCTATTCATGAATATATAAATGTTATCCTCCTGATTACGCATTTCAAGCTGATTTATGAGATTTTTTTTTGTTAGTATAACTTTGTTTTGATTTTGTGCTCAGTAGCTCCATATCCCTTCAAATTATACTGTGGCATGCAATAGGATTTACCACTCATCTGGCAGTTTCAGCATAAAGTAATTAAGCTCCTGGATCCTGTCTTTGTGAACTCTACATTGTAATTCAGTCTGAAAACAGAATTTGGTTTTATTTATTAATGAGGATTTTCCCAAAGGATTCCAATTGCTATTGAATTAAAAGTCTTTAAACCTTAATCTTGATGCTAAATAACGTCTTCACAGTGTTTCTCTTCATCATTCAATGGCAGTGCTCACCTACCCCTGGAAAACAACACTTCGCTGTTCTAAATTATAACTGTAATCTCTTTGCAGCCATCTCTCTATCTCAAATTCTCTGTTTAGATAGTTAAGGAGTCAGGAGTTTTTCCTCTCTTGCACGAAGCACATTTAGCTTCTACTGAGTAAATTCAATTTTAAAATCCTTCAGTTTGCTAATCTATTCTGAAATGCTTTGACATGAAAGCCTAATATAATATACCACTAGGTCATCTGCCTTTTCAAAATTGAGGACCAGGGAGACTTCTCAGAGAGTGTTATTTTGTATTGATAGGCAATTTCTGAAAGAATGGGATAGCAGCTTCAGCTGGGAATCCTGTAAAAGCAGCAGTCAGTGGATGTGGAACCACAGGTGTGCACACACTCTGCTGGAGAACCTTAATGCTGCTCATGTATTAATATTAGTTTTAAATGATTCCTGACACTGCAAGGGGAAAATATTGATTTTTTTCTTCATTTAAAAAAAAAAAAGATTAATGACCTATTTCTGTATTTACTATTAATATAATAAATGGATATATTAAAGATGTAAATATATGTTTAAAAACAGCCCCTCAAGCCACTTATGTTATGGAAATATTTTTGGATCCATATGTTGACACATATCCAGTTTTCTAAATTCAAACTTCTAATATGCCGAAGTGTAGAAGTTACCCGATAGTAATTTCTGCATATTTTCCTCTAGCTGTGTGTGCTTGCTAAGTATGACAGATGGCTACCTTTGTGCACAGGGTTGTAATGTGGAAAATCTAAAACTTTTTAACAAAGAAGTAATATCTTAAAAAGAATAAAAATGGTAATCTATCAGTCAAATTCAGCCTCTGAGTTGACATCCATTCTTCTGCTGTAGTCACTGGAATTGCCTTCTTGTTTCCCCTGCCCCAAATTTGCCCTATTCCTAGTTCAGCTTCAGAACTATTTGGAATATGTATTTTTTTTTTTTCTAGATAAAACAACAAGTTATTGGAAAGAAAAAGATAGGTTTTTAGGACGCTTACCATATTGCTGAGGATCACTGAGGAAGATCCAGAGCCTGGGAAAAATGATGAGCCACAGGGTAAACGCGTATAGGAGGCTCCAGAGTCTTATGACATCTCTCACCACCAGCAGATTTGCCTTTGAGAAAAAAAGAAAAAAAGGAAAAAAAAAAAGTAGAGAATGATGGAGGGAAGCAATAGACACCAGTAAATCAAAGGCAACAAGGATCTGAGGAGGGCTGATGCACAAGTTTACTTCTACAGCAACTAAATCCACAAAATACGTAAAAAGAGAAGTTTTCTGCTGACTTGCAATTAACAGCAAACTCACTATCTCTGGACAGCCTTGTGGCTAAAGGCAAACAAGTGAAAAGGAGTGAATAAGTACTATAAGTTTTATAGTACTTATAGTTTAGTTTATTAACTAAAATGAGTGAATATACGTTTTATGCATTAGGGAAAATGCTTACTCTCAGTTAAACAGATATAAATAATAAAATACTATAGTGCTTTAATGCAAATAATAATACAAAATAAAGCTTGAGGGCATGAACTCACCACAAAGTGATGTGGATTTGAGAAAAAGTGCACCTTTCGGCAAGAAGAATTTTGAAATCCTGGCTAAGTGCACTGTTTGAAGCCTCTGGTACACGCTCAGACAGAGAATATCTAACCAGACGGTCCACTGGCTAGTGCTACACTAATACCTGTTTTTATAGCTTCCAAATGTAAACAAATTGCTTTTGTCCTTTCTCTGATGCTTTGAGGACCTTCACAGCACAGCCAACACAGCAACACAGCAACACAGCAACATTTTAGTTGTGCTTCAGCTCCAAAGCTCCTGACGTGTAACTATTATAAGCATTGAAGTTCAATAGATCCCAGTCAGTAGCTAAAACGAAGCTCATGCGGCATGTGGCATTTGTTGACTAAGTTGTTACGTTTGTTCATAATGCTCTAAGCCTAAAATCATAGTTTGACTTATGTCAAGGTATTTGAAAAAATGCCTTTATCTTTGTTAAGAGACTACTTGAAAAGACTGTCACACACAAAAAGATATCACCTGCATGACATAAGTACTGAGATGTAGTAGGTACTTTGTAGGTATAATTTGTACTGTCTCTGTTTCAGATTGCTGTTCTAAATTTACAGACATTTGGCTGAAAAAAAAACGATAAGTAGCAGCTGTGTGCCTTATTCTATTTTATTCATCATGCACAAATTTTTATAGACATACACTAAAAGAATATTTAAAAGTATTTTATGTAATTTCTGCTTAGACTGATTTGTGAGCAACATCTGTTTTTGTTAATTGGTGACACCTCCTATGCCCACCTTTCTTTCTTGAACGTGGAAACAGGTGTTTCTTAGTATCTACAATAAGCTGATGCATTTATCCTTTGGTGGTTTGGTGCTTTTTCTTTTCTTTTTCTTTCCTTTTTTTTTTTTTTTTTTTTTTTTTTTGTTCATTTTACTTCTTACTTCAAATTTCTACCTCTGTATTACATCAGGCTTTTGTTTGCCAAAGCCATGAAATCTTGCTATATTTTGAAAGCAAATTTATGTGCTGTGGTACTAATAGTAATAGAAAATGTATTTCATGTTATGCTAATGCAATTAACATTAATGCAAGGTTAATATGAAATATGTTGTTAATTTTTTACTTGATGATCAACCAAATGCTTATATCAACTATTCAAATTGCTTCATTACTGAAATACTCCAGAGTTTAATAGAATAATTTAGGACAGGAAGCCAAAGCTGCTCATTCAATCCATTTGCAGATGACATTGTGAGAGGAAGAAATAAATAAGCAAAATAAGCAATTTTTGCTCAGACAAAAATACCCTTCAGCAATAGCTGCTGCTAGATTCAAAGTGAACTGAAACATCAGCATCCATATTAAATTTCCAAAGTCTTTTGCAGAATCTTACCTGATATGACCTACATTTTCTTTACAACTTAGCAGCCCCCAAATCCTTTCCTTCTTTCTTTTCCCTCTTCCTGCTACTATCAGCTTCTTACGTTTTTCATCTGCCTTTGTCAGTCTACCTCATGTGACTCTAAGGTTTTACTTTTTATTTCTAAGTGCACAAAAACCTTGGAGCCAAATCTGCTTGTAAACTTTATTTTGACAAAGTAAATGGGCTCGGGCCCTAGAAGGAAGGGGGGCCCAAAAGAGCTGGTCAGTTTTCAAGCAGCACTTCCTCCATGCTCAGACTTATGAGTAAGGTGCATCCTTATGAGTAAGGCCCGTAGGCCTGTAGTTGTAGGCCTGTACTCAGCAGTGTCCCCCAGGGATCAGTCCTCTGTCCAATCCTGTTCAATTTATTCATCAACGACCTGGATGAACGGACGGAGTGTCCACTCAGCAAGTCTGCTCATGATACCAAACTGGGAGGAGTACCTAATACCTCAGAGGGCTGTGCTACCATCCACAGGGACTTGGACAGACTGGACAACTGCATGGTGAGAAACCATGGTCAACTGCAAGGTCCTGTACTTAGTGAGGAATAATTGCAGACACAAGTACAGGCTGGGGACTGACCTTGTGGGGAGCAGCTCCAAAGAGAGGGACCAGGTGTCATGGTGGATGACAAGTTGACCATGAGGCAGCAGTGTGCCCTAGTGGCCAAGAAGACCAATGGGATTCTGTGTTGTGTTAAGAAGAACGTCTCCAGCAGGTCGAGGGAGGTGATCGTCCCTCTCTACTCAGCTCTGTAGAGGCCATATCTGGAGCACTGTGCCCAGTTCTGGGCTTTCCGGTACAAGAGGGATGTGGAGCTGCTGGAGAGAGTCTGGTGCAGGGCTACAAGGATGATCAGGGGCCTGGAACATCTGTCCTAGGAGCCTCATCTGTTTTGAGGCTGAGAGAGCTGGGCCTGTTCAGCCCAAAGAAGAGAAGGCTGAGGGGGGACCTGATCAGTGTCTCTAAATACCTCAAAGGAGGCAGTGAGGAGGAGGGGGCGGCCTCTTTTCAGTGGTGGCCACTGACAGAACTAGAGGAAACAGCTACAAATTGAAGCACCAAAAGTTCTACAGGAACTTAAGGAAAAATTTCTTAACAGTGAGGGTGACAGAGCCCTGGCACAGGCTGGCCAGAGAGGTTGTGGAGTCTCCTTCTCTGGAGATGTTCAAGATCTGTTTGGATGCCACCCTGTGCCACATGCTCTAGGTGACCCTGTGTGTGCAGAGACGTTGGACTAGGTGATTTCTAGAGGTCCTTTCCAACCTTAAGGATTATATAATTCTATGAAATGCACTATGTGGTTGGTTGTGAGTGTCTTGAGTCTTCACAATCTCCCCTGCTTTTCCCCTTCCCCCCAGATGGTTTCAAATTAAGAAGCAAGGCCAAAATCTGTCTGCTTTCACTGATCTACTTTCCTAGTTTGTGCAATGCTTCTCATATCCCATATGATGTGTGTGTTGCAGATATCTCTTTCAAACTGCATGTGTCTGCCTTCCCTTCCCCCTCACAATATTATCTTTATTCTTACTTATAGGCCTTCAGCCAGTTTTAAACACTTGACATATTTTATTTCATGTTCTTATAGATTTCTTTTTTTAACTGAAAATCTGAGGGAAAGGTGCATTGTATTAAAAGTTTTGCAATTCTACATTTATGCTGTGGTCCTCTCTTTTGACCAAGCGGTAATTCAATCAAAAAAGCAATTCTGATTTTACAGAACTTATTCTTGCAAAGCAGACCAGGGCCAGAATAGTTATAAAAGTTTTTTTCTAACAGTATTATATTATATTATATTATATTATATTATATTATAGCATAGCATAGCATAGCATAGCATAGCATAGCATAGCATAGCATATATATATACACACACACACTATACGCTATATATTATATACATGCATTTTTTATATATATATATATATATATATATCCACATATGCACCCACACATACATACACACACACTTAGGTTATTTAAATGAGCTTTAGTGTAAAAACTAAGTGATCACTCACAGTTCTATTTAGCATGATTAAGAATTTTCAAGATTAGCTTTGCTTCAAGATGCTTTCTATGTACATATTTCAAATCTATTTGAAATTTGAAATTACAAAGCAGTATGCAGCAGCATAAAGGCTAAAAATGGTCTTGTTCATACAGTTTATAAAACATCAGTAGTGTTTTGTCTTCTCTGCATAAATCTTACTCTTTTGAAGGACAAGAGGGTAGAACAGAAAAAAAGCATGAGGCTAAATCTCTCCCTTTTTCCTCCCTATTTCACACAGGCAGGATTGTTACACATAACCGCAAGGAAAGAATATGAGATTGAGTAGAATGAAAGCAATCCATTTCAGTCTAATCTTTTTTTCTCTCTTACACCATTTATCCTGCTCTATCTTTCATCACTGTTTAAAATGTTATATATATATATATATATTGTTCTACCATTTTACATTTGCTTTGAAGAAAGATAAACATTAATTTTAGCCAAAGTGCTGAGATGCTTCATTTGAAGTGACTTGGAACAGTAGATATCAATGATGTGTAAGGAGACTAGAGCCAGAATGGCTTTAAAACCTTTTTTTTTTTCGTTGCTGTACCATTTGAGATCTAGTTTACTATCACAGATTCTTTTGTCCTACAGAGTTTTCAGTGCCTGATGCAAAATTCTTGCTCTGTGTTTCAGAAATAACTCCTTCTTTGACCTTTCCCATAGAAATATTTTTTTCTGTAAGAGTATTAAGCTTCAGCAGAAAAATGTATCCCTTGAAAGGTATACTGGTTGCCAAAAACACAATCTAATCTATTCTAACTATAAGTTGTGGTGAATGGAAGGACAATAATCTCCAAGGCTACCTTTAGTCCAGCCTGATACATTTAATACAGGCTCTTGCTCTGAACTGCCCCCTAAAGAGTACCTCTTTTCCTACTGAGCCAAAAAGTAGGTTATGCAGACTAACCTTAGGGCCTTCTGGCAAATTCTCCTCCTCCTGCATTCGGCTGTACAGTGGCTCTACAGATGGACTACGAAAGGCGGTGCTTGCTTTTCAGCAGAGAAAGCTTTCTAAAGAGAAACTGGAAGTCCTATTTCTACCCTTGCCTTGTCACATCTAGCACTTTTCCCCCTAAAGGTCAATTGTAAATTGTTTCTCAGCTTCTGGCAACTCTGAGAGTCCCCAGTCCTGGTGGTATTTCATGATTGCAGTTGCTGATTCCTAAGACTTGCAGTTAGGCTAACTGGCCACTGGGTTTAGCTGTGTGGGATGGAGGTGGCCAAGGATTTAGCTAAGTTTCTGCTGATTATACTGCACTCACAGCAATTTAGAGATATGCCTTCTCATAGGCCTTGCTTACATTCTCAGAGCAGAAGATCAATTTGCATATATCTGTGCCTAAGAAAACCTCACCTAGGAAGATATATAGCATTTATGTTTAAGTCTGGCTTATCATGTTTAAAATATACTATTAATTCCAGTTAATGTATTGCACCTGGGGAGGAATAAACCCAGGCATCAGTACAGATTAGGGGTCGACCTGCTGGAAAGCAGCTCCACAGAGAGGGACCTGGGAGTCCTGGTTGACACTAAGTTACCCATGAGGCAGCAGTGCCCTCGTGGCCAGGAAGGCCAATGGGATCCTGGCTGCATCAGGAGGATGTTGCCAGCAGGTGGAGGGAGGGGATCCTGCCCCTCTACTCAGCTCTGGGGAGGCCGCACCTGGAGTACTGTGTTCAGTTCTGGGCACCCCAGTATAGGAGGGACATGGAGCTTCTGGAGAGGGTCCAGAGAAGGGCAACCAGGATGATTGAGGGAATGGAACATCTCTCATACGAGGAGAGGCTGAGTGAGCTGGGCCTGTTTTCTCTGGAGGAGAGAAGGCTGAGAGGGGATCTGATTAACATGTATAAGTTCAGGAAGGGAGAATGCAGGGAGGAAGGAGACAAGCTCTTTTCATTGGTGACCAGTGACAGGACGAGGGGTAATGGCCACAAGCTGGAGCACAGGAAGTTCCGTCTCCAGGTGAGGAGCAACTTCTTTGCTCTTAGGGTGACAGAGCAGTGGAACAGGCTGCCCAGGGAGGTTGTGGAGTCTCCTTGTCTGGAGGTCTTCAAAACCCACCTGGATGCCGCCCTGTGCCACATGCTGTAGGTGTGCCTGCTTGAGCAGGAAGGTTGGACTAGATGATCTCTAGAGGTCCCTTCCAACCTTAAATATTCTGTCAATCTGTGAATCTGTAATGTATTGGAACATAAGTAACCAGAAGTGTCTACTTCCCTCCCTCACTACCACTGCCCTTCCTTCATGTCCTTTTGTAGAAAAACAACCATGAGTATCCCAATAAATGCACCATAGAGAAAAGAAACCTCTGGAAAGTTACTAGTAATGGACAAGCTTGAAATACTGCTCTAGGTGTCTATATGGTGTACTTTCTGATCAAATCCTCATTTCAGAAAATACTTCCTGGCCTTTTTTTTTTTTTTTTTTTTTAACCTAGTCCTTTAGCATTTCCTTCCTTTTATATACCCCACTTCTTTTCTGTTTCAAGGATAATCCTATCAGAGAGTTGTGCTCTTCCATAAATGCAAACACACTTCCTTCTCTTTCCTGTCCACCTCGTTTCTTGTAGTGTATCCACTCACACCTACCTTCTCACCATTTTCTCTTCCTTAACTGTTCACGGGTTTAATGTTTTCCTACCCTAATGGATTTGCCTCTCTGTCTTAGACCACATTCACGCTTAGTAAGAGTAAAGCCAGAGCAGGGCAGCATCAGCAGTCTGATAGTTCTGAGCAGTTATGTGGCACTTAATGTCCCCAGGGCAGCAAGATAATCTGGTGACAAGCAAGGAATCAAAGCATGATGCATCCACTTGTGACCACATTGCATCTCTGCCTCTGCCAAAGGGCTAATATGAAGCTATCCTAGGACTTCTCATGGCTGCATGCCCTAGGCGGGGAGTTGGCTTTAGGTCTAAGGTACTCAGTAATCCTTTTTTTGTGCTGTGCATTTAAGCAGTTTTCCCTCTTTCTGTTGACCCTTTCCACCCCCCACTAACTGCAAGAACAATATGGAGCTAACGCAGAACATAAATTTAGTTCAGAGCTAAACCATGGTATGTACTGTGCATATATAGTTATCAAGTGGAAGAATAAATAGAATTGAACAGTTCGCAATTAACCAACATTAAGGTCCTTAAAATATTTTACAATACTGATTAATTACTGTTGGAATATTTTTCAGAGGGAAACACCTATTTTTCTTAGTTTACTTGATCCAAATCCTACTGAACTCAGAAGAAAGACTACCAGACTTCAACAGAACTTCAGATTGACAGTAAACATGCAAAGAGTTATCTTATTAGGGTGACTTTTAAGACACGAGTCATTCCACTGTGTCCTGTTGTGTTCCCACCCCATCATGTTTGCTTCCTGTATATAAAGAAATGAGCTTGCTGGAAAGTTTCAGCTAGAACAGGCAGTTTTAAGCAAACATTGCATAATTCTCTGGGGAAATTTGTTTTCAATTATTATTTCTAAGTATTCACACCAGAAAAATGGAAAGAAATACTGGCTGAAGTTTATAGCAACACTTCCATAGCCTTTAACAAGGCTACACCCCGGCTGCTGAGGCTTGTATTTAATTTCTCGAGTAAGCAGTTACATATACACATTATGTAGTCTGAAAAAAACACCTTGAACAGTTGTATTTATCTTGGGTCAGCGGCAGGATCTGTTCATCCCTAAAGACACAGCCTGATGGTTTAAGGTAGCTGACAACGTTACTCACAATATAAATTCCATGATGAAGTTTATTATTAAACAATACAAGAAAAAATAAGCTCCGTGACACTACAGTGGAAACAAGACTGAAGTCCAGGAGTAATGCTGCCAAGAGATATGAATCCCTGCCATAGTCAGACTGATTTAGACAGATAATGAAATACAGTGGTAGTAGCCGAGGCACAGCAAGAATGAGAATTTTACACATTTATATTTCAGAAACAAGACTGGGTTAAAGTAATAATCTGATCTAGTCTAGGGTGAAATTACAGCTTGAAAGAAGGGCAAGAGACATTGGTTTGGATCAGGGACTTGATTCCTAGATTTCCAGGTAGTTCTCTACTGCTGGACAAACTGTTATCCTTGGAATTTCTCTTTGACTCTTCTGTCAATACCTCACTGGAATAACCCCCTGATCTTTTTGAAGAACACGATTCTTGTTTTCCTTCCAACCTTTACTGCAGAGTTTCAAGGGTCCTTGCCTTCAAGCCCGGACTGTAACATTTGAAAGAACACAATTCAGCATGTTTTAGATATGAGTCAGCTCTTTGATCTCTTAAAATGAGAAAACTGACAAAACAGTCTTTGATGAAATATATTTTAGAGCTCCCTAGATGAACAAAGATCCCAGTCAGAGGGCTGTAGCATATAAGCACCTTCCCTCTTCCATGCCCACTCGAGACTCCAAACTCCTAAGCTCTGCTACCTGCCAAAATGTAATGGCATTTTGAAGTATTTTCAAAACAGTGAACAAGCATTGATCTTGATGACAAAGAAACAAATGGCAGACAGCCGCTAGCTGTAATGTGCTTCTACACACGGCTTCTACATAATACTCATAGATGACAGTATTTCAGATTTTTGTTGCTAAAATGTGGCTGCTGAGTACTACTTTTTTTTATTTTTTGGCAGTTTACTTTGCTTCCATGATTTATAGAATGTTTCTCTCCCCCCCCAAAATAAAATAAAATAAAATAAAATAAAATAAAATAAAATAAAATAAAATAAAATAAAAATAAAATAAAATAAAATAAAAATTAAAAAATAAAAATTAAAAAATAAAAATTAAAAAAAATAAAAAAATAGAACTTCTTAGCTCTTTCCTTTTGGTATCTTACAAGTCCTAATGTGACCTGGTAGTCTTTTGAGTAATTAAATGGCACTCTGAGGTTATTTTTGAAAAGGTCATTCATGCTCATAAAGAATACTTACTCGTGCACCAGTATCTTTCTACTAAATGAAAAACAATCAAAGTACTTATATTTGTCAAAAGCTTGCTTGAAGAAACTATTAAAAATGGATTTGGTGGACTTAGAAAGGATCCTGCTAAAAATGCAGAGTTCAAACTTAATACTAAACATATATGGCGTTGTTTTATGAGATTTAGCTTATGTGAAAGGCCTTCAGTGTTGTGAATATATTTAAAGAAAAATATAAGGGCCCTTTTCAGTTGCTTTCAGTCACAACTATACTTAAATAACATGGCAATAAGGAGACAGGATTCTTTGCCTTGGTCTAAAGACTTTCATATGACCTTGAAAAAAACAGGGCAAAGGCAGGAAAAATTTTTTTGTATATTAAAAGTGAAGAGGAAGCAGCCACATCTAGTACAAGTTACAACTGACTTTTCAGAAGTATATTCTGGACACATTTAAATAGATTTAGAATAACCATATGGCTGTAAATCTCATTAGCACAGTCTTCCTTATCGCTTCTTCCACTTCTCACTTCTAGCAGGATCAGAAGTACAACAGGAGGGAAATCTTTTGATACATCTGCCCTTCAGGCCTGTATGAAACCAGGAATGCAATGAAGCAAATAAAGCAAAGATAAAAAAATTCCCCCTCAAACTCTGTAACACTGGTTCAACTTTGGACTAGTTCCATTGTATTCCTTAACTATTCCTTGAAAATTAATTGCTTTAATGCTGTCCTGTCCTAATTCTTCCTCTGTAATTTGAATGGTGCAATTAAATCCTTAAGTGAATGACATCTTCCTGTTCCTTGCCATTAAGGAAGATAGTTTATTGCAGTGAAGAAGAACTTATTTGTTATAGCTATAGTTCCACTGATCTTTTTTCAAGTCTTCTTTTTATTTCACTGGCTAGTTTGATAAATCTCTCAAGTGATGCTGTAGTTCACCTTTGATGCTGTTTATCATTTCTCACCACTTCCTTTATGAATTCAGTCATGGTCATCTTTGCTGTGAAAAGAGATTCTATTTCCATCACTCCATTTTCCTTAGTTTCTACCTCTTTGAAAGAATGGGCTGGGCATGCATCCAAAATAGTGAATTGGAGTAGCAAAGGGCTCTTAAGGGGAGACCTGATCAAGAGCTAGCGGCTGATGAGCCAGAAGGAAAAAGTTCAAGAAAGTTAACTAGACTGGAAATCATGGGGAAGAAAATAATGGTTGAGAAATAGAAGCTCTGAGAGAGAAGGCAGGGGAAGGGAAAGAAAACAGACCTCAGCTGCAGTCACCCTTCAAAGCATTTTTTTTCCCCCCTACTTTAGTCCCCACTCAACCAGAAGCTGTAACCTGCTCTTTAGCCTGCCTCCTTTCTCAAGGGTCCAGCTATCCGTGTTCAAACTTCACAGCCCATTGGTGCAATCTTGGCTCAGACTGCTGAGGAAATCACTAAGCTGTGAGAAAACTGTGACCAAGTCTGCAGAATGGAGTCACATGATAGAAGAAATGAAAAACTGCAGAAACAGAGGGATCAACAGAGGCTCAGGGGTTCAACAGGAAACCAAAGAAACCTGAAAGATAAAAAATCCTAAAGAGGAAAAGCAGGTAGCAAGCTGGTTTGGTGGATGACCTGCAGTGAGGCTCTGCCTGGGCAGCACCGTGGGCTGATCCATTGGCCCTCGTGATGCTGCCTGCCCCAGACACCTTCTGAGGGTGCTGGGCATGCACACACTCTGTGTTGTGCTGGTGGAGGCTCCTTACTGACACTGTCCACAAAAGGGCCCTGAGCAGGAGGCAACACATTTGCCAAAGCAAAGTAACCACATATGCAAAGGGAAGGAATTCACACTTCTAGATTAATCCCAACTCAGCAGCAGGACCAGAATGGTTACTGTTTCCTTTTGTAATTGAATTTGGCTCTATGTAAACAGCAGCATACATGAGGGGGAAGGAGACTGGGCAGCGCATGCAAAGGAAGCATATAGACCTGGCTGTTACCCTCTGTTGAACATGTGTGGGTGAGCAGAGTAAGAAACATGACATCTACTTCTTTCCTTGCTCTGGACATGTGTAAGATATGTGTAAAAACCTCTGGGAAAAGGTCAACAGACAGGCTGTCCAGTGCACAAAGCATACTCCCAATAAACAGCCATTTGGCACAGGAATGGAGCATGGAGCTAAAGGAGTAGCTAGATTAAAGGCAAAATGAATATTTAAAAGTGAAAATCATGTGCCTATCACCTTGAAGGGAGTATAAAGCAAATTTGCTAATATCACACAAAGCAGCTACTGTATTTTCAGCCTGAATATAATGGGAAGAGAAGGAGACCTTTCAGAGGCTCTCTGAAGCTGCTTGACTGTGAGCTATGTATGGGTAACTTTACAGGAAGGAAACGGAAATATAAATCACATGAAATAAGGTTTTTCTTTTCAGAAACATATTAGATTTGAGCATGCCCTGATTTGACTGATACTTATTCATTGCTCAATCCCCTATAGCATATGTGACAAGTGAAATACTGGAGACTGTAGCCTATTTAGAAGTGATTTAACATCAAAGGACAACCCACTGAGACACAAGGGCCAAGGCCTCTATTTGGCAAGGCTTCAAAGGTCATTCGTATGTTTTACTTTGACTGAGATTTCTTCTAGATGCTATTGTGACAGAAATTTTGCATAAAAGTCATTCCAAGGAAGACTAGGTAGAGAAAATAAATCTTCTGCAGAGAAGAAGAACAGAACAGGGAACAGTCAAAGCTTCAGTCTTAAGACAGATTTTGTGTCCTCCCTGAGGACAGCAACAGAAAAGGAATAAAATGGGCCAGTACCACAAGCTGCCTAGTGTTTCTAGCAGCAAAAAGGGGCCAAGTTCAGTTACCAAAGGCTCAAAAATGTCGACTTGAGCAGGCTCCCAGGAAAATGGGAAAATTAAATTGTCTGGCTTCTCTTGAGAAGCAAAAGTATACCTCCATACAAATAATTAGTTTAAAGGTTTAAAATGAAGGGAACTTTATGGCAGGCGAAGGAGTAGCATAAACTTGGGAAAGCTTGAATCAACAATATTTATTACAGAAAGCTCTGCACTGTACCAAGTTTTCTTGGCAATCACTCCGTCTCTAAAGACTCAAGTGACTAATGGGGCAGTCTGTTTTAGGATTAATTTCTTCTCATCTCTGTCATTTTGCTGCAGTGCACTCTGTCTGCTAAGCATTGCCATTAGAGTTCCTAATCGGTGCTGCTCTGTTTTCTCCCATTTGAGATGCCCACACCATGGGCACTGTAGAACTTCTGTACAGTGGACACTGGGGCTGGGCAGACCTTGCCAATTCTCTGAGCTGCCCCTACCCATGTCAGCTCAAATTCTGGAGTGAGACACGGGCTGCTGCAAGTCTGGTCTCAAGAGTGGCTCCAGGGCATTAAAGTTCTCCACAGAGGGCAGGGACTCATAGACGTAGGTGCCCTCTCATTTGCTTTCCTGTTTCTAACTTCACCCAAGCAAGGCTGCTTAAATACAGGCTTGCTATAAAGGCGGCTCAACATACATCTCTACCACCTTTTGCTAACATTTCATATTCTCTTGCTACTCTTTTTGTCCCTGATAAAAAAAGTCTTCAAATGTTCCAGGATTTAAATACAGATGGACAACCACTTCAGCTTGCATGGAGCAGATGCCAGCAGTGCCTTACCTTCTTACCTTACCTTCTAGACTCCCAAATTTAATGGACATTTTCTCCTTTCTCCAACAAGTTTCAACCACAAACCTGTTCTCAGGTTTCAAGAACTCCAATTTCAAGATTTACAGAGTTTTGAGATTTTTCATAACCATAACTCAAAAAAACCCTACATTATGCTGGTAACAGAAATTTTGATTTTGGTTTTGCTAGATGTTTTAGACCTTTAGGCTGTTTGTAGAAGTGCCTTTTCTAATTATCATACAAGAAATAGCTATGTTGAATACTGTAAATCAAATCCATTGCTTCCAGAATCCTCAATACCAGCAAAAAAAAAAAAAAAAAAAAAAAAAGTAATACACAGTGTAAAGGGAGAGAGCTCAATATCTGGTGAGCTCTCTGTAGTCTACAACACATTCTGAGAGAACTTGAGAAAATGAGGCATTTTGACTTCAATATTGTACATGCCTGAATAGAATTTTATTTTAATTTGAAAACTATATTCCTAAGAGTTTCCATCACCAAAAATGTTTAATAGACTAACATCTTGATTCCAGGAAGCAAACATAATCTGAACTAGGTTTGTGCAGCCTGTTCCTTTGGTTTTAATGTAGAATCCATATGTGTGAAATGAGCTATAAGAATGTTTGCATGATTGCTATGTAAGTTTCCATGACAGATTAAAAGTAATAAAAAAAATCCAGTGCATCCATTGTAGGTTTGCTTGTCCTCTCTTGAAAGCAGTAACAGCAGCTGTTCGGTATGGACAAGCCTTTGGGGGAAACAAAGTAAAAAAATATCCATTTACATATTTATATATTGTGCCTGGTGATAGGACAATAGCATTTTTCTGTTGATATGTGATACAAGATAATATAAAACTTTATGAGCAAAATGTTTTGTGAAAAGGCTTGACAATATCATGCTGATTTATTTCTCTATTTGAATCGCCTATATAGTCAGAGGACAGGAGCAAAGCAGGCACCTGAAGATAAATAAACAGAAACTTATCTCAAAACAAACTAACAAAACAAACAAACAAAAACCTATAATACACCACCTTAAAAAATGTATAAGCCAAGAGCTAAAAGATACAGTATTCTATTAAGAATCCATGATATTTTAGTTTATATGAAATTTAAATTGCTTTAATTAATTGCAGATAATATTAAGTTGAAGATTTAAATCTCAAATGATTCATTAAATAAAAAAGCAATCCACCCAAACATACCTCTATGAAACAGTCTAGCTAGGGTTATAAATATAAAGGTCAATGACTTTCTGGGACTTTGAGGATTTTAAGGGATTTTGATGCTTGGTAAGTATACTCAGTTGTCTGCTAAATCCAGCCCCAATATCTCTACCCCAATGACTCTAGATGAATATTCCACACACATATTCTATTGATTTTAACAAGACAACAACAACAACAAAAAAGCTGTTAAAAGACCTCTATTTGGAATAGTGCATGCTCTTGATGGTTTCAATTGTAGGGCTTCAAATACTTCAGTTTTCTCCACACTTCAGCTCAGACATGGAAAACAAATACAAAAAATCAAAAAGACAATAAAGCTAAATAAATAATGAATGTAGTGTAACCCTGATTTTCAATTATTTTTTCAGTGCTTCCACCTAATATTGCCATATCTTTCCTGGTCTAATACTTTACTTGAAAAGGTACTAAATGTAAAAATTTACCATCTTTGGTCTGGAGTAGAATGAAATTGTATTGTAGAAATATTTGATATTATATTCTCATCTGGAGACAAGCTCCGTTTACAGTAAAGGAATATTGGGATTTGGCTCTAGTGCCAAACTTGTAACATTTGTGATAGATACAATTGAATAGCACTATTATCAGGCATCATTCTCCATTTTCTACTGAATTTGTGCTACAAGAGACTTCTGTGTGTCTTCATTACATATAGCTATAATGAGGGTATAGTATATGGCATATATTCCTTGCTGTGCTTGTTATGCCTGTTTCACCTTCTGCCTGTTCCAAGCATGTGTGGGAAATTCAGCTTTCCACATCCATTTCCAACAGAATTGTGTTTGTACGGTTTGGGAATGATTGCAGGGAACAAGAAAAATCCACTTCTGGTCTTCTGTGGATAATGGAATGAGTTTTCAGTTTAAAAAATGCTGCCAAGTTGGTGAAGCATCTCATCACTATCAAATAAAATTTGTTATTAATTGAAAAAAAAAAACACTAACACACTTCTGTTATGTATCATAATATGTGAATGTGGGATGAGTCACATTCTTTTCTTGCAGAGTTTACCATGAGATATTGGGCTAAATTATAACATTATTCAGTGTTTAATAACAAATAATTTTGCTAATACGACATTTTGTGAGTATTTCTTCAAGGTATTCCCAAAGAAAGAGAAAAAAATACCAATTTATCAAGGGAAAACAAGGAATGATACCATAAGCCTCACCCAGTGAGATTCCGTGTATCGGACATTTGTGAGGGACATCCAGCGCAAGGTGGACTGTGAGATCCTATTTAAGGCATCACAGAGGATTAAGGTCAAATGGAATGGGATTTTTTTTAAGGGGGTGTGGCTGGAGGCTGGTTCATGCAAATTAAAGTATTCAGTTGTAATAGTTGTAATAGTTGTAAAAGTTGTAATCAATCACCAGAGATGTTTATTTGAATTTTATTGTATCAGAGTGTAGGATAGGAGGTGATAACAATACTAGAATAAGAGCTTGCACGCTTATGAAGATTCCCCAGGGCCAAACTCCATGCAAATTCAGGTGTTTCACAGTTCACTCTGCTGCTTCAAGCTGCTGCATTTAACAAGATTTACGCTTGTGAGCTGGAATTAAATTACAATTCTGTGCATTTCCGTAAATGCTGCTCAACATAGTATCAGCCAGATTTGCTGACAGCTCATAAAGAAGTCAATAAGTATGTGTTATTTATAGTAATGCCAACTGCACAAACCTTTGTGAGCATGGAAAGACTAGTAAAGGCTGTCTTTTTTTTTTTTTTTTTTTTTTTTTTTTTGTTAAAAGACATATTGGTCTCTTGCAGGGAACACTTCAAGGAGTTGTATTCAAGTAATCGATCTTTTCCTGTATTTGTATACCTAATCAGGGTGCATCTGCTTTTCAGCTAAATTAGTGTTCAATAACAGACTCACAGAATCAAAATTATTAACTTATTACATTGATTTCTTTTTCTTTCTGCATGTTACTTAGGCCACAGAATTAAATATTTTCCTTTTCATAACTACAACCTGACATAAAATCATTCCTTTGGAAAATATTTCCCTTTGTCAAAACTATAGCATCTTAAACTCCAACACTGCCTTTCATCATTTTAGTTACGAGGATCCAACAGTTCCATGGACTGTGTCTCTGAATGTTTTCCTCACTAAGCGTAACATCTGTTAGCTAGTATCTGTACATAAAAGTCTGTTGCAGAAGAAGCTGTTGAAAGAAGCTGTTTACTGGAAGGCACCCTTCTCTCACCAAACCTATAGCTTCCTCAGGTATCCAGGCCTTGCAGAGCCAATCACATAAGATTTTTCAAAAGTGTTTCTGAAAAAAAAAACATTGAAGAAAAATAGAGCAACTTGACTATATAGTCTAGAGATTGCTGTTAACTACACTGACAAACTCAGAGTTAACACTTTGGGGGTTAATGGCAGTGCTTTGCTGCTGATGTGATCCCACATAGCCAAAATCAGAGACAAAACATATGCACTCGAGTAATACATGTCCTGTTTACTTTTGTGTCCCACATCGGGGCCACTGCAGCCCTGCTAACACCAAAGGAGAGAAACACCACTGAAATTCCAGATTATGGCACAACAGAGCTGAGAGTCACTCCCAGGGAGACGCTTCTGCCTCCAAAACAGGCCAGGAGCACAGAGCCTCTGCTGCCATCTCCCAGGTTTTGGGACCTTCACAGATTTGTAAAAGTAAAAGCAGCATGCATGCATATATATGTGTATATACACACAGGCACAAATATACACACATACGCGTATGTATTATTTATAAACATTATGCTGTTGCTGTTTTCTAAAAAACATGCAGCAGACTAAAGACATACACCAAATGCAGTCAAATTATTACTGCAGAGCAGTTCCTCCTGTGATCGAGCAGTGCACATGGGACAAACTTTTGCTTAGAAACACTTTTAGGCAGCTAGAAATGCAGAAGAACCACTGCAGCAGTCTCAGTTAAAGCTTGCAGCAAAGCAACGTATCTGAAGTGATGGATTGTATTTCACCACAGTAGCAGCCTTGGTGATGAAAAGCCACCTACCCTAAGGCAAAAGCCTTAGCCATGCCCTAAGGGCCTGGACTCCAGCACCTCTCACCAACATTCTTCCCTAGTGAAGGAGTTCATACTACAGTGTTCTGCTTATATTTGCAAGCAGTTAATGAGGAGGAGGGTTGAGTATTGCTAAATACCCAATTGAACTATCATGGATTTGTTAATTGCTGCCTTCCCTCAGTTAATTGGTGCCCCCTCTGCTCCCCTTTGGAAATTGTCTTTGGACTCAGTTGGATATGACTGAGAAAAACCTGCCCCACCAGGAGCCCTTTTGAAGGTAATTTAGATGGGGATGGAGCCAGCATTACTGAAGTGTTAGAAGGAGCCTTCAGGCAATTGGCTTGGCCTTTTTTTTGTGCTGCCAGCACCTGGCAGAAGGTTGCATAAGGATAAACAAACTTTCCATAATGAAAACCAAATGGTGACGTTATTTTCATGTTCCCCTCTTAGTGAATATCTTGCCTTAGTAATGCTACTTAGCTTAAAACAGAGAGAAAACTTTAATAAAAATGATTCTGCCGTATCTCAGATCTCAGTTCAAAAAACGGATTTGTACTTATGACTAAAAAATAGCTGAAGTTGTGAATTTCATGCTCAATCAGTTCTACAATCTCCAGTAAAGAAAGATAAAAAATTCTCATACATTATGGGAAAAAAACCCAAAAGTTTCCAATGTTTGTTTGAAGTTTCATGACTCACTTGAGCAGTACTACAGAATAGATTTTATTAGAACTTGACAGACCATTTTGAGTATTCCTTTTTTTCAGAGCAGAATGACATCATATAATGCCAAAATATTTATTTTCAAAACATAACAGTTCTTGTGAAAGCTTTCGTCAGATTGCTTGGGAGATTTTCTTGGTCAAAGGCAGTAGATGCAAGGGAAAAAGCACCACAAAAGCCATGATCTCTTCCTAAGAAATATTCATCTGTTACTAAGAATATGGAGAGTGGATCTAGTGAGGGACCCAGGAATGTAGTCATGAGGAGTAAAATTAAATGTCTTAGTCTGTTGGCTACGTCAATGGGAAATGGAAGCACTAAAGTGATCCATATCATATCAGGTACCAGGCAGTGCTAGGCTTTGGTCTCTGAGCTATGGCCTGCCTTGTCCTCACTATAAAATCTCCCCTGAATATTGCTGAGCCTCAAGCTAATTTTTTTTCCTTTTTCCACCTATACCCAGGCATGGAGGTCTGGGGGGAACTGACACTATTATGCTATCTTATTCAAATTTAGAGAATAATTTGAACTATTGAGGAAGCAGAGGAAAGTAAGAAGTCAAAATGTACCCCCTGCCCCACTCCTCCCGCTCATTGTTTTCCTCTGTGGAAACTTTATACAAGATTTTAAAATGACCTTCTATAAAAGCATAGTAAAACCTGTATGAGAGTCCTCCCTAATTGGCAGTCTGCTGTCTTAAAATCCCCCAAAGCATGCCTGACAGCTCTGCCTCTCCTAATAGGAATCTGTGCTGGTTTCAAAATTCTTTCTTCCCAGACCCTTGAATGGCTGCTGACATTTTTCCTCATACGGCCTGGAGCCTAAAATCTTTACGCAGTTGTTGTGCACTCATTGCTGCAGAGAAACCGTAAGGAGCATCGATAAAAGTTGCTTCTTTTTTCTTTTCTTTTCTTTTTTTTCTCTGAGGATCAGGTTTTGAATTTACTGTTCTCAGCATTACAAAGATACACTTGACAAGTTTCCATAGGAGGAGGAGACTTATCGGAGGAAGTCATTGCTCTCTTAAAAGACTGAGAGATCTTTTTTTTGCAGTAGGCAGTGGGTAAAGGAAGGGAGTATCACTTCCTGCCTCAGAACGGAAAGATGGAAGGGTATGTAGATGCAGGTTTCCTTTCAAATAGTTTTGTTTGTCAGAAACTGACTGGCTTTGGTACCTCATTCCCCACTTCTGTATACCCAGGAATATTGATACAACATGTCTCCTGTATATCACTCCCAGTAAACAGTGCAGCACTCGCTGCATTTTCTCTGCACCACATAAGACCTTTTCTTTGAAACCTCATGTGCCTGATTTGCACAGCTGTTGTAATCTCTCTTCATTATATCTCTATGGCTTTATTCTGGGAAAGGGGCAGGACTGCTTTGATTGGAGCGAATGACTGTGATATGCTGTTGAGGCTTTTCTTTTTTCTCACTTCTCTCATTTTATCCTCTCTCATGTTTTTCTGTCTTGGCATACATGTAGGCTCTTATGCAGGCCTGAAAACAGAGCTATGGCAGCCGTGTTGATGAATGCTAACTAGGCAAAATCTGGTGCAGTTCCAAGTAATCATTTTGCAAGTAATTCATTTGGATACTGAACACCCATTCTGCAGTTTTCATGCTTCCAAAGGCATAGCTTTTTGTGCTAATTTAACATGCCTTCCAGCAGGACATTATCATGCCCTTTTCCCCAATTCTGATTTCTTTGCTATTTAGAGGTCTACAGGATTAATGAATCTTACCTAAAAACAGCTTCTAGCATAATTCCTTCCAGCCACACAAATCTGCAAGTTCACATCCCACATTGGCCAGGTCTCTATTCATCAAGGGGAGTCCCGGAGCCAACACACTCCCTCCCCTCATATTTGGGCATTAAATCAGTTTGAAAGCTTCTGGCAGGTTTAAAAAGCTTCTAGCTCAAGGAGACAGGAGGTGAATGCAGTTTCTTAGGTAGAGGAGATAGTCCTCTAAGAAGGCCCCCTCCTGAGACCCTCTTAGAGGGATATAGCTAATATTTCGAAGGAAGGGGTTTTTTGTTGTTGTTGTTGTTGTTGTTTTGTTTGTTTTTTGCTTCTGTTAACTGATTGGTACTATCTCACTTTCGTTTCTTTGCTACAGAAAAATAAAAGTATATGTACATGAAATCTTACATCTTTGCCATGGCATTCAACTGGCTGCTAGGAAGCAGAGCTAGGCTCCCTGATTCTGATGGTAGAGCTTTTTGAGGGTCAAGGACCGGAGGAAAGGTTGTGCTGCCTGGCTGTGCTCTGTCAATGAGATGAGATGAATCTCCACTTTCCTATAATCAAAAGAATGTAGCTTAAAATCATGGTTAACTAGGACAGATATGATGCCAAAACAGAATATTTCAGAGCAGAAGCCTAAATTAGATGGTGTGAATTGCCATTTCCATGAAGCCACTGATAAGCAGTTAAAGAATTAACAACCAAAGCTGCAGAATTGTACAAACTGCCAAGGTGTGAGAAAAGCAATGAAGAAAGCTTGAGTACTCTCACCAAGAAAAAGGTACGTGGGCGGGAAGTCTTGTGGAGGCACAGCAGTCTCACTTTGCTAAAATTTGCAAACAATAGCCAACTTGTTAAAGAACTGATAAACTTGCAAAACACCTGATAAGCCAATCTCACTGATGATGCAAAAAAAAAGCGAATAATCCTATGGAATTTGCCTGAAGGTTCGGGAAGAATCTCCATATAAGATGACCATATAAACATAGAATAATTATGGTTGGAAAAGCCTTTCAAGATCATTGACTCCAGCCATAAGTCCTTCAAGACCATACCTCATACTCAGCATCCCTAAGCATCCCTAAGCATCTCATCTACATGTTTCGGGAACACTGATAGGAAAGTGCTCACTTCCTTGAGCAGTCTATGCCAATGCTTCACCACTCTTTCTATGCAGAAATTTTTCCTAATATCTAACCTGAATCTCCCCTGGCACAACTTGAGGCCATTTCCTCTTGTCCTATCTTCTGTAATTATTGTGGAGAAGAGATTAACCCCACCTCACTACAACCTCCKTTCAGGTAATTGTAGAGAGCCTCCTCTTCTCCAGCCTAACTAACCTCAGCTCCCTCAGGTGTTCCCCATAAGGTCTGTGCTCCAGCCCCTTCAGCAGCTTCATTGTTCTTTGGACACGCTGCAGCACCTTAGTAGCTTTCTCGTAGTGAGGAACCCAAAACTGATCACAGGATTTGACGGGCAGCCTCACCAGCACTAAGTTCAGGCGGACAATCAGTTCCCTAGTCCAGCTGGCTATACTGTTCTTGATACAGGCCAGGAGGCCATTGGCCTTCTTGGACACCATAGCACAGTCAGGTTTTCTTCTTCC
Source organism: Nothoprocta perdicaria (assembly GCF_003342845.1). Lineage (NCBI taxonomy): Eukaryota > Metazoa > Chordata > Aves > Tinamiformes > Tinamidae > Nothoprocta > Nothoprocta perdicaria. The sequence continues at coordinate 740,654 of NW_020456221.1, read as the reverse complement.
TTTTAATAGTATAAAGGGTGGGGTCCAACACTGACAAGTTGAGCAGGGATTGGGAACTGCTCCTGACAGAGGATCCCTCCCTTCCCCTTACCAGGAATGCCGGGCTAAAGGAATTCCTTAAGGTTCAGAGGCACATGCAAGGAGAAGAAATAGGCCATATTTGTCAACTCACAAGGCTGAGATTCCTCTGTGCACTCTGGGTAAAGAGACACTACAGCATTTGCTGGGACAAGCAGTGTACTCCATTTAGTTGTGCTAATTGCTAGCTGACATTTACTAATTGACGAGCCCATTCCTATAACAAACGCCAGTTAATGGTGGATTTTGTTATCACAAGCATCTTGCACTAACCACTAAGATAACTTACTAAAACCCAGTGGCTGTTGCCCCTCTGGATTACTTTACTATCTCCTTTAACAACCTGGTACAACAGCCACCTTCACTGTCTGATAGCTAGCCTGCTAATTTAAGTGTGTGACTTATGTTCTTGCCTCTAAAATGCAGTCAGTGACAGGTGTCCCTGACTTCATGGACCACAACTCCTGCCATCACTCCTCATTTGTACTTATCATGGGGACAAAGACAATGTAGCGCTGGAAGACAGTAATTTCTATTAAATGTTTCTTTGAAATAGATCATAAGGTGATGGGATACATGGTTCCTATAAATATCACAACTGTCACTCAATGACATGAGCATGGTAATATCTGTCCTTGTCTTATATATGAGCATTAATGATCCCTGAAGTTATTCTTAAAAGCTTATATTCACTAGACTGTTTACAGAGCTAAAACTAGTTTTTAGGCCAGGTTGCTTATGTACCACAGTGTCTGTTTATATGATTTTAATTAACCAGTCACACAAGGCTAAATATTTATTAGTTTTCTAACCTTTGTAAGAATGCAGCTAATAAACATATACACACCATTGTCTGAATAAAGAGATAATATGAATAGATTCAAATCTTTTCTACAACATTCATTTAAGAATTTAACGATTAAAGCCTAGTTCCTGTAAGGATGTAGTTTTTCTGTGTGCTTAGATTGGTGTATTCATCAACACTCTGCAGCTGCTGCATACACTGGGAGAAGTTCATGTATTGCATTTAGTTTAACTTCAAGCTCCTTGACAGATGCTATGTTTCTTTTAAATGTTTGCCCTAAAAAAAACATCCTCCTCTACGATATTTCAAATGCAGGCATCATGTTTTGTTTGAGATTATCCATCATACAATGAAACAGGGTTCAGAAGAGGTCTTTGCCAATCCTTCTATGCAGAGGCTGAGGAAATGCAAATAAGAATAAGACAAGAGGACATGGACTGCTTTTGTCTCGTGAGTCATTAGTACATGACACCACAAAACACAAATAACATGCCCTAGTCTCCCTTGTCTAACTGGAATTGGGTATTGTCTGCTTCCCTGTTTTTGGTTGCAAGCAAAAGTAGAGTTTCTTGCATCCGTTTTCCTAATCTTTGAACTATAACTGGGGAAAGCAACATAAGAAAAGCAAACATGGAGTGGGGCTACTGTCATGGAAGTTGTCTCATTTATATTACAAATACATCATATTAAAATATTGTTTATAGATACTACAGATACTGTTATGCTATCGTACCTATGATGCATCTGGCATCTCATGCATGCCATGGAAAAAAGGACAGGCCACTTGGGAGAAATACCGGAACGTTGTCAGGGAATGCAGGGATGCAACAAGGAAAGCCAAGGCACAATTGGAATTGAATCTGGCACGGGATGTTAAGAGTAACAAGAAAAACTTCTTCAAATATATCAACAACAAAAGGAAGGTCAGGGAGAACGTGGGTCCACTAGTGAATGGGGTGGGTACCCTGGTCACGAAAAACACGGACAAAGCAGAGCTGCTGAATGCTGCCTTTGCTTCTGTGTTTGTCAGGGGCAGCCCTCTAGAATCCCAAGCCCTAGGGACACACAAAGAGAGCCAGAGAGAGGAAGGCTTGCCCTGGGTAGAGGAAGAGTGGGTCAGAGAGCATCTAGGGAGCCTCGACACCCACAAATCCATGGGCCCTGATGGGATGCACCCCAGAGTGTTGCGGGAACTGGCAGATGTCCTAGCCGAGCCGCTCGCCATCATCTTTCGAAGGTCCTGGAGAACGGGGGAGGTGCCGGAGGACTGGAAGAAAGCCAACATCACTCCGGTCTTCAAAAAAGGCAAGAAGGAGGACCCAAGTAACTACAGGCCAGTGAGCCTCACCTCCATCCCCGGGAAAGTGATGGAGCAGCTCATCCTGGCTGCTCTCTCCAGACACATGGAGCAGAAGAAGGTGCTCAGGAGTAGCCAGCATGGATTCACCAASGGGAAATCCTGCTTGACTAACCTGATCACCTTCTACGAAGGAATATCTAGCTGGATAGATGAGGGCAGAGTGGTGGATGTCATCTATCTGGATTTGAGCAGGGCTATTTACACTGTCCCTCACAGCATCCTCCTGGGCAAGCTCCAAAGGTGTGGGATAGATGTGTGGACGGGGAGGTGGATTAGGAATTGGCTCGATGGCAGGGTGCAGAGAGTGGTTGTCAATGGTGCGGAGTCCAGCTGGAGGCCTGTACTTAGTGGTGTCCCCCAGGAGTCAGTTCTCGGTCCGGTCCTGTTCAACTTATTCATTAACGACCTGGATGAAGGGCTGGAGTGCTCCCTCAGCAAGTTTGCTGATGATACCAAACTGGGAGGAGTAGCTGATAGCCCTGAGGGCTGTGCTGCCATCCAGAGGGACCTGGACAGACTGGAGGACTGGGCGGTGAGAAACCTCATGAGGTTCAACAGGGGCAAGTGCAGGGTCCTGCACTTGGGGAGGAATAACCCTGGACACCAGTACAGATTAGGGGTGGACCTGCTGGAGAGCAGCCCCGCAGAGAGGGACCTGGGTGTCATGGTGGACAACAAGTTGACCATGAGGCAGCAGTGTGCCCTGGTGGCCAAGAAGGCCAACGGGATCCTGGGGTGCATTAAGAAAAGCGTCTCCAGCAGGTCGAGGGAAGTGATCATCCCCCTCTACTCAGCCCTGGTGAGGCCACATCTGGAGTACTGTGTCCAGTTCTGGGCTCCCCAGTACAAGAGGGATGTGGAGCTGCTGGAGAGAGCCCAGCGCAGGGCGACCAGGATGATCAGGGGCCTGGAACATCTGCCATATGAGCAAAGGCTGAGAGAGCTGGGTCTGTTCAGCCTGGAGAAGAGGAGGCTGAGGGGGGACCTGATCAGTGTCTATAAATACCTCAAGGGAGGCAGTGAGGAGGAGGGGGCGGCCTCTTTTCAGTTGTGGCCAGCGACAGGACTAGAGGAAACGGCCACAAACTGAAGCACCAAAAGTTCCACAAGAACTTAAGGAAAAATTCCTTGACAGTGAGGGTGACAGAGCCCTGGCACAGGCTGCCCAGGGAGGCTGTGGAGTCTCCTTCTTTGGAGATCTTTAAAACCCGCTTGGATGGAGCCCTGTGCCACGTGCTCTAGGTGACCCTGCATGAGCAGGGGGGTTGGTCCCTTCCAACCTTCGGCATTCTATGATTCTATGATTCATAGCTTTCTAGTGAGCCATGAGTTATGAACCACTGTCCTTTGTCAGTAGCGCAGTGTGCCATGGTGCTGCACTACAGCCCAGGGCCAGATGTGCTGTCCAGGCTCACAGAGCCACAGAGCTCAGTACTCATTTCCATTTAGTTTTCTCCAAAGGACTACACAATGCAAATTTCCTAGACAACACAGAGAATTACTAAAATCAAAATATAAAAGCAGAGAAAAGATAGAGACTAAACTGATGAATTACAAATGCAAATTAATTATGTTTGATTTTATTCCTAATTTAAATCAATTTCATTAAGAGTTCCTTCATAAGCACACAAAGGTACTAAGAATAGTATGTATTACCATTCTAGAGACAAAGCATGATGGCCTCATTTCCATCTGTCCATCATTACATAACTCTATGGGTATATTCAGCATTTCTTTCCTCTAGTGCCTCTCCTCTCTCTCTACAGAAGGCTCAGCTATTATCTGTCCCAATGTCTCTACTTTCAAGAGGTGATTACTAGAGAATCTCTTGCATTGTCACAAAATCAACTAACTAGACCACCTGGATATCTTAGCAAAATTGAATAAACCAAAAAGCCAGAGAAAACACAATCTTTCCTTTGGAGACATGTAGAAATATTGTGATCTTCCTCCCTCCTCATCTGGGGAGGAAGACCTCAGCTAATACCCCAAATCTCCCTCTTCCTTCTCCATTTTTCTGGGATATTTTCTTCCTTCAGCACATACAAAACATCCCTGCACTTCTAGTGTTACCTCTTCTTTCTCTACTGTGAAGGCATTCAGCTTATATAACCTGAGGCCTTGTCTATTCTTGAGAGCCTTTTTATACTTGTGTATCTTAGAAAAGTTGCCTTAGGAAAGTTCTCTTAGGCTTAAAAAAAGATTATCTGATATTCTACTGACAAAAAATATCTTCCTTCCTCTCAGTCAAAGATGCTGAAAACAAACTAAAACCTGTGAGAAATAGAACAGATGGTCGATCGTTAAAAAAAGACTGTCAGCTATCTTCTGGAGAGCAGGGGGCATATGATAAAGTCAGAATAGCCAAAATAATCAAACCATGGCCTTGCTAAAGAAATTCAAAAATATATGCAACACAGAAATCTCTCAGTAGCAAACTGCATAAAAGATTTTCTCATTGCATAAATCCAAGGAGAGGGAAAACATTGTAGGGCCACAGTGCAGTGGAAGGGATTGAAATGTGGGACAAACATGACACGGGTCCTTTGCTTTGTTTTTCAGTAAGCAGGATGATGCTAAACTGCTAGCAGAGTTATATTTAGAATTGGAAGTTGCCATGTCTAAATCAAGAGAGCCAACATAAACAGACTGAAGTCACAGATAAACTCTAGAATATGTATAGCCTGATGTAAAATGCCAAGTCCATGAAAATATTTTATAATTAACCTTCTAACTTGTAGGTGATACAACCTTACTGCAAAACAGCAGACAAACCCATACCAAAGAAAGATATTCACAACAAATATAGTTCATTTTGTCCAATATCAACCTTTTGAACAAATTTTCAAGGAAAAAGACATGAGTATAATGAAATATAGGTTGAGATAAATAGTTTGGCAAAAATCATAGAGAAAGGATTTACAAAGTTGTTTCTAGTCATGTTAAATGTCTTTTAATTTGATAACATAACTATCTTTGTGCAATAAGGGATGATTGACAGAACTCATCCAATTTGACTTAAATATCATGCAACAGTATTTCATAAGAAATAATTAGGTTAAAATGGAAATGGCCATTGCTAGGTGAATCATTAGGACAGAAGACAAAAGAGAAATGATAACAGATTGTATTGACAGAGATGGACAGAAGTAATTGGTGGAATTCTTCAGAAATTGTGACTGATTTTGGAACCACTACTAAACTAGGAAAGTAATAACAAAATTTACTGATAGTACTAATTAATGCATGGAAGAATCAGCATATTACACAGGAAGAAGTGAGTAACCTAATGAACAGCAGCGACAGAGACAGAATGAAATTTAACCTATAAATAGTGCTGCAAAAAGGACTATCAAGAGCTCATGAGGAACGTTATGCAGACTTTGGTCCTCTATACGCAGGAAAGATGAATTCAGGCTACAGAAAGAGCTAGGTAGTCCTACTGAAATGATCAGAGGGAAAGCCTGCCTATCTTGTATAAGGAGAATGAGGGAACTTGGATTGGTCATCCTACAAAAATAAAGTAAGAAAAGGGGATATAATTTTCCCTATTTCCCTAAAAGTACTGGGGACAAAAGAGATATTTAAACTAAAGGATAGTGCTGGCATAAGAACAAATGAGTGTAGACATTCATGAATAAATACGGGTTGAAATCAGATGACTATTTGTATGTGAGAGCAGTGATGTTCTGTAGTAGCCATAGGTGGGAATTGGAGGAGAAAATCTAATTAGGTTTAAAAGCTTCACAAGTTTCTGAATTAGATTATGTAGTGTGCTTTCTTGTGGTACATAGTAAAAAAGTCTGAGAAGATCCCTTCCATTTCAGCCCTTTGTTGCTATTTTAGGTCACAAACTCATATGGTTGATTTTCAAGGGCCCTTCTATATTGGACGGGGTCTACAGTAGATTTTTATGTAGTCATGGAGGCATACAAATAGCTTTGGAGATGGACTGACACAGACTGTTTGTGAAATCCTTCCCATCATCCATACTATGTATTTTTTTAATGTCCTGTACAGTAAAAGATTTCCACTATGTTTCTTGAGAAGCTATTCCAAAGTCCAGTTGATCTTCCTTTACAGTAGCAGCTACTGATACCAAATTCATCTCTTCCTATGAACAACTTGTAGTTATTCTGATTTTTTTTTGAGTTTCAAAACATTTCAGCTGTTTCTTAACATTTAATCACTATGCAGTCATTTACCTTCTCCTCATAATTTGTCTTGCTCTCAATCATTTATAGAGCTCCTAATAAAATTTTTATAATTTTGTTGTCAAAGAAATCAATGATTCTCACTAATAGCACTCTGAGGGTAGCAGAATATATCTAACATGTCATTCCAAAAAAACTTGATTAAAGTTTTTTTTTTTCCAAATTCAGTTCTGACACTGTTGCTTTCTCTGGCTCAAATAAAAACCTTGGTGAAGTATAAGAGACAAAACCTGCCTCTTTAATTAGTGTTTTATTCTACAGTACCTGTTTGAAATCACTTATGGAGCTTCTGAGATACTGGCACCATGTATTCCTGAAATTGCTGCCTCTGACCTTAAATCACTTTTCCCCTCAGAAACAGCACTGGGATGCTTCTGAAAACAGCTTCTGCTCATCATATTTTTCTGCAGGGAAAAACAACAGAGTAGTCTTGTTCTCATTTAGTAATACCTTCTTTTAAAAATATATGTGAACACTGCTAAATTATGAGCACAGCAAGAAGAGCAGCAGAGAGGAAAAAAAGAAATGAAGCAGTTTGTTCTTTCTCTGCATTGACACTGCAGAAACCAGGGCTAAGCTCCCCACACATGTGCAGGGATTGAGACAGTGCTGACAGTGATGGCCAAAAACCTAGGCACCCTCCTGAGGCAGGATTTCTGTGTGAACCCGATTGGTTATTCTCTGTGTGTAAGTTTAGACCTTTCTAAGACTGCAGGGGATGGGAATATCGGGACACCATTCTACATTACCCTCCAAGTCTTAAAAAGTACAATACCCTAGGCTCTTCTTTTACCTCCCTCTGCCTGGAACTTTTCAGAAGAGCTGCAAATAATGAATCTCACAATGAACAGTAGCTATGAAAACCAGGTAAGTTTTGCTGTCCTTTACTAGAAGAATAATGTGGTAGAATGTCTGTGTTTGCTACAAACAAGTGATGCAGGCCTCTGTATTTTTACTGCTGTTCTCATAGCCCAGGTGTTATCGCAAGGAGTTGCATAGAGAATACTTTTTCAATAAAAATTTGTTATGTTTCCAGCAAAAATATTTGGAGCAACTATGGTGGTGGGATGTCAAGGAAGAATAGCTCTACTTATAAGAAAAGTACATTCCTGCAATCTTTATTCTCCTTTTTTATATCCCCAAAAGCTGCAGCATTAACATTGTTGAAAAATCCCATTCAATATCTTTTATTTAACTTTATTAATGTCATTTTTTTCTATTGTATTTTGGACTGAATACCAGTGTCTACTGGAAGATTGAAAAATAGCATTACTGAGAGAGAATGGGGAGAAAAAGGAATTTTTGTAACTGAATAACATTTTGTTTTGATGACTGGATTGCAAAATGTCAAATCTGCAATGTTTTTGATTGTATTACCAATGAAAAACAGATTTTGCTATCCTTGTTAACAGTGATTAATACCAAACTTCTCCAACATTCTTTTTCAGCCATATGTAACTACTCATGGACTAAAAACCTTATTGCATGAGGAAAGCACCACTTTCTCCAAGCTTGGTACTGGTGCATTCCTGCAAGAAAGAAGTGGAGCAAGGAGGACCTGTGTGGATGGGCAAGGAGCTGTTGGTAAACTTAATGAGAATAAGAGGGCATACATAATGTGGAAGAAAGGCTATATCCTTCCCCCACATGGGAAGGATATAGGCACATTGTCAGAGAATGCAGGGATGCAACGAGTTCCATCTGGAACTAGAGTTAGCAAGGGATGTCAGAGACAACAGGAAGGGCTTCTATAAATTCATCAGCAGTGAAAAGAAGACCAAGGAAAATGCTGACCCGCTGACTAATGGGGAGGGCGCCTTGGTGACGGAGGGTGCCGAGAAGGCAGAATACCTTCTTTGCTTCTGTCTTTACTGCTAAGGCCAGGCCCCAAGAACTACAGAGCACAGGTAAAAGAGAGATCATGGAGAGAAGGGGAGATGCTGGAGGACTGGAAGAAACTAAAGTCACGCCAGTCTTCAAAAAAGCAAGAGGGAGGAGCTGGGAAACTACAGGCTGGTCAATCTCACCTCCATCCCTGGAAAGGTGATGGAGCAGTTCATCCTAGAGAGCATCTCTAGGCATGTTAAAGAGAAGGAGGTGATCAGGAGTAGTCAGCATGGATTCACAAGGTTGGAAGTCATGTTTGACAAACCTGATAGCCTTCTATGATGGAATAAGGGGCTGGATGGATGATGGGAGAGACATTATCTACCTTGACTACAACAAGGCTTTCAACAGTGTCTCCCATAATGTCCTCATAGGAAAGCTCCAGAAGTGTGGGTTAGATAAGCAGATGGTGAGGTGGATTGAGAACTGGATGGATGGCAGAGCTCAGAGGGTGGTGATAAATGGCATTCAGATGGAGGCCTGTGGCCTGTGGTGTCCCACAGGGGTCAGTCCTGGGCCCGGTTCTGTTCAACCTGTTCATCAGTGACTTGGACGAGGGTCCTGAGTGCACCCTGAGCAAGTTTGCAGATAATACCAAGCTGGGTGGAGTGGCTGACTCTCYGGAGGGCTGTGCTGCCATCCAGAGGGACCTGGACAGGCTGGTGAGTTGGGTAGAGAGGAACCTCATGAGGTTCAATAAGGACAAGTGCAGGGTCCTGCACCTGGGGAGGAATAACCCCGGGCACCAGGACAGATTAGGGGTTGACCTGCTGGAGAGCAGCTCCATGGAGAGGGATCTAGGAATCCTGGTGGATAACAAGATAGATAGCCATGAGTTTGCAGTGTGCCCTTGTGGCCAAGAAGGCCCATGGGATCCTGGCTGCATCAGGAGGATGTTGCCAGCAGGTGGACAGAGGGGATCCTGCCCCTCTCCTCAGCTCTGGGGAGGCCACACCTGGAGTATTAGGGACAGTTCTGGGCTCCCCAGTATAAGAGGAGCATCTAGAGAGGGTCCAACAGAGAGCAACTAAGATGACTAAGGGACTGCAGCATTTATCATATGAGGAAAGAGTAAGTGAGCTGGGCCTGTTTAGCCTAGAAAAGACTGAAAGGAGATCTGATCAATATGTTTAAGTACATGAGGGGAGAATGTAGGGAGAATGGGGTCCAACTCTTCTTGGTGGTGGCCAGTGATACGACAAGGGGTAAGGAGTACAAAGGAAACATCGGAAGTTCCATCTCCATATGAGGAAGAACTTCTTTCTTATGAGGGTGACAGAGCCCTGGCACAGGCTGCACAGGTTACCCAGGGAGGTTGTGGAGTCTCCTTCACGGGAGGTCTTCAAACTCATCTGGATGTGACCCTGTGCCACATGCTGTAGGTGACCCTGTGCGTGCAAGCGTTTGGACTAGGTGATCTCTAGAGCTCCCTTCCAATCTTAACCATTCTGTGATTCTGGGAAAACCAGTGGAATCTTGGCCTAAACTTGAAAGGTGAAAAATAAAGGGGAAACATATAAGTATGCTTGTTCTTTGCTTTAGAGAGCCACTGTCTTCTACAGATGGAGCTGAAATTTGCTCCCTCTTTGAGGGCTTAAGAGTGCATAAACTTGTTACTGCTAAACATGTTACTGCTTTTCCGCATATTGATAGCACAATGCAAGAGGTGTCTCTGATGACTAGTGAGTCTTTATGTTTTATGTAATAAGAACATAAATCTGACTGCATGCTTTATTAGTCTGAAAAGCAATAGCTGAGTAATGAATCAACCTATACATTTGCAATCTCGTTGTTTTTCAGAGACTGTGTTAGGCAGAGATATCCAGAAAATGGAACATGCTCAGATATGCTGTCCTTATAGCAACTCAGCTTGACTGCTGTGATGAAGACATAAATGATAATGATTGATCTATGAGTACATAGATCAGAAAATGATAGGCTATTGGTTTTTGCTGTGTTGGTGTTCCGTGAGCAAGTCGGCTATGGTATTTAACTGTCAATTACCTTCCTCAGATTTGTGTTGATGTCTTACTAACAGCTTTAGCTAAATAAATTTTTCTAACTAAATTGCTAAAAGCTTTAGCAATAGATGATACATACTCAGTAAAAGACAAGTGGTTAAGTCTGCAGTAGATTGATAGCACAGAGTGTCCAGTGTAAGATCGGGCTTTAGAAGATGGGCATCTTGAAATTAGTCTATCCACTCTTTATTTAGTAGGCCAAGTATTCTTTTAAGGAAGTTTAGTTCTTAAATAGCTGCCTATTTATATAATTAAATCAACTTCTAAATACTCATTGAGAAAAATTAAGGTCTCATTCTTAAAAGTTCTGACATATAGCTGAATGAGTCATATAGCTAATATGAGAACAATGGGTATAATATAGAAAATATACCAGTGAATAAAAAAAAAAAGACTATAATAAGTTTTACTCAATGATAGATGCCTGGTAGACACCTTCTTGGTTACAGCTTTAGTAGACAAATTGTCTCTGGGAACTATTCTTAGTATCCTAATAGCTTTCTTAACTGAAACAAAGGAAAGCTCTTGATTATCACATTCTTCTGTGAGACAGAATTATCATTCTACCTTGGGACCTTTTTACTACATAAATCACTATTATCAGTATCCCAGAATATACATGCTAACACTCTGGAACATCCAAAATAGCAATAAAAAGTAAAAGGAGATCATAAAATCATGGAATCAAGACTCACTTTAAAAAGTGGTGCTGCACAGGTCATTTATATGCTCCAAAGATCATTGCCACACACAGCAATTCCTCTCCTCTGACAGAAGTTGGCCTATGGCAGTGCTGCACCTCTCCCCTGTTTATCAGAAAGAGGCAAGTTTTACTATGAAATATTTATTTCTAGTAGATTCGTCTGCTCTATCCTGTCAAGTGGATGACTGTCAGCCTTGAAGGCAGCAGGACATGTGAATTAATCACTCTGTTTTTAGCAACACCAAATACATCTCTCCAGAATAGCTTCTTTTCTTTTAAAAGGGGAAAAAATGTCTATCACTTTTCATTCCACAACACGAATTGCAGAAGTGCAGCTGAACTGGATGCAGGAGATTTGTGCTGGAGATATTTTTCCATCACGTGGATCAGAAAAGTAAGAGAAACAGGACAGAAAAGCTTAGCTTAAGGGGAGAAGGTAAAGCCTACTTGCACTTTTGTGGCTCATCTTGTTATCCAGTCTTACCAGCTGAGCTTCTATTGAATTAGATTAAATGAGTTCTTACTGATGATGTTCCCCAATGCAAGCAAAACATACCAGTACAAAACATTTTCTCCAAGAGCAGGTCTGAAAATTTCCCCGTAAGAGTAAACTTTAAAATTTTATACTGAGAAATAATGATTGCTACTGGGAAAACAAAACAAAATAAAACCAATTTTAAAGTGTTAAGTTCTTCCCCAGATATCAATGATACCACAGAAGAAATGCCTTTGCAAGTGAACATGCTCATTAATTTCCTTTCCAATGGAAACCCCAAACAATAGCCTTATTCATCTTGTTGATGTTATATTGCTAGAAACACGTATCGGTCCAAGTTCTGACTGGAAGGTGATCCATGTAATTGCCACTTGGAAACTGCAGCTGGGCTGCCTAGATACCTGAAAAACCACTCTGGTTCCTGCCAACCGCAGGAAGGGGCACGTCGACTCAGCTAAGGTCCTTCGGTTTTATCAGCAGCCTCTGGCCAGCAGTTCAGTGCTTTAAGGCCATAGGGTGGCACTTCCCAGGCAGTTTTCATTCCAGAGCCTCAAAGGAAGACGTTTCTTTAGTTTCTTGTCCAAAAAATGAGTAGAGAATTTTCCTCCTTGAGAGGCAAATGCTCTTTTTAACACAAAAATGTCAATGGCTGGAATAGAATATAAAATTGGTTATTAAGTACCAACCTTCAATACAGATGATGCAGAGCAACTTGTTTAAATTTTTTTTTTTGTGAATATAGTTTTAAGAATTTGCACATTCCTTTTACATTTTCTGCCAAGGCATATATATAGCATATAGACGGTTTTTTTTCTCTTTTTTTTTCCACTTGTCTCAAATGACCAAGAAATTTGCCCTTCAGCTAGTTCATATGGCCTTAGAAGTTGTGCCCACAAACTTAATGGTTGCATGCTAAATTCACTGATTTAGACATAGTCCATGCTAGAATTAATCTTATCTTCACTCTTCTCCCTCAATGACAATGAGGAAAGAGTCTATGACTCAGCCTTCCTGAGTCCTAATTCTGCAAATATAAAAATATAACTCCATTAAGATTAAAGATAAAAGGATAGATTAATTTTAATGATAGAAAGATAAAGATTTAAAGCAAAAAATTAGAGATCAATGTTCATGTAGCAATAAGGAAACTTGCAGAGAAAAGTGTTCAGTAACTGTCATCAAGATACATTTGCTGTTTGGATTTTGTTGTTTCGCATTTTCTTTTGGTAGGCAAGCAGGCATCATCCTACTTAGAGGGGTGTAGTGTGGCAGTTTAGTCCTTTTTTCACAAGCAAGAAAACAAAACAAGTTTCAGATGAGTGATTTGTACAGAAGTTGTTCATTTGCACATGTGCTGCACAGAAAGTATGAGATTTTACATATGCTTTCCTGTCTTTGAACTTACGACTTCATAGGATGCCTAAGCACAGCTTTGTCTCATGGTGGTGCTGGAGGGTATTCATGAGTCAGTCTCCTTTGTATTTGCACTGAGCTACCTCAATTATTTTATCTTTATCTATTGGATTTGAAATCACCATGTCAAGTATTGATTTCTAGCCTCACAGCCTGGGTGATAGCTTTAACCATTCAATCATCCTTAATAGCCAATTCCACACCTTTCTCTACTGTCTCTCTCTATTGCTGACTGCAGTATAAACCACCATAAAATTGTTGGCACTTCTGTATGCATTTACATAGCAGCACTAAAGTGATGCAAATTCCCTTATGCAGATTGCCATAATGAATCAAAAGATGAAAATCTGCAAAAAAATAGGGTAGAAAAGTTCTTTTCCAACATCTCAGATCTAATGAAGAGGGCAAAATAATTTCTAGCAAAACTTAGAGCATTCAGAGGTCAAAGTCAATGAAAGGATAAGATGAACTGCTAAAATGCAGTTTGCATCCTAGTAACTGTATGTGTAACATCAAACAGATTTGTTTCTATGTGTAAAGAGACTCACTGAAACTTACAGCAGCACTATAATCCCTAGGCGTATGCTACCCTCTTCTAAAATTTTCCACTAAACACACCCAAGACACATAAACTAGAAGATGTTTATAACCCCATTGAGGCTGTGCAGAGATGGGGCCTGGTCCTGGAGGAAAGTTTTGCCTGTGGGGAGGCGCTTGCCAAAGGTTTCTTGCGGGTCCTGAGATGCTCAGACTTGCAGGCTCCCAGGTGGAACATGCTGGTAATGCAACTGCACATACATTATCTGCATCCTTTGTAGCCGAGAAGGAAACAGGCAGGTTGAAACGCTGTACTACACCAGGTTTAGGGAAAATACTGCAGAGAACCAGTCACCTGGGGCAGAAGACTAAGACACCTTTAGGTCAGTTCGTGCTTTGTAATGAAGTACTATGGCTGTTGCTCTTGTACAGAAAACACAGCTCAGGTTTCCCAGACAGAACAAAGGCTTTTTAAGACCTTTTATACTGCTGTTACCACTCACCTTCCCTCAAGAGCAGCAAGTGTATACTGTCTTTATCTAATTTCTAATAGAAACTGCCTTTTTCACTCTTCTTAACAGATTTTCTATTTTGAACTGTGCCATTAAATGGCTAAGAAAAAATATCTGAGAAACCTCGCATAATTTAGGACAGAGAAAAACCCTGACAGGATAGAAGTCTCCCAGCATGGTCCTGTACAAGCCATTTGCTATAATACCATTGCTGAAGTAGATGTCCTATTCAGCTGTGTCACATATGTTAACAGTATACAAGCAGCAGGGGAACATGCATAGCTGAGATTTGTTCTCAGTATTTTCCTGAAATCTTGTGTGAGCATCACAGACAGCATCCACAACCACCGTTAAGGCCTTAAACATCCAGTTGTTTACTGTAATACACAGTCTTTACATCTTTACAATTACAGCAAATATCAACTAGCTAACAAATATTTTTTTCTCCAGAAGGGCCCAATCCGACTTTTTCTTAGAGGGTGGAATGTAAAGCAATGTAGAATGGTGCCAATTACACATCCAGATGGACTATTAAAAATAAAGAACTATTAAGAGGTTGTAAAAGAGTTTTAAATGCATTTTCAAAGTATGTAAATGTCCTTTCTCCATGCTAATATTCTCTTAAAGATCTCTTTCTCCTTCAGCCTTCCTCATTTCCGTAGATACTCCTTTGGTTGTCTTTTAAAAATGTCAGAACTCCCTTTCTCCTTGGTGTCTTGGGAGCAGCCCAGGAACAGAAGTTAGGCTCAGTTTTTGCCCTTTACATACTCCCATGCAAATGCTTCTCACGTATGTGCTGGTCTGATTAATGCCCAACTTCAGTTGATGTCTATGAATTCAAATCCATATAAGGGGATTCTCATCTAATTTTCCATGGACTTATATTAACTCTTATAAAGGTTCAGTCACCATTCACTGTAATGGAATAACTCCAGAATTATAGCAGCATAGAATGAGCAGAAGAATTAGAAACAAACTATTTAAAACGCAAGCAGCCTAAAGCGTTGTCTTTCCAGTGTCCACTGAAGTTGAAAGAACAATTCCTTTTCACACCAGTGAGTTCTGGATCAAATCTGGTGAGGCAGGGAACAAAAGTTTCTTAAAAGCAAAAGCAGGGAAGGCAAAAATCAATGGCAGCTTATGTCAAGGAGTGGCGGAGTGAAGGAAGCTATTCATTTCAGGCGTTAAACAAACAAGCCAATATACTCAGTCTAGTGCCAGTATCTCACAGTGCAAGCCTCTCTGTTTTTTTAAAACCCAGTGATTAATGACAGATGCTGTCAGAGGGAACAAGCTTGAATGCAAAGCTGGGATAGTCCCACTGTAACTCGGAGCAGGTAGAAGTATGATATATGACTGTCTCTTTGCAAAGCATAATAAAAATTATTAACTGAGCATTGTGAAATATTAGGATGTAGAGTTTACATCTGCTTTTACTGCTTTTATCTATTGTGCTTTCATTTCATTTAGTACTTCAGCAGATAATTTATAGAAAAATGTTCAAGATAAGGACTTCTTCATATTACCACAACATTAGTTTATAGCTATAATAAGATACTGGCAACTGCATTTCTGTTTTTCTAATATGTTTTGGTTACCCATTCTCTGTTAAACTAGGACAAATTCTGTAATAAGTATCATAAATATTTATAAAAGATCGTAGTAGACATAGCTTCATTTTGGAAGTTTGCGTAAATGCTGCTTTACTCACTGTTTAAAGTTTTTATTTGCAAATGATTTTCTAAAATAATAGCTTTTCAAAAAAAAAAAAAAAAAAAACCCAGCATATTTCAGAGATTTACAAAGACTTATTAAACTGGAAGTGACAGAACACTGTCAAAATCACATGTGAATATATTCCACTATATTGACTTTTCTGCATTTCATGCAGGTGTCCAAAATATCAGAGTGAACAGTTACTAGTATGCCATTTATTATATTTACTTATAGCTGTTTAGACTACAGTATTGTAGTAGAACAGACAACTGGCAAAGAAAAACAGAACATTTTCTTTCACTCCATCTTATCTATTTTTTTTTTTATGAATAAATTGATTTATATAGAACAGTTACTATTTTAATAAAATAGAAGGTTTTTTTTTTTGAAAATGAATTAAATCTTTTGGAAGATCTTTATTCTTCCTAGTAGAAAGTAAATCTTAGTAAATCTGGTCCATGTAAGAGATACTGTACCTTATAGTATGGTTATTCCACAGAAGGAGCTGTTAAAATGATTCAGCCTTTTGCACATGGTTTCCATCAATTATTTCCACGTTATCTGTATTCAGTGCCCAAGTAAAACAGAAGGCATTTTTCTTTTGGATTGCCAGCCCAGAAAACTTGACATTGATCTTTGAATGAAACTTGTTTCTCTGCTAAAACTCATCTGCATTAGAGACAACCATCAGCTGCCATGACCTTCACTCACAGTGGAGCACATCTCACTTCTTCAGAAGGGCTTGAAAAGCAATCTCTATGATCCCATTAATGTCCTAGAGGCAAAACCTCCAGCAGGGCTGAGCGCCAGCACCCAGTGTGCCTGCACCTCGTAGCAGCCATGGGTTTTTACAGCCAAGTCGCTGCCCTCGCACTTGTGATGGTCCCCATAGCGTTTTCTGCCTCCGTCCTCTGCTCTCCACTTCTTTGGGTCCCTCCTTGTCCATGCCTGTCTAGGCCTACTCCACCTTCCTTCTCTCCCACCTTTTCCATTCTTATGTGACTGATCTGCAAATCTTTGAGCTAAACACATTCTATAAAAAGACAGATTTTACTTCTAATAGTAATGTTCTTGCCTTAGTACACATTTTTGTTGTAATACAGCTCTCTGGAAAAATAAGTCCTGAAACTAGAAAACACACACAAATGCTTGGGGTGAGGGTTCTTTGAAAGTTCACAAAACAATTATAATGTATTTATAATTCTGATATTACTTCATCAAAAAGCATAGTACTTAGAGAACTTTTACTTAATTCAAACAAATAAGTATAAATAGTTCTCATAAAAATACTGCAGGTTTCTACACACTACCTTCCCATTTTGACTGCATCTCAGAACATGTGAGATCTTGTCCTGAGGCTAGTAATAAGCTGTTAATAACCATACTGTATTCTTCTCCAAAATAATAACGTAGGCAATCCGCTGGGCATAAGACATTTCCGGGTAATTGAAAGATTACATCAGCCTAATTCCAGAACGTTTGGAATAGTATATATGTCTGCAGTGGGGAAAAAGTGTTGGGTGTTTTACTAAAACTTATTCAATGTTTGCTGTGGGTTATTAATACATGGCTTTAATCCAGGGAAATTCTGTAATACTTTTAAAATGAATTTGACTTTTGTTTTCTTTTGTAGAGCATTTTGAATGAATTCTTGTGCTCTCTTGTAGAGCTGAACGTAATCCAAAAACATTTGACTCTGCTGTGTTTGGGAAGGGGATTGGTGGAAAGCAAGTCAAACTCAGAAATGTTAGCTTCTTTTTTTTCTGTATTTTTTTGGCTTCATATGCCAAAATATGTAATTTTATTCTGTCATGACAACCTACATGATAACCCCAAGATGTGAAAAAAAATAAAGAGTTGGGTTTCCTAGCATTAACACTATTCTTTTTCCTTTGAGATTTAGATCCAACATAGCTCAAAGAAGCAATGTTCTGAAGCAGAAAACAGGAAGGAATATTAATCAAATGTGAAAAGGTTGCTGGAAAAAGAACAGCCTCAGAAAATGTTTTTAAAGATCACTTGTCAAGCACACCATTATTTCTTTGGCCTACTTTATGCCAGATTTTTGAGGAAATGGATGGTAAAATTCAATTCCAACGTACACTATGTTCATGTGTGCTTTAAAGCTACTTTAGGGGTAAAGAAAAAATTACTTAATAGTTCCTTAATATGAAGATCATCAGCACTGCAGGAAGTTGAAGAGTGTTGTCAATATTTGATATCATGCAGGTGAAGAGATAATTGCTTTTTTCCAAACCAGACCAAATTCATTCTTGAAACCAGCTTTCTCCTGCACATTTATAAACTCTTAAGTTGGAGGTGATAATGAAGTATATAGCAATAAAAAGTAAAAATGAAGGAATAGATGGCCTCAGCGATCAGCGCCTGCTCTATCTGCTTTGGTGCAGATGCTGGGACATGGGGAAGACAACTCAGCACTGACCATCCTAGGAGGTGCTGAGGATAAGCCAGCTCTCAAACCTCTTGAAGTGGGGCAGCTTCCCACACCTGGGACCCAAGGCCTAGGTTTTAGGCTACATATTGAGTGCTAGTGAGAATGCCACTGGCAGAGATCAACTGGTCTTCCTTTTCTTATGTAAGTTTTCACTGAAAAGAATTCAGCTGGGGGGGGGGGGGGGGGGGGGGGGGGGCGGGGGAGGCGAGTTTCATTTTCATACCTAAGTTATACCAAAAAGAGTTTTAATCAACCTAAGTATTTGCAATTTTACAGAAACAGATCCATAAAATAATAAAGTCAGTGACACATATTTCATGTCAGACAAAATCAAATGCAAACTGGACATCACTACCTCAGCATTATTTTATGCTGACAAGAGACATTGCAGTTACCCAGCGTGGCAGCAAGATTCTTGCCAAGCAGAGAACAAATCAAGGCCTCTGTATGGTTAGATCCCAGTATATGATAGCCCCGTTTCTACTTTTGTTACTCATGCAGGAATATGTGCTTAGACACACAGTGATCATTGCTTTAATGAGTCATTAATCTGCTCTGAAAGGCCTTGTTCTATCTTTGTCCTCTTGCCCCAATACTTAAAGGCACTTCCACAACAGATTTGTTGAGCATTTACCCAAAATGAACAAAGATTTTTATCGAGTCCAGAAATATATCTTACATTTGATATCACACCTTGGCAAATTTTTTTTTTCTGTTACACAGCTATGGGCATAATAATTTGCCTAACAGCCATCTGTAATTACTTCTGCCATGTGAACTTCTTAATTAGATATAGTTTTGCAGTATTAATGATTTACAATAGTATCTTGTAGAAGTAGCTGATTATTATTCAGAAACGTAAAAAGTACATTAAAGGGGAAAGCTGGACAAAGCTGTGACTGGATAAAGCTGATAAAGGGGAAAGCGGTGACCATGTCAAGTGATAAGTCCTGCAAACCTAGTCTTTGTACACATATTTTTCTTAACTTTACTATGTAGAATTCTGTGTGTTAAATGGTAAGTCAAGTTCCATGCCAAAATAATTTAAAAGTCTAAGTTAGTCCCCAGAAATTAATTCTGAGTGATCAATATTCTTAATTTGTGTTCATCTGATTTAGAAAAAAACATCATAAATATTTTTGTGTGACTGGATGACCATAATTCTTTCAATCATATTCATTGCATAAATGTTTGCAAATTAACTTGTATTTCATTTTTGTTCACAGTCTATGAAATCTGCTTGAGCTTTACTGCTTCAGTGAATTACAACTATGTTAGAGTTCCTCAGAGAAAGGAACAACAATAGGAATAGGAAATAGGAAAAAGAAATGTTATTAACGGATACATAAAACCAGGAATATTTCATAACTTTTTTGTCATTCTTCAAAAGTATCCAGAAAATGAAAGAAATTTTTAAGCAGAGAGGACATTCTGAATAAATAAATAAATAAATAAATAAACAAAAAACCCACCTTTTTTCTCTGGAGAAAAGTTTGACATCATTGTAATATTTTAGTGCACTATGATTTTTTTTTTCCCTTCTCAAGCAAGTCATATTTAACTTTACTGTTTTCAGGATATTTCCTGGGATTATGTGGCACTTAAATCATGCACTTAAATCATGCACTCAAATCTTCTCTGGAGTAGGGTTTTATTTGCAAAGCAATACCTTCCACATCTCAAGAAGCTATTCACTGAGATACAGGGTGTGAAATTCAACCTAATTCTTACTTTACCTGCCCTGCATAGCTATGCATCTTCCACCAGGTGACAACTTATGAAAGGAAAGGGTGCAATATGTGCCTTGAATCCTGCTGCACTGCTGCCTGTGGCTCAGCCAGGTCCCTACCTGGATTAACTCCACAATGGATGGACTGTCTGTGCAGGCAGTGACAGCAGCCCAGGCTCTCAAGTTACATATCATATTTACTGACACTCAGAGTAGTCTTAATGAGTTTTCCATTCACCAGCTGCAATACAACCTGTCTTGCTGGCAGTCAGTAGTGCCTACAGTCTCTTTGTCTTCATTTTCTACGCCTTCTTGTCTTGAATTTTGTATTTTGGCACATGCACGTCAACAGGTGTACGCAGACATGGTGCCAGCAATTCAGAACTGGCATAAGGAGAGACCTTCCTACAGAAAGGCAACACATCAGTTGGACCTGACTACACATCCATACCTGTTCTTCCTTGGCACAATGAGTGTTTCTCAGAAAAACACACTGCCAACCCTGCTTTCACTATTCCAGACCAGGGCAGACAGATGCATTCGTCGCTGATGATAACTTACGGATAGAGTACGGACTGCTATAGAAAGCAAGATCGATATATTTATCAGTAGCATTTAGGTATTTGGTCTGATCTTTGCAGCTGCAGACTCTGCTGTCGAACATATAGCTGCCTTTAGTTAAATTTCAATAACTGAATAATATACTTAGTAAATGCAAAAGAGCCTGACCTTTCTCTTTGGGACTTCACACCCATCCTAGCTAAAGGCAAATAAACTGCCAAATTTCACTGAATGATTTGGCAGGGTGGAAGAACCTCTCCACATCCTTCCCTGGGGCGCTCTGTGCAGAAGGGATGGCAGGCATGTTCCCCTTCCAAGGATCACATTTCTTCAGCTTAATTCCCAAGTCTATAAAACATGCCTACTGGCTCCCATGTGTTTTGCCAAAGACATGCCTGTGCAGTATTTTGGTCCTTTTCCACCAGGTCTTTATGTCTGTCTACTTACCAGGATTAGTTATGCACTGAATGGTTTGGGCCGCTTCCAGATTGTGGTGAGCACTGCATGTCCAGTAACAACAGCTTAATGCAAGCCTTTTATTCAACTGTCAAAATTGGCTGAGCACCAAACGCTGACTCAGATACTGGATATTTTAGCAAGGTGTTTATAAGTTCTTGATGTTGAGAACAGAGAGTAAAGGAGATGTGAATATGGTGAAAAATGCAGGTAATTAATGTCAAGACAGTCAGGGAGGCATGACTGCAGTCACTAACTAAAAAATAACACAGAACATTGTAAATAGCAGCACTAGACAAATTGAGAAAAGCCTCATTGAAAACACGTCTGTGGTTTTGTAAATGTTTCATGGAGGCAGGTTATTCCCTGTTCACTTTCCTTTATGAGCAGTCAAAATGTGAGTTACAGCTTTCAACTTTAGAACTGTCTTCTTTTCACATGCATTTCTTTAGATTTAAAAATCAAAGTTTACAGAAGCCAGTCTGAATTGACATTAACCTCTCTATATACATGTTTGAAAACTGTGGATAACGTCTTTGTCTTTGAAAAATACTCATTGAATATTTTGCAAATAGAATAAAAACATGTGCAGTTTATTCAGCGAATACAACATAAGGCTTATAACATTAATCAGGAAATTCATATAAGCTAAATATTTCATGTGTATGAGATAGAATTTTGAAACATACACTTTGCCTCTATAATACGATATGTTGCACATTTGCTCAAAAAGTTTGTCATCTTCTGAAGTTATAAGATACAATTTATTTCTTTAACTAATATCCTACAATTTTATAAAAAGATATTTCAGAATAAATTGCTTTTAAGCTGATACACTTTCCATCAACATTATAGACCAGACTTCAGCCAAGTAACAATCTGAAAACAGTGAAATGATGATGGGTGTCTCTCATTTTGTTTACAAGTTGTAGATCTTCACATCTGGCAAAAACATAAGCACTTTGTAGGTATACCTTAATTCAGTACAAAGATGTGTTATGTCAGGAAAAACAAGATGTGTTATGTCAGGAAAAACAAAATCTGTTTTCTGAGAGGAGACAAAATGTCCTCAGAAAAACCTCTGTTTTCTGAGAAGTAAAAAGACCTGTTTCTGAAGAATTAAGAATCACGTACTGTTTTGGAATGGATTTACAATCATCAAGTAATTGCTGCTCAAGAAATTGATTGAACTGCATTTTCCTTTTTTAATTTACATTATATGCAAACTTAGGACTTTGCATTTCTTCTCTTTGTACAATTATAAACAGATTAATGTTTTAAAATACCAAAGAAGGAAGCTTAAATGCCAGATGAAGCAGTAGTGTAGTTAATTACAGGAATATAATCCACTGGCATTTATCCTCCTTTTCTATAGCTAAACAACTGATGTCTAGTTTCAGATGCAAGTGAAAATAGTATAGACGATTTGCACAATATAGAGATTAAATAAGAAGCGCATATGTATTTACCAAAATACTTGTATGACTAAAAGTAGCACTGGAATGGTAAAATACTCTGATGGAGACTTACTCTTGACAGGATGATGGTGTCAGTATTGGTATTACCCACTTCAGAAGAATGGGGTGTAATAGGGATGAGGGTTATCTCTACAGTTAGTAGATATATTTTATAAAAATTAGAGGGGATGAGGTTGGGAATTAAGATGTGATTTTTGCTTAAGATATCAGAACTTAAGAGCAGGGGGTAACGAAACCACAATCAATATCTTGGATGTACAAGAATGAATCATGGAAGAAATAGATGGAATGAAATGCAAATGATTTCTAGAAATGGAGTGAGTAACAATGTCTTTACCCCTATAGCAGACTTTATCCCTGAAGCATATGAATTATCAAAGAGTAAAAAACAAATACTACATGAACAAATCCAAAGTAGCACTATGCTACCTGAATGTGCAACTTTTGTGGGAAAATCTAAGTGCATTTTGCTACACTGTTTTCCAGTTTGGTTCAACTAGAGAAATATAAGCAAGCTTTTATGTATTAAGTGATCCTGTACATCTGTTGTGACTGCTGTTCTGAAGAGCAGATGTGGTTCATATGAACATTAAAAAAAAAACTGCAGCAGACCACAGAGATGGAAAAATAATACCTAATTCTGAATTGATTCCAATGTATATCAAGAAAAGTTACACTGAATGAAGTGTATTGATGCTGTTGTAAAATCATAGCAAAAGTGAAGATGGTCTCAGAAACTTCCAAAAAAAGGATAGTTCAAACTATACATATTCCAATTTAGGACTTTCATACATTGTCTTGCCAGCCAGGTACAGAGCAGAAAAGCATTTGACCCCTTAAACAAACCAACCCAGTTCTGAGAAAAAAAACTATACAAAGTTATCTCAATAAGTGAAAATGAAAGGCACTGATGAAGTGCATGTGCTCTCACCATAAATTCATCATTAACAGGAAAATGTGGAGCTTTTACTGCTGAGAAGAATATTTACCATTGTGGTTGTCATTACTGAAAACTCTGAAAACAGCCTATGACAGTAAGTACTTCTTTCAGTATATCCAGGGTTGGGCTATAATGACCTAATATTCTGTTAAGACAATACCACTTTAAGTGCTTTCCTAAGTCCGAATAGATAATTTATATTGAAGATAGCTAAGTTAGAGCTTATTGCTGAACTGCTTGCTTGTTAAATACATCATTTCTTCTGTAGCTAAAGTTAAAAGTTAAAATGGCCAGACTGTTGACTTTTCCCCCTATAATAACATAATCTTTGGTTTTTAGAATATTACAAAAATAGACTTGTTCAGCTCAAATGCTTTCTCTTTTAAATATATTTCTGCACTCCACTTCTGCCCTCTGCATTAATAGGATGTTTGAAAAATGTGTAAGTGCCATAATGTTTCCAAAACCACACACATTAAATTGGAATTGAAGGGGAAAGCAATGCTGTATTTTGAGCAATAGTTTGAGCTTTGCAAAAAATAATAAAAATATATTTTTGAAAAATATTCACCATCTTTTCAGATCGGCAAATAATGCAGTTTTACTTCCAGCTGAGAAACATTATGAGATTCAACCCTTTTTCTTTTCCTGTTCTTGATTTTCTCTCCCTCTTTTCTTTGCTTATTTTTATTCTTCTAATAAGAAGGTTTTGCCAACAGTGGCAAAGAAATGCAAAACTCTCTAGTAGTCTTTTATTAATGAAATGTCACATACAATTGCAATAGCTTAAAGGTACTTGATTGCTTATCCATTTTCATTTGATTAGAAAATGTCCACAAGTCTCATAGCGTCTCATGGGTAATACTGAGAGATCATGTCACCCTTGTTAGAGTAAATGCAGGGTGTGACAAGCACTTCTCCCCTTGCAGCTAAGCTGCCACTCTCTCTAGAACAAATGACAGAAGAAAGACTTCCATGTCATGTAGGTTTGGTAGAAGATACCACTTATTAGAGTTGTACAGCCATCCTTTTCCAGTAGCATGGAAACACAAAATACTGTGGGAGCCTTGGCTGTTGAGGACAGGGAATCAGGCCCTGTGGCTTATATGACCTTCCTTAACTGAACTGCTTCTGGAAGTGCCGCGACCTGTGTTTCTGTAGAGCTGTGGCCTTCGTCAAGGCCATTCAGGCTGCTCTTGCTCCCCAAAGGACGTATTACAGTTGGCAATGCTAAGTTGTAAGCTTAGGAAGCTGTTGGAAACCTGTCATAAAGGTACAGATCTCTATAGGTTACCCTGAAATATTTATGCAGAGAACCTAGGTACAGTATATTCTTTAACTGCCAAATAAGCTTGAAGACCTACTACTAAGCAAAGTTATGACAGCTGAAGTCTGAGGTAGTATTTTTTATTCCCACTTTCCCATGTTACTCCCAAATATTTTTCATTTGAGGACCCAGAGTTCTGTAATTTGCTCTGTTGTATTTTACAGCATCAAGATATGCTGCCTTGTGATTATTAGCAGAAAGGTTCTAAGATGACTGGCATACTAAGGACAAAAAAAAAAAAAAAGAAAATGACTAGATATTTACATGGATGAGAAGTGTATCTTAAGGTCTCATAAGGGTTAAAAACCATCAAATGGTGTTTTGAACGGGTATGACTTCTGCTTCTGTCAGGTTGTCAGTACTATTCTGTTGAAGCTGACAATGGGTAGTCATTTATTTTATTCCCAACTAATATTGTTTAACAAAAGCAATAAAAGATCTTCTGCCTTCAACAGACCTCACTTTGCTTCAAGTCAAATTATAAATATGAAGTATTACGAGAGACTTCAGAAAATGCAGCATTTTTCATTTCCATTCCCTGTCTGTCCTAAAAGAAATGGTAGCAACCAGTGGCACAGCAAGTTACTGTTACACATAGTGAGTAAGAGGAGCACTAGCTCAATCTAGAAGAGCAGTTTCTATGTTCTTAACATGTAATGCACAAATGCACACCTTGGCACAAAGGCAAGTTTCACATAAACATGGTACAAGTACTGCAATGAGTAAAAATAAAGATAGAAAACAATTTTGAAAAAAATTGCAGAAATTATGTTTGTAACATATATCTTCAAAATATTAAGTCAAACACTTCTTATTCGAACATTTTTATTCATTGTAAAGCTTCAGTTCTGGTTAAAAACATAAGCTACTCATAACTCTTTAAACTAGTAAGTTATCATATGTGTAAAGGCCTTTTGTATCAATATTTTGAAATACTTATCCTTAGCAAAATACGATTCTCTTGATCTTGTGACAGAATACTATAGCACAGAAAATTACCCTATTGGAGAAGAAAGGAGAAGTGTCAATATAGTGGGATTACACACTAGATGATGTCTATAAGGAGGATGTCTAGAGGATGAATGCTACATCTAGATAGTAGGATTACAAAGAGTAGACGAATGGAAAAGGATGCTGTGGACCAGTCCTGCCTTAGGAGAGTCCACTTCTAGGTAACCACATAGGGCTGTTGGAGCTTACTTAGCCTTGACAAATGAACTGAGAGAACAAACTTGAATATGAATGTGAATAGGTAAAGACTGAGATGTCTTCCTTCTTCTATCAGTATGATTAAAGTATGATGAAAAGAAGGCTCACCATGTCACGAACCTTTAAGGACAACCGAGAGACATGTCTCTCTTACGAGTGGGAAGCCAGAGTGGCCTACACAGTGTCCTGGTTTAGAAGTGACACTGCTTATGGTGAAGCTGACTCTGAAGAATGGTAAATTTACCCACTGGTCTAGGATATAGTAAAACACTTCAGAGGAGTCAAGCACCTTTGTTTCAGAGAACTGAAAAGTGTCTTTCAAGATGACAGCTCAAGATGACAGATGATATTTGGCACTCCCGTCAGGCAGTCACTGGCTGCTGTCAAGATTCTGCTCATTTATTATTGCACAGAGAAGACTTTCACTAAGCTTCTGGGAATAGATCTCAGAGTGTATTACACACATGGGCATGTACACACATACAGGCATTAAAAAATTTGCACTTGTAAAATAAATACCAACACAAGAACCAACGTATGCACACTTCCATTTTTTTTTTTTTTTTGACTTGCAAAGTCAAAGCAACTATATTAAAAATAGGAAGGAGAGACATTTTGCGATAGCACTGGTAAGCATACAAAGAAATTGTGTAAAGCAAGCCTGTTGACATCTGTTAGAAGCTGGCAGGAAGAAAGACTCTGCAGAGTAAAGGTCAGGCCAGCTAATTATGCACTTAAGAATTTAACTTTTCACAGTTAAGTTTGAAATTTTAGCAACAAATATTTTACTACATTTAAATGCAAATAAAAGTATACTTATGTTAATAAAGTTTGAAGAAATTCCCAGTTACAGAATATAATCCAAGAAATACAAAAATAAACCTTTTTTTCTTCCTCTTGCTTGTTAGCAGGATGTTGAAGGGTGGTATAAAAGAGACTGTTCCTCCCCGATTCTGAATTTCTTTGTGTCTTAAAGGACGAACAGATGACCTATGCACGGAGAAATGCAAACCTTGCATGAAAAAGTCCTTATTTCCATAATTAGTTCAACAGAAACTGTGCAGTTTTAATTGCTCCTATAATATGTCTTGATTTGCAAAATCTTATTTAAGATGTTACACTTAAGCATGTACTTAGTTTTAAGTGGGACTTAGCACATTCTGATCTCCAGCAGAGCTTATCCGCGTGCTTCTGCACTTTCCTGAATGAGGTGATTTCTGGATTGTGATCTCAGTGCTTCTTCCTCTAATTCTGTCTGGTATTTTGCTTTATGATTTTGGTATGCCTGATTATACTTATACAAATAAATTATGCTTGTAAAACAGACAAGGGCCCACTTTCTGGCTTGAGGGTCATATACTTGAATTCTCTCTCCTTGCAGAAAATCAAGTTGGCCCCATCCAAGTGTCTTTTGAGACGAACTCCTTTCCTGGGCTATCTCCCAAACTCCAGTCCAGCCACTGTCTCAGAGAATGGCTAGAAAAAAATCACAAGGGGAAATGTGCTAATAGTTAAACAGCATGCCTAGACAGTATCCCATACTATGTCTAGGGCAGATGTGGCACTGGGTTCTAGCTAAGGGACCTAACAGAAAATTAACACTGTACTAAACTAATCAGCACTCTCAGCTCCTCTGCTCCAACTTCCTCTGCTTTCACAAATTTTCCATGCCTAACAGTCATGACAAGCTGCTGAAAGATAAATGCTGTTGATTGAAAATATGGCTTGCATTCATGTGAGAAACAAAAAAGCCCTTCTATCTCCCAAGTTTCCATTTGGATTGCTAGCATCCAAACAGAATCTGTATGGCTCATCCCATACACTTTTTTTTTTTCTTCCCATACCTTTTTAGCTGTCATTCTGCAGGGCTGACACCCAGACAGGAAGGAAGTTACTGGGGGCAGCCAGGCAGCTTGCAGAAGAACAGTCCCCAGCACACAGCCTGTTTGGATTAGCAATGGCCACACACACTGAGCCTTCATTTTTTCCAGCATTTGTGGATGAATACAAGCAAATTTTTAAGATGACTTTACACTGCTTGAGGCAGCTTTAAAACCATTAGACCCAACTTAATAACAACCCATAAATACAAACCAGTAGCCAATTTCACCTGTAAGGCTAAGTTAATTAGTCAGAAGAAAATTGGTAATTGCCTCTCCTTTCTTACAAAATAAGCTCTCAGCACTCCACCCCCACACTGAAAGCAGAGAATAAAATGCTATTTCTGGGCAGCAGTTTCCATGGTTGTTTAATATTCAGTGAGGATCTTCTTAAAGTTAGCTCACATTTTAAGAATTTCACAGCACATCTGTGCATCACTGCATGTTTTTAAGGGTTTTCTTGGAGACTATAATGGTACTCTCCTAAAGACTCATATTTCAGGAATTAAATTTATGGCATTAATTGTTCGTTCTCCACCAAGAAGCTTTGAAGATGCATTTCTGATTAAAAGAAACTGCAATGTATCCAACTCCTTTACATTGTATGCCGACATACTGCTTGCTAAGAATTGCTCCTGAGATGAGCTTTCACAAATAAGATTATTTGAATTTCAAACCTCTTTTTTTTCTTTCCACCTTTCATTGAGATAGTAGTATTTTTAGTATTATGAAAGATAGCATTTTTGTATTTCAAGTGGCTTCTTGAAAGTGCTCAGCATTGCCAAGATGTTGTTGTGACAATGAAACCTATAGTACAACTCTCAGTGTGTTCCATGAGAAGAAAGCAAAGCCAACACTGGGAAAATACCAACCTTTATTTTGTGGTGAAATGAGATCTTTCTAAACATGTCAAATCACAAATGAGCCTATTCAATTTCTGCTATAATCCCATAACAAAGTAATGGACGACAACATATAAACAAAATTGTCCCCATACTAATTATCATGCCACATTTCAGCCTGAAGGAGTTTATCTGATTTATAAACCTTTGGAAAAGTGGTATGAATATATAATTGAAATGCGACAGACTCCTAATTATTGAGGCAACCATATCAGTCAAATATTCTTAACACAATAGCACATATAACTAATTTTGACAAAGCAATGGTGTTGTGAATTAATGTTGTTGACACTTCATATCCAGCTTACAGAGGATTCAAGAGAGTCTGTGATTTTTCCTATTTGTGCTCCTGGTAAGGTTCAAAAAGATGATGTAATGAGGAATGGCAGTCATAACTAAGACCTGCCTTCATTAAGACAATCCTCTCTATCACCAGAATCATTGTATATCTGCTCACGTAGACAGAGCTATTTAACAAGAAAATCTTACAATAAAAATAGAACTTGGTTCACGTCTTCCAAAGGTTCAGTTTTATTTCTGCAAAGGCCTTCTTTTTTCACTATGAAAGTCAAGACAACCTTGCAGCATTGGTTTCAACTTAACCTAAGAAATAATGCACTCAGAGCAACTCAGATAGTGGATAGCTTTTTGCCAGTATGCAACATTTCTTACAAAACAGCTATATTGTAATTAAGCACACAGATGCACTTCCAGGCTGACTGCCTATATTTTCAGAGAAAGGCTTTTTTTTCCAAAGCTTGCTTTAGCTAAACTGCACACTCCAGCTTGATGGTAACTGTTTACCTAGATCAATGGATCAGTAGGGGAACCTGATCAACATATAGCTGTGTAAGTTCTGACAGCAGGACACCTGGACCTTGAGAACTAAAGGGCTTCTGCTATGTGGGACATTAGTACCCTCAGGTTGATGTCAAGTGTAAGGGTAACTAGATGGGGCTGAATGTCCTGGGTCAGTACATTGATGGTAACAGAGAAATTCTGCATCATCTCATCAGAATCATAGAATTATTGAATCAGAATCATTACAGTTGGAAAAGACGTTCAAGATCATTGAGTCCAACTGTAAACCCTTCAACACCATGCCTGTTAAAACATTAAAACTGTTAAGTGCCTCATCTGCATATTTCTTCAACACTGCCAAGGTTGTGGACTCCACCACTTCCCTGAGCAACCTGTTCCAATACTTGACTACTCTTTCTGTGTTGAAAGTCTTTCTAACGTCTAACCTGAAACTCTCCTGGCACAACTTAAGGACATTTCCTCTAGTTATTCCGGAGAATGACCCTTGTCTCACTACAGCCTCCTTTCAGGTCATTGTAGAGAGCAATAAGGTGTCCCCAGAACCTCCTCTTCTCCAGACTACATACCCACAGCTCCCTCAGTTGCTCCTCATAAGGTCTGTGCTCCAGCCCCTTCAGCCGCTTCTCTGGACACGCTTCAGCACCTCCATGTCCTTCTTGTAGTGAGGGCCCCAAACCTGAGCACAGTGTTCGAGGTGCAGCCTCCCCAGCGCCGAGTCTGGGAGGACGATCCCTTCCTGCTCCATGGCCACCCTGCTCCTGACAGGAGCCACGAGGCCCTCGGCCCTCTCGGCCACCGGGGCCCCTGCTGCCCATGTCCAACCGCTGCCGAGCAGCCCCCCAGGGCCTTTCCTGACGCGCGGCCCTGCAGCCCCTCTGCCCCAGGCCTGGGCGCTGCGTGGGGCTGGTGTGGGCAAAGGGCAGGACCGGCCCTTGGCCCTGCTCAGCCTCACGCCGTTGGTCCCAGCCCAGTGATCCGGCCTGTCCAGATCCCTCTGCAGGGCCTTCCTACACTCAACCAGATCAACTCTTCCTCCTAGCTTAATGTTATCAGCAAATTTTTTGAGAGTGCACTCAGTTCCCTCATCCACATCGTTAATCAAGATACTAAAGAGGATCAGCCCCAGTATTGAGCCTGGGCAACACTGCTTGTGACCAATCACCAGCTGGATTGTAAGAGATGGTTTTGGACTGTGTTTGTCTTGACATTGTTACCTTGTTGCTGCACCATTTACCTTGGAAGACCGGGACATCATCTCAAGACCCAAACAAGGGCATTCTTGATTGATGTTCTTATCTCAGTGTTGCCCCACCATTCACACTTCTTGATTGTGGTATGTGGTCTCTAGGAAGACTGTGATATCATCTCGAGGATCTACAACTTTTTGGGTTAACAATGCTGAGAAGTGCCTGCCAAGCAGCATGGGCACTCAAGTTAGGGGGAAGAGGTGCAGCAGATCACACAGCAGGTATAACACAAACCACACGTTCCAGAATCTCCAGGTGAGCGGACTCTTCAAGAGCTGAGATAATAAAAGGACTAAATTTTTTTCTCCATGAAGAGAGGCCTCCGTCCTTTTTACCTGCACTGAGTGACTTCTTCACCCGCACACTGAGCGAACGGCTTCTTCTTCTTCATCTTCTTCTGAACTCTCTCAAGAGATCATCACCCACACCGAGAGTGGCCTCTGCTTTAAGACACGATCACCTGCACCACCGTGGAACCAACGAAATGTAGCTGGGCTGGTGGTGGTGTTAACTATAATCTTGCTGCATCTATCTCACCTGCTCACTTGCTTATCTTTCTTTTTTCCTGTTCTCTTCTTCTTCTCTTTCTTTTAGCATGATTATGAAAATAGAGCTTACAAGGTTGTATGGCATTTCACCTCATTTGTGTCTTAATCTCGCTCTTGGGATCATATTGAAACCTCCCCAACAGTGAATCGCGACATGGATTTAACTCTGTTCATCACCACTCTCTGGGCCCGGCCATTCCAGCCAGTTCTTCACCCAGCAAAGTGTACACCTGTCCAAGCCACGAGCTGCCAGCTTCTTTAGGAGAATGCAGATGGAGACTGCGTCAAAAGCCTTTCTACAGTCTAGGTGGACCATGTCCACAGCCTTTCCCTCATCCACTAGGAAGACGACTTGGTCATAGAAGGAGATGAGGTTGGTGATGCATGACCTGCCTTTCATGAACGCATGTTGGCTTGGGCCTGGCACCTAGGTTGTTGCACACATGCTGTGTGGCTGCTTTCAAGAAGATCTGCTCCATAACTTTCCAAGATTCCGAGGTCAGGCTGACAGGCCTGTAGATCCTCCATCTGACCCCTCTTTTAAAGACAAGATCCCTCTTCTCTCACTGGCCAGTTTCCAGTCATTATCATACACATAAATATACCAGTATGTGACTTGTACTAGGTGATATTTTCATGCCACTTAAGATCAGGTCTAGCCACTTAAGATCAGGTCTATCATTGACCACAAAAACATGGTCAGATCTCTAAAGCAGCCTGCTGCCAGCACCCTAGATGATTTGTTCTCAAATGTGGAGGAGGCTAACCTTTCCTCTCTACTCCAGTTAGGCTAGAAGGAGGACAGCTGATTAGGAGGACAGGAGGACAGTAATTATCATCAAAAGAGAACAAATGTTTGCAAGCAGCCTCTCAGCTCCCACTGCCAAAACAATGTAGAAGCAGAGATGTTTATGACTTCTGTCTTACATGCATCTGACCGCAGATGAGCAACTGCAGCTGATCCTGAATTCAATCCTGCACCTGGTCATCCTCCCACAGGTGCAGGGACAGGACACAAGAATGCACAAATTTAAAACAGGTCTGTAGCCAGGAGACATCCACTGTAAGATGGGAGTCTGATGAGTTGCATGGGATAATTATCTCTGGTGAGTGGCTTTACAAGGGCCTTCTCTTCTAAAGGATATATTACATGAAATAAGGACACAGTGGTGAGCAGCACAAACAATGTGACATGCTCTCACAGTGAAATTAAGTAATTGGATTAAATATAGTCATAAATGCTCATGCTCTGTGAGTGTCTCTATAGATCTATACCATATATTTGGCATCTCATTCCTCTCCCATTTTGGTTAATTATTAACGACTGACTTGAAAAGCTGCAAGACTGCATTTTAGATGTGCGGCTAGATGTATTCCAAAGTAATTAATCCATGAATAAAAAGTCAGAATTCCTAGATGCAAAAAACAAACAAACAAACAAACAAACAAGCAAAAACTGCTCTGGCAGTATTATTACTGTGCAGTCACCACTGCCATTGAGTTTTATATCAGCAGGGCCCTCCTTGTGATCAGACTGAGAGGATGGTTTCTGACTGTTTCAGCACTGTATAATCTACAATTCCTTCGAGACGGAAAAAATAGAAATATCATAATATCACTTAGGTGACCATACTCTACTGATCCACAAGGTTTACATGCACTTTGCTCCCTGCAGTTGTCCAAAAGTTTGTCATTCCCTCTATGAGCAAATGATGCGCATTAAGTTGCCCAGCAGTGAAGAGACAGGATAGCTGACCTTGAGATCAGTCCTGATATTGCTCACATATATAATTTTTCTTGCTGATATGAGTTGAATGAAAGATTATATAGCGCAGAATGTCAATGGTGTGAGCAGCCAATATCCGTGCCTTAATTAAAAATCCTCTCGTGAGTGGGGCCTCCCTGCTGGAGGCTTGTAGGAAAGTAGCCCTGAGGGCGGCTTGCAGCACCTGCCCAGGAACAGGACTACAGGACTACAGGATGCAGCAAAAGAGCTGAAAATAACTAAGCCAACATTCCCCACTCACAAGGGCACTTCCTCACTGAGAGGAAGAAAATTCACTGCTATTGTTTTCAGTGAGGAAAATAGAGAAATATTTTCAAGAACATTTTGTGGGAGGCTATCTGAGAAAGGTCTTAAAACGTACTTCATTTTCACTCAGTAACAGTGTTCAGCTTGTTTTTCTTGTTCACAAAATCCCACTGTTCTATTTTCCCTCAAGCAGACTAGTAAAAACCGGCAATTTAATTTTAATCCAAAACCTTGCAACACAGAACCAAACCCTTGCAGTATTCTATTATCCCTAATCATTAATCAATACAAGAGCAAAGAAAATATATGGCAAACAAAACAGGTTGTTATTTTTTACAAAAAAAAAAAAAGAAAGAAAGAAAAGTCTTTCGCTGCAAGTATATCAAATCAGTATTGTCCTATTTAAATGCACTTTGCACTGTTATTTTAAATATTTTTCAACAAAAATGGTCAAATGTTTGATTGAAAGCCCTTACTTTCTTATCTAAGGGCTCTAAATTGAACAACCAGGCTCTAAAAGCACAAGGGGTAGTGCTAGCAGAGAGCTTTTACCAGCATCTGTCACATGCACATTCAGTCTCCAGAAGCTGTATAGCACAGAAAGCTTCCCCAGACTTTAAAACATTCTCATCCGAAAGAGGAAACGTTTCAGAATTTTGAAATGAAGCATTTAAGTTTGAGGTGATTACTGTGATACTGCGTGGGAAAAGTAATTCAAGTTGTCTCAAGATTGGACAGGGCTATTGTTCCTTATCTTTAACAGAACAAGCTATGTGGTTAAAGCACATCTCCTTTGAATGAGGGCCTGAGTGTCAGAACTTGAAAGACTGAGTGCATCTTGTTTTAGCATTTGTTGAAATGTGCTGAGCCCTGTTAATGTAATGGGTTTCTTCACTGCCTGTGATAACTCTTTCCAGCAAAGATCTAGGTGTATAATTTTGCCACGTAGAAGGCTTGCAGTTGACTTTCTACATTCGTGTTTATGTTGTTGAAATATCTACATTCTCAGTATATGTTTTAAATATAAGCTGGAATGTGTATTAAATTCAGCAAGATGACTGTAACTGGATACACAGAATGAAATGTTACCTAGTTCAATAAAGGAGCAAATCAGCAAAAAAAATTTTCTTCATTTGAAAGGGAAGATATTACACAAGATTGTATTCATAACAGCTTTACCAGAATGCAGTGGCACGTAACATTTGGCTAACACACTATTGGATGCATTTTTATTTTGGAACTTGATATTCAGAAATAGGCTATTTGGAACTGGTTATTTAGCTACTTAATACTTTTTACATGGTGAAATTCAGATATATCCACCAAACTTAGTTTAGCTTTATCTTGTCAGTACAGCTCCTTCTACTCCGGCAAAAATCAGGCCTGCAGAAAACATGGAGATTCTGGTTTCCATGCAGTTATGTATAGCATTCCGTTTACATACCTGAGCTGTACTATTAAACTTATTACGTACTGAAATACTAGCACAGGCTGAAATATTAGTGGTGCTCAATACTGCCATTTTTAATTAAAAAGACATTTCATAACTCTTGTTTACTGAGGCAGTCCCTCTTCAGTTATATGAGTACTCGTAGAATACTAAAACTTTATGTTTCAATTAATTCTAGAGAGCAGGAACCAGACCAGATACTGCGCTTAAATCAGGACCTGCAGGTCTGATTTTGCGGAAGATTTTCATCTAGCCAAATTATTAACACCACTGACATATTTACATATGTGTATCTGTCCTTCTGTACCTGTAGTATGTGAACCTTCATCAGGGACTCTCAGCTGCTTATCATTCCTCATTTCTAATTTTTATGATAAACATTTGTTATTGGGAGTTTAAATTTCACATTCTTTCTCTAACAAAGTAATTACATGTATAGTTTAGCTGTAACATATATATTTTTATGTTATACAATATCATAAAAATGTTATACACAGCACCATCTGTCGGCTAAGATAGCTATAACACATGAAAAATAGCTTATGCAGATTAGAGAGAAATGAGCATGCTAACTAGATATGAGAAAAAGGATCATTAAAAAATTTAGAAGACTAAACTGCATACTAATATGGTCTCACATGCACTTTCTTCTGTAAGTTAGGAAAATAAATTTCCAAACTACATCTTTAAGGCTGCTGAAATTGGGAAACTTTGACATTTTAAGGGGAAAAAGATGGGTATGAAAAAGCTATTAAACTTAACTTAGTGTAAATTGATAAACAGTTGTAAAAAGAAAATGAGAAATGAGTTCATCTATAGTATCATAGCTCACTATGTGCTCTAGGCTCATGCCTTTCTAGACCCTTAGTGCTCTCAAACGGCAACAGAAACTAAGTGAGTAGAATTGTGCTATTTTCTGTCACATACCTACACAGAGAATTTTAAGACAGAGTTATTCACTGCTGGCACAAACCCACACGGAGAATCTGCAAGGCATGCTTCCCTATGAGCTTCTTTCCTTAGGTTTGGATTATGTCTAGCATGTGTGTGCATGTGTGTGGGTGGGCATGCAAGGAAGCTTTCCCAGCTACTGAGTCTGTATTTATATAAAGACCAGCCGCAGCTGCAGTCTTACAACCTTGAAGGCATCTCCTTGGCATGAGAAGTGTCATGAGGATGAATGGTTGAAAGGCTAGTGTTGCAAGGAGGAGACCGTCATACCTTTATGTGGTGCATGTAGTTATACACAGAGGGGCCTGCTGAGCTATCCAAAAATATAACATTTTTCTATGGACTCAGGAAGAAAAACAGTACTAGTATAGCAATAAATCTTAAAATCTATGGTGTAACCATTTTTTTTTTGGTTCAAGTCATGGAGTGAAAAGAGTGGGTAAACTTTTTATTGACCAAGTAAAAAATTACAAGACTCATACTGGACTAGACCAATGGATTCTGAGTGAAAAAAAAAAAAAATCAAGAGTGTTCTCACATAGAGATTAATGAGACAACTAAATTACAGTTTGTTCTAAGGATTGTCCCTTCACACAAAAATAGATAGCAGAACAAATACTCGTGAGTTGAGAAAAGCAAGCTGTATCTCTCACTCAGGATATCATTCAACAATATCCACCCTTAGGTCCCCTTATACCAGATAAAAAAGGCTGCAGCTGCACAACACAAAGCACTGATCTGATAAAAACCCACAGTGCGATTTCAGATTTGCTTAAAACATTGTGACACATTCATCTCTCAGAGACAGGATCATTGTGCCTCATGAACTCTACAGCATGTTCTCTCCAACACAACCAGAGATGCTGGTTAGGTATTTCATTTGGATCATTTCAGTTATGCCAATGGATCCGGTATTGCAGAGAGTGGTTCCGAACGACCCAGGGCCAGGTCCTAGGGAACCAGGGCTTGCCGATACAGACCTAGATGATGACTCGGTGGTGTTCTGGGAGAGCGCCTTTTCCTCCTGTCTCCTTGAAGTTCAACAAAATTCCCTACAGCAAGAAGGAATCCTGCAGGTTTTCAAAACCTGATGTAATGTGTTTTATCTCCTCAGGCAACCCCATGCAAAATGGGAGTAGCAGAAATCATAATTCTTTCCAAAAACTGCGTGAAGAAGGTACATGAACACTAGTCTCATTCATGGAGTAAGTCTAGAAAACCCAGTCATGTGTAAAAAGCCTGTGCATTATTATGGCAAACGTATTTTTAATAATATGCAATGCACCAGTGTTTCTAATTGTAGCATTTTTTTTCCTGTGAAAGCTAAGAACAAGGATAAAATGCAACTCAAGGTTACTATATTCACAGCACACAGTATTAAGAAAGATACCTTAAAATGGTCCATGTAGTAAATAAAAGGTATTTATTGAAGTAGGTGCATGAGATTCTTTTGTCTACACACTTGAAAACCGAAAAAAATAGGTGGATAGTTTTGAAAGTGGTTAAGAGATGAATGTTTGCCTTTTTAAGAGGCCCACGCAGGACCTGATAAAGTTCTGCAAATTGTCTTTCTTTTATAGTAAATGTTACAAAATATAATAAAAAAAGAAGGTGATTCTGCTGGAAAACAGTTCTTCACTGACCATAGAAACAATCAACAGGGAGAAAAGCTACAGCACACTGAAGTTTATCATTGATTTTATAACAACACAGTTCATATGTTTGTTAATAGATTCAAAAGCTACAGTGTAGATCTGCTGCATATCACTGAAATGGATCTTTATGTACCAGGGAGCATTTATGGCCCCAAAATAACCTTGAATTCCCCTACATTAGCCGTCAGCTGCAGACAGTGCCATTATGTTTCACACTTGTGCTTTTGCTGTGCAAAAGTTTTTCCAAAAGTGCCTGCTCTCAAAATAATGCTTCAATTCTGGTTCTAATCTACTTGTCTCACCTACTAAAACAAAGGGATTTCTACACTTACCTATCCCAACAAAATGTCTAGTTACACCAGTCATTTACTTAAGTATCTATTAGTCCAGATCAGACCAGGAACCCTTTTCCCTTCCTACTGTCCTAAATGTCTGATGGCAGAGAAGTGAACTGGAGAGAAAGAAGCTGTCCAGCAATGTTGGTGAATGTATAAGTGGTTGGTAATTTGCACTGTCAATTGAATGATGTGAATTTGAGGACATAAAACCTTCCCCACGGATTCCTGGAATCCCTTACTTACGTGTTTCCTGCTGGTCATGAGAGTCCAGCACAGTCACTGTGCCAGTGTATTTTGATCTCACTGACTTAAGAGAACAGAGGTGCTTTTCGAGTCAGTGACAGGCAAACTGACGCTTTTAATTAAATCTTCCAGTTAGTGTATATGTTAGTTTATTCTAAATCCATCTTCAGACATGTCAAGGACAAGATGAGAATCAGGAACAGTCAACAAGGATTTACCAATAGCAAATCATGCAAACTGTTTACTTTCTGTGATAAAATGCCTGGCTGCCTCGATAACAGAGACAGGTGAGTGTAAGATACTTTGGCTTTGGATACTGTCTCCTATGGCATTTTCATCTGGAAGCTCATATGAGAGAAGTGCATTGGACAAACAGAGAAGCAGGTGAGTTGAAAATTGGCTGAGATGCTGTACTCCAATGCCAGTAATCAGTGGCTTGGAGGCTGGTGGCAAGTAACCTCTCCTAGTGAGAGGAGCTAAGGATGGCCTAATGGCCATGACTAAGGGAAGAGGACTGGCAAAAATGACAGCTGAATGCACAGTAAGCAAATGCACAGACCAGAACAAGATCCAAATAACAGCTTAGAAGGTTCTAGACTCCTTAATTCTGACTTAAATTTTCTGATGAAATTCTAGAGCTCTATTACTATTAATTTGCTCACATACTACAATCCTTACTATGAAAGTCTGAACAGGGGGGAAAAAAAAAAGAAACTACAGGGAGAGTTTTTTTTTTTTTTTCTTGCCCTTCAAAATGCTTAGATTCAACAAAAGAGCTATATTAGAGAGAGTTGTGGACATCCTAAGTTTATAATCTAATCAACACAGGGCCCAAGCATTGGAAAGTGGAGAGTACAGTAGTTTACAGTATGTCTAAACTGAACAACTGACAGTCGGTTTACATTCAGTACACAATACATTAAAATGAAACAGATGCAATAAATTAAACTATCTTATTTGTCCCCTCCCTTCCACTCTCAAATATATATATATATATAGATATATATATGTATGTATGTATGTATGTATAAAGCTGTCATCCAAAACAGAGCCCAGGATCTGACAGGAATAGTGGCGTTTGCTTTCAAATCCCTCCCTGCTATTGCTCCACACTCCACCCACCATCCCACCATTTGCAAACCCTGACCTGGAGAGTGAATGTAAATTGAGCAAAGCAGTATTGTTTGGCAAGGTGGAAAATGCATTATTAGTTTTTCTGCTATGCAGGACAGGCCTGCCCCATTTTTACTGTTCAGCACAGTGTAAGTAACAGCCTTGCACTGTGCAGAAAGCTTTCTTGCAGCAACTGAGCTTGATCCATTTGTGCTGCTGTGGCAGAAGCCAAGGGCAGTAGACAGAAAATGTGGCGCGACATGGGGAATTTCCTAGGGCAAATAGGGCAAGCTATCCATTGCTGCTGCTTCTGTCCCAGAACTGAAGCTCTTGGCCACTCATCTATGTCTGAGAGGAGTAATTGTTCTGCTGTTCCCCATGAAAGAGCACATTTCCAAGTTCAAGGATTCAAGTTAATTCAAGCAGTGCCTGAGACTGTAGCTTTTAAGGGCAATGGGGCTAACAATGTCCTACCTGGGTTTGTGGGTGTGGTATTCCCAATCGGCCTTCAGCCTACACCATGAAATGGTAAGGTTTGAAGAGGAAAGTGCAGGCACAGCAATTCATCAGGCACAGATAATTCCTTTCTCCACTGACCTTCTTATCTAGCAATCTTTGGGCTATCATGAATATTGACAAATATTGTTTTGATATGATTTGAAATATCCACACTGAGGCTGTTGGAGCACCCTTAGTCCTATCTCCAACCCTGGAAAAAAGGCAAGCAAAGGCTTTGCACCGAAGAACAGCAGATGCCTCCTATTAGGAAAAGAGCAAGAGTTTGCTTCTGGTGTTAGATAGCATTCATGTAGATTATTCCAACAGTAAAAGAATGGGAAATAAATCTTGCTTCCTTCAGGGATCTGTGTGGCTTTCCAACACCAAGCCAAAGCTCAAGCATGCCCTGCTATACAATATGAGCAGGCCACCTCCATGCTGTCTGTAAGAGTGGGGTTTGAATTCAGGCTAGCTCTGCCTCACAGTTCAGTTTTTGAGCCTGACGGATGAGTTGACTTTCTCCAGACTTGGCACTGCTTTCAGGCATTGCAACACTCCCATCTCCCGAGCAATGTGGCAGCGCAGATTCCCCTCCTTAGCAGCTTGTTCGTGGAAGCAGGAAAATTGAATTTAATTAATGATGCGACTGAAAAAGGTGCTCCCTTTGCAGGAGCACGTGTATTTAAGCAAACGGGAACGTCGGCTGGAAAGAGAGGAAGCTACGCTGGCTGCTTGCCGGCCACCTGCCCCAGCTCCTGGCCTGGAGCTGTGCTGCCGGCTGCACTTCCTTCCTTCCTTCTCCCCACTGCCCTCCCTCCTACCAGGAGCAAGTGCTGACCCTCCTGCTCTGCAAGGCAGCCAGATGGCAGAGGCAAGGGAGTACCTTAGAGCAAAAGTGATTCCCAGTAGCAAGGCAACTTTTGGTTTTAATTATTTGCATGGTGCTCTCATCTGCCTTTGTATTTAGAAGGCTGAAATGCACAGGGTGTTGTTTCGTGTACCTTGTCTAAGTAAAAATAAATTGGAGCTGGATAAAAAATTCACTTAGGAATACCTTCCATTTGTTCCACTAGGTGTGTCAGTGTGGGTATGATTTATACTTCACCTCTGCAGCCAAAAAACATTAGTTTTCTCTGAACATCTGGCTGGCATCTGGGAGATCTGCAGTGTGCATCATTAATCAGAATATCATTGTGAGGTTTGGTAATGACAGATAGATAGGGTACATTCACTATATTAATGTAATAATGTTCACTGGAGTACTGCAAAGCTACAGCTTGCAATATACGCTTGAAAAAAATAATTGCTTTAATAACAGCCTAAAGTAAAGTGTGGTATTTGTACTTAACAAAATCATTTAATGAACATCTGTGTTCACTCCTAATAGCTTGTTTTCTTACAAAGCAGATACAGTATTTTTCATTTCTTATCCTAAACTATTGCTCATTATTAATGTCCTAGCATGGTTAGAATTGTATGTGCTACATATGTACACGTTTGAGTATATACATTTAAATATATATGTACATGTGTCTGCATATATTTTTATAAATATATATACACACACATGCATGAATATGCATGTACATACATAGGGAATATATATACATATATTCCCTGATCCTGCTAAGCCTAATGCTCTAGGAGAGATTTCTTTTCTAACACTATACATGATGGGGCTCTTATTTATAATTCTTATAATGGTTAATCGTGTGTATGTGGCCATGTAAACACACAAAAAAATCAACCAAATATTTTCCTTTCCTTTTCCTCTCTTCATTTATCTGTTCATAAAACAGTTATTGGTGAGAAATCAGGAATTCTTTGGCTCTAGTAGGACCAGAACAATGCATCTATCATCTAATTTTCCTGATAGATCAGATTTAGCGAATTGGAAGACCACATTTTCCAAAATATACATGGCTCAATTTAGTACCCAGTGATTGAACCTAATGTGCATATAAATTCCCACTGGAAATGACGATGAACTGAATGCACTGCTTCCCTCCTATTAACATCATCCACAGACTCTTAGGAGCTTTTTCTTTTATATGGCCATACGAGAAATGGATGTAGTTGCTCATTAAATAGATCTAAATCTGGGACTGAATAATTTCTAGATCTTTAACAACTGAACAAATACACCGTGGGCAAAGTCAGAAGACATGGCTAGAGGGTATTGGCACCATGTTTTACACATGGAAAATCAGTACATTTTCAGCTATTTAGGAAAGTTATAGGAAATGTATTTTAGGCATATTTCAAAAAAGCAACAGAGTAAACTATGCTTGAAAGATAATTAGCATTTTTCCACTTTTCCTATGACAGAATACCCAGTTTGTTTCTTCTTTTTACGTAACCGAGGTTTTAAAAATCAATTTCTTCCACAATTAATTACTAAGATGTCTATTTTAAATATAAAAGCTCTCTTTCTCACACACAAGCCTGCCCATTATCAGTTAGCCCTCCATCCAGAACTATTGAGGAATTACAAGCAAATTGGTGGGAGAGCTCTATTCTCTATTGATTTTTTGTTGTTTTTTAATGCCAGGAAAAATCAATGGGGTTATAATTGGCTTTAACTGGCATTCACATGAGCTGCAGCTTGCTTGCTTTACCTGAGTCCAAATGGCGCTTAGACAAAACTATTTCTTCCCAGCATTTGAAAACATCAAGGAAAATATAATCCAAAATACCTTGCAATCAGTGATGAAGAGCAAGTATTTAGAGGTAGGAAGATAAATAACAGAGACTACATGTGCCTATCTCTAATAAACAGAATTAGTCACAATACTTTGCTACATTGTTAAACTTTCTAAGTAATTGTTTTCTTACTTGTTGGCAATGGCTTTTTGGTACCCAAGCTCATCATTTCACAAAACACAGTAATAGAGGACACTACCTGGTGCTCCAAAACTAGTCTGGTGTTTCCTTTAATTCCTCAGATAACTGTAAAGGTTAGAGAGCACCTTCCTTCATAAAATTGCTGCTCCTTTACTGCAGAAGAACACAATGCTTGACACAGAAAATGTCATGTTTTCTTTTAATGGCAAATATCTGTGATGCTATTTAGGAATCTGATAATACTGTCCCTTCAGCAGAGTTAATAAAGAGACTGAGGAAATCTCTTGATAGAGCCTCTATATTCCTGGTTCCGAAAGCTTGAGCCATAGCGACTCTCTGAGTGATAATTATATCATTTAAACCTAAGTGTCAGAAAGCAATGCTAGGTATGCTCTGTCAAAAGAAGAAAGATGAAACAAGGCAGCAGCCAGCTGAAAAATGAATAATATTTACTCAGAGTATCCCATACAGCATAACCTTGGTGGAAAGCTGGGAATTGCTCCAAAAATGATAGTTGGGGCTGCTATCTCAGAGAGAAGTATTTTTATGTTTGCTGTCTCCTCTCATTATCCTACAGGCACTAATCCATGAATACTATAGTAAAAACAGAGATACTGTAAATAAGACTCGTAACTACCTTAAAAGAGAGGAAGATAATTTGCTTTCTGAGCATTGTCTCCATATATTCCTGCATGTAAACAAGCTAATATGAAGCTATTGTTAAGTGTAAAGCACTATGCTGTTCTTTGGCTAAATAAATATAGACTAAATATCCTTGGTGATGGGGAATCATTTATTAGAGGGTTTATAGCTTTCTGTGCCTTTATCTCTAGGTGTCAGTTACGTGCCTCAGCTGCCAAATTAATTTCAGATGTTCTTCCAAAGGCTTGCTGTGCTTTCTTGGTGATTTACACTGACAATTGTATTAGAGTATTGGGCTTAGAAATGCCTCTTTTCCTGGACGAGGAATTAAGGAAGCAGTGAAATGAGGTTGGTGGCCGATTTCAATAAACCAGAGAATTTTACAAAGAGATGTATAACTCCATGCCAGGAAATCCTTTCTCAATAAACTAAACATTGGGCCTTATAGCCTTTCATATCCTCACATTAAATTCCTCTTGTTCTATTTCTGTTTGCAAGCTAGTGGTAAAATACATGGGCTCTCTTCTATAAACTCCTATTTTGACAGGTGAACATTAAAGATATTGCTTTGGCAATAGTCCTCCCAGTGTTGTTATCTTTAAAATTTGAACACTTAGCAGAAGTAATGGCAGACACAGAATCTGCTGTCTGTGCAGAATTACAGCGGTTTAGAAAGACAAAAATCTATAGTGTGGTAGGTTCTTAGCACATAAACTCAATGTTCATGAGAGATATTTGTGTCATTTCTGAAACAATCATAATTATTAATCCTAACTCCTGTTAGCACTCTGGTAGTATTCCATCCTTCAAACCATACTGGATCAAAGAGAAGATTATTCTGATCAGCTCAGTAATATGAGCAATGGAAACAAAGGACGACTCTAATAGCTTGAACACATCTCTGTTGTTTCTTAATCTCCAGGCTGTCATGCTGTATTATACTGAAGCTTAACCTGCCTTAATTAACTTAATTATTAATTACTGCCTATCACTGGCAAGAGCAATAAAAAGTAGCATTCTAATTTTGGAGAAGACTAACTGGGACATGACACTGGAGGATGCGCTTCTGCTCTGCCTAATCACTGCCAATGTAAGGTTGGGACTTTATAATACCAAAAAGAACACTGGGTAAAGCTGCACACATGATTATTTCTCTCATTTTGTAATAGTTGTTTTAAAACTGTAGGTTATGAAATCACTTAACTCAATCCGTTTGCAAAATCAGCCCATCTGCTTCATTGCCAGTATATTTTACTTAGTAATTTCCCTGCCCTCTCTTAGAAATCCTCGTTGCTTTTGGCCTTATTAAAGGCAGTTTTGACTTGTCAGTAAGTGTTTGGTGGCCTGTAGAGCTCCAAGATGTTCTGCAGGACCTT
Organism: Nothoprocta perdicaria; assembly: GCF_003342845.1. Lineage (NCBI taxonomy): Eukaryota > Metazoa > Chordata > Aves > Tinamiformes > Tinamidae > Nothoprocta > Nothoprocta perdicaria. The sequence goes on along the minus strand of NW_020456221.1, from coordinate 696,216 downwards.
CAGTGACTGGATGTTATTTGCTGCCTGCAACTGCAGCTCCCTGACCTCAGAGACTAGGGAGTCCCACTGCTATCTTCACCATCTGACAGCAGGACAGAGCTTTTCCACTTTCTCATCACAGCATTCACATTTTTTTATACTCTCTGGAAATTTTTTGGACAGCAACACCTCCAATGTCTGAATTCCCAAGGTTAACATGATATGATCCAGGTTAACACAGATTTCTCCTTACTTACTTTTTACTTACTGATGGATACCACCTGCTGCTGTTGCACCCACCTGGGTTGCACCCAATTTAATCTATTTGTATTTTGACATGTGAAAATTAAAGGAAGGTTAACACATGAAAGTTCTAAGTATGCCTGTATGATCCTGAGCTCCAAGTCTGTGTAGGAGAAGAACAAAAAGATGCACTAGCAGAAGTAAAATGCAAGTAGCAAAGAACTGATGATCACCAGAAGGTTTGGGGATGTGATAGTGAAGACAGCAGCTCATCAAAGGGGTGGTGAGGAAAGAGCTGAAAAACTTAAAAAAAAAAAAAAAAAAAAAGCTGAAGGGAGTCTGTTCCCTGCTAAAGAAGACTCCAAAAGGAGGCAGGGAAGAGACCTCTGCGTTTGTCGAAGGGTTGATGAGCACACTGACTGATGCTTAGACCTGCTCTGAGAAGTTCCTGAGTACCTCACAAGCGTCTCACAGCTTTCATGGGCTACACCTCATTTTGGGTAGCTTTTTAGTTTTGAAGAACGTCTCAAGTCATGAACTTCCCCTTCTGGACCTAAAACCGCATACTTTATTATTTTAAATTAAGATTGCCAGGAAATTATCAAAGCTCCCTAATCAGTTTTTATGAAGAAAGATCTCCTAATGCCTCATATTTGGATGCCTTATGTTGTCCATTTTGAAGTATTATGTTAACATTTCCTTTGTGAAACTCCTAGCTAACCTCCTGCCATGCTTGCCCTTTTCCTCACCCTTTATTAAGGGGCTTCTTCCTATTCAGTAGGGTGAATCTAATTGCACATTATTTCTTAAAAAAAGAAAACTCATATCCCATTCAAATTTAATTATGTTCTAACCTGTTCAAAGTTATTATTCCTCTCCTCAGAAGAGAATGGAGGTAGCACAGAAATAAAATCAGATATTCTGATCCATGGGTCCTAATGTCAAAGTGCCAGAGTGCTGCATGGGGGCTGTCATAGCCAGTGCTGCGGGGATGGGAGAGGACAGCAAGGGTGACTGCTCACACTGGCCCACACGGCCTCCAGCCACCAGCCCCAGTCCCTGTCAGCCCCTCGAGAGACTGCTGTCCTAGCAGGAGGGCTAGGATTCAGAAACCCCCTGCTTCGCCTCCAGAGGGGAAACAGCAAAGCAGCAGCCCCCCGACTGCTTCGTGGCACTGTTAAAACTCAAGTCTGTGCTTTCTTGGAGCAAATATGAAAGTTTGTGATTTACACTTTGCAGAGTGAGCTGAAAAATATGGCATTTGCTGGTTCTGGAAGACTGATACTCCAACATAATGTTCTTTAATATATTTTGGCCTGCAACTGCAGTATTTATACTGCGTTTTGCACTGCTGTCACTCAAACGATGCTGTGAATGCTCAGTCTAAGTTTGGTTCCAAAACAAAAGTGTTGTACGACCTTGTTAACCTAGTTTCTGCTCAGAATTAATGTTAGTGTGATGACTTGAATTATCTCCCCAGATAATCACAATATGGCATGCAATTTTGAATGTCATGTTTGTTTGACTCATGGGAAATGGAAATAAAAAATTGCCTGAAGCACTGGGAATGCAAATGCATTACCTCTTTGGCAGTGGTCACTTTATATTACATTATGACAATTTTATTAAAGGCATATCAAAACAGATTAAACATTTTCTTGGGATTCCATATTCTAAGAAGCCAAATTCTGCTTCTAAAAGAGAGTTTTTTACATGGGCTTTTTTTACATTGTTGACAGTCCCTTAACTGGAGTGCAGATGACAGAGAAAACTAGTTGTGTAAACAAACTTCAATCACTCATTAGGCAGGAAAGTAATCATGAAAAATAATTATGAAAACACAACTGTGTGTACGCTTTTGATAAAAGCAAATATAATTTCTAATAAGGAGTCTACTATTCCTTGACACCTCATTCAATTTTGCAGTTACATGGAGTTAAACAGAGCTATAAAGATTAAAATTCTATTTTGAAAATGGATAGATAGAGTGTAATAAGGTATAGTAAATAAATGAAATTATGTTGGAACAATTCACGGTGGACTTCAGTGATTTTAAAATGAAAATATTTGTATGTCATTCTGACAGCTTTGTTAGCTCCTGTTCAATTTTATCTTAGCAATTAAGAAATTCAGTTTTTACATTTTTTTCATGTATTTAAATTGATTGTGTACTTCACCAGTATTTTGTAGTGTAAGTTGCTAATCTTTCTATCAAATACCATAGCCCTATAGGTCTTGCTTTTGTATGAAATAAAATTGTGAATAATACAGTTAAACCAGAAAAAAAAAAAAAGCTGTTTGTACTGTGAGGATCACATTGCTCTTAAATCTTGCTAAGTTTACAGGAAAATCTTGTAGCATTGCCAGTGTAAGTCTGCAGTTATTAAAATGTTTTTGAAATTACTGAACTCTGTGTCAGTACTTCTAAATTTATAATCAAAATGTGCAGTAAGAATATATACAGGATGATTAGAAGATTATTCTGAAACTGTAGACAGTTTCCATGAAGAATGTTACAAGAAAGGCTAGAACCATAAATATGCAGGGCTGGGAAGAACTTGAAGAGAGCAACCAGTCTACTTGGGACAGGATCCAAGTTCATCTACGTAATCAAACACAGATTTGTCTAACCTCTTCAGGCTTCCAGTGGAAAATATTCCACAGCTTCTAGATATCTAGAAATACTTTAACAGTATCTCATCTCCTTAAGAGTTAGTTATTTTGGTAACAGCTAACCTCAGTTGCTTTTGGTGTAACTTAAGCAATTCTTCTGTCTTTCTCCACAGAAAAAAACTGAGAACTTTCCCGGTGGGATAATATTTCTTCCATTGAAATATTAGCATCATATGCTACCTTGCCCCTCTCTGTTACTCTAAAGAAATTATAAAGAGTATCTATCAACTTTTCCCAAACCTCATCCATTCTTCTCCCATCTGAACTACCTCCAGCTTGTTGACATCTTTCACATATCACAGTGCCCCAGACTGAACTTACTTTCAAGCTGGGACCTCAGAGTATCTAGTACAACCAAGCAATTACTTTTCACGTCTCATATATAAAATTGTTGTTAATGCGTAACAGAAAATTGGGGTGAGGTGTGGAAACATCAGTCTGCCAATACTGTTTTAGTTTGCTGTTCCCTCTAGACCATTTTCTGTGGCACTGCTAAGTATTCAGTGACTCTGTGGTATGAATTTCTGCTTCCAGCTACAAATCACTGTATGTCTTTATCACCTTTATTAAGAGCTTCTGCTGACTCATGATCAACTTACTGTTCAACAGGTTCAATTGTGGAAACTAGAATGTTGCATTTCACATCAAAAATAAGTATTTTAAAATGTCACACCACTGTCTGTCAAAAGGAGGAAAGAAGGAAAGAGAAAGAAAGACCCACTCAGACCACAGTCATAAGCTGATGTCTGTGTGTAATACCATTTTCAAAGATTTTGCAGGCTTGTTGGCAGTGGGAGCTGTAGTTACTCAAGAGGATATAGTAAACGTTCGATTATTCCTCTTCACTGGCAATCTCAGATGGGAAGATTATCCTAATTAATTAAACAGGAAAGATTATCTACAACCTTAAAAGCAGTATTTTTCTGCCTCTGTAATATATAAATACATTTAGAGCAGAGGTGAAGGTCATTGATAGGGGTAAATTGTCAATGCCCTATTGATTACACAGAAGTTGTGGAACTCCATGCTTACAGTGGATGCATAGCAAGGTTTTTGGTACTAAGTCAAACTCCAGCCTTTTATATTTTCATATTGAAATATTTGCTTGCATTTCCTTGCCTAGGACTGAACCCAAGACTTCAAAACTATTTTAGCTACAGCATTTTGTTGTACTTAAGTGTACTGAGGAGATAGGTAATAGCTGATGCATAGTAATTCCAGCTTTAAAAGAAAAAAAAAACAAAAAAGAAATAAAGAAATGGCAAATGATCTAGAGAAAAAAAAAAAAGGAAGTGGTGAGCTCTGTGAAATTACTGAGTGACAGCAGCAGAACATTGATCCATCTGGCAACCTTAAACAATGCACCTGACAACTTATGTACAGTAACTGCCACTCCTAACAAAATGCAGAAATATTTTTTATCACTTATGAACAAGACACATACAGGCCTAGGTTCAGACCTTATAAATCTAACTGCAAATTCAGCTGGCAATCTGCAGCCAGTGGAAAGAAACTGCTGATCTTTGAGGAATTGGGAAGGGCTATTGGTGGCCAAGAAGGCCAACGGGATCCTGGGGTGCATTAAGAAGAGCGTCTCCAGCAGGTCGAGGGAGATGATCGTCCCCCTATACACAGCCCTGGTGAGGCCACATCTGGAGTACTGCGTCCAGTTCTGGGCTCCCCAGTACAAGAGGGATGTGGAGCTGCTGGAGAGAGTCCAGCGCAGGGCTACCAGGATGATCAGAGNATGAGCAAAGGCTGAGGGAGCTGGGCCTGTTCAGCCTGGAGAAGAGGAGGCTGAGGGGGGACCTGATCAGCGTCTATAAATACCTCAAGGGAGGCAGTGAGGAGGAGGGGGCGGCCTCTTTTCAGTGGTGGACAGCGACAGGACTAGAGGAAACGGCCACAAGCTGAGGCACCAAAAGTTCCACAGGAACTTAAGGAAACATTTCTTGAAAATGAGTGTGACAGAGCCCTGGCACAGGCTGCCCAGAGAGGCTGTGGAGTCTCCTTCTGTGGAGATCTTCCAAACCCGCTTGGATGCAGCCCTGTGCCCCGTGCTCTAGGTGACCCTGCGTGAGCAGGGGGGTTGGACTMGATGACCTCTGAGGTCCCTTCCAACCTTAAACATTCTGTGGTTCTATGATTCTATTGAGAAACCAAAATGACAACAGATTTTCACTATTAATAGAAGAGGTCCATATTTAACTTCCTTGAATTTCTATGTTGTACTGGTTTATGGTTCAGTCTGTTTTTTGCTTTCAGTGTCATGTAAAAGTACTAAAAAAGGATTCTTTTTTCTACTGTATTTCCTTTCGAGTATCTACATGGAAATCCAGTTGCCTTTTCTGCTTCACCATAAATATCTACCCTTCTTCAATGCCATGAGTGCAAACGATGTGCTAACAGACACAGCATCTGGAAATTTAGGGCTTCTTTTCACTGCAACTCCTTATAACAGTGCTGTTCCCTCAGAGAACAGGGTCCATTGAGATCTTTTTTTGTATGTTATGAGTTTTTTAAAACCGCTGCTTGCCATACAAAGGAGCAGAAGAAAAAGAGTTGTAACCGAGATATTCAGAAATCTGCATTGCATCTTCCTATTTCCTATTCCAGCTTTTTATTTCCTCAGATGGTATTGAAGAGTACCATCTCTAATTCATTTGTTAAAGTAAGTAAGAATAAATTAAACCACAAAAATAATATTAAGATTCTAAATATTTTTTTGGAAATTATTGCTGATATTGCCGCTTCCTGAGAACTTCTAACATAGACACAAGCTTTACTTCTTTCTATAACAAAACACTTTTGTCTTTCAAGGTTTGAATAGTTTAATTCATTTTTCTCTCCAAATTTGAACAGATGCCAGAGATGTAATACTATATCCGAACTACAGTTATAACAGTTCTTACAGTATTTTGCTGTTTTCCTTGAAGTGATACAGCTATAATACTTATTCAGACAGCTAAGTCCTATAAAATTTGACCACATTTTAATTAAAAGTTTTCCTTTCTAGACCTTTGTACAAGAGAATTAGCCAAACGTAATCAATACTAAGAAAAATCTTATGGGAAAGTCATATCCCACAACACACTAAAAATAATTTTATTGATGCACAATTCAGAAAATTAAGATAATGCTTCATTTCATTTATATAAACCAATCTAAGATACATAGCAAATTTTGAGGAAAATTTCTCAAAGAGTACTTCCTTACTTGATTTATTACACTCATGAACACAACCAGTTCATTGAACACTACAGACAGTGAGGTTGCTACTATGTCTTCAAAGAAAACTCAACAGAAATGATTATGTCTAAGTTACCACTGTGGTGAGTAGTCATTAGATAGCAGTCAAGCTAAAAAAAAGAGCAAATTTTGTATACACTTAATTAATTGGAACAAAATTTGTTGTCTCTATGCTGGTACTCAGAACATAAAGGGGGCTACATTAGATTATTAATTGGAATTAATTGGAATTTGATTATTAATTTGAATGATTGGACTGATGTTGAAAGAGAGGAATCTTAAAAGTTAACAAGTAAAACCATAACCCCTCATTCTGGATGGTATTGCTGTAGGGAATTTGATGCATAAGAAGCCCTGGCCCTTTTACAAGGCTCATTTGAGACTTCATGGAAAATTATTAGCCTCTGTAGCTGCTTTGTGTAGAGCACACTCCTCTGCCCTGCCAGTTGAAACTCCTCATACATGTAATTCCTGCTGTATGCCATAAACCTACCAAATGGTCATCAAGTTTTTGGTTTTTTTTTTTTAACTTCACTTGAACTCTGGGTCGCTTTAATTGGCACTCAATCTTGAAGCATCTTAAAAAAACAACACTTGAAGACTAAAAGAACTTCAGAGGAATAACTCAGATGCTATTGGACAGAATGAACCACAGAGATACTGTTGATACTGTTTCTTCCTTTAACAAGGAGAGAAAAGCTCCCACCCTGGGTCTTTCACAGGGGATGCACTAACGTGCTCCTTGACTCCTTTGCTGCTCTTCCCCTCCGGCTTACCGCGGTTTCTCCCTGTGCCCACCTGAATAACCACGTCAAGCTTGGAGCAATTGCTAAGGCTGCCTCTTTTCAAGCCTGCCCTCTCTGCCCTGAGGCTATGTGTTTCCCAAATCCATCCCTTGGTCTAATAAAAGACATGACCTCTGCTACAACCCTTGCCCCTCTCAAAAGTTACAGCTTTGTTCTGTCTACAGCACTTTAGTTGTAACCTTCCTCACGAAATCGCACCTGTGAAGACTTAGAAATGATGAACAGAAGTGTTTCAATTTTTTTTTTAAGTGTCAGGAACATTATTATAGCTTGTGTCTATATAGCACAGTCGTACGATTTTTTCCTCCAAAATGTTCTTTTGATATCGGTCTGCCCTGTCATTTGTGGCAGAGCCTCACAACAGTAATGTCATTCCACGCATAAATCAGTGCTGCACAGGTGCTGCGCAGGCTATAATCCAAGGGCAAAGTGGGAGCAAAGCTGGTGCAAACTTTTACTGTGCAAATTTAGAAGGTTTGCACTGGCACAAGTGTCCTGACTTACTTTCACAGCACTCTGGGTATCCAGTCACCTCTCGTAACAGCAAAATAAATGAGAGGCAGCTCCAAGGAGAGTCACAGCTCTGTTATTTAGTTACTGTAGGGCACTATATGAACAGCCATTCCAGTTTAAGGTGAAAGTGAGAACTAAGAACAAAATTATATCCATACATTTAATGTCCTGAAAATGAAATAGGTTATATGGCAACAACAAGTGGATTAAAAATTACATGCTCTAGAACAGGTCAAGAAAAGAGAAAAGACAGGATATATGAAGAATAAATTATTTAAACATTATCTTTTTCAGAATGAATCCCTGCATAAAGAGCAGTTTGGGGCCTGAGGTGAATTTCAGTGATTTATTTTATTGCTAACTTCTCTAAGGTAGAAATATGAGTGCTAAGGAACTGCAAGGACCAGTTTTATCCTTCATAATTTCCAAAGCTTGAAATTAAGATGTTATACAATCATCTCCTTCCTCCCCAGTAGGAATAAGTTCAACTTTCTCAATCTTTTCCTATACCACAAATCAAAGGAGTCATGACAGATTACTGTCATGACAGATAAATATGTTCTTTATGAAAAGCATTTTACATAGCTCTTTATAGTGCTTATCTTTTGTTAGACTTTTTCCTTCATATATTCTTCAAGCAATATTCCTGGCTATTTTCCTCATTACAGTTGAGAGTCTGGTAAGTTTTAATACAGCATTGTCCTTTACTTTCTTGAAATTTCTTTGTCAGTTTATTACTAAGCTGTACTATTTATTTCTTTTCTTGTGTCTCTATTCTTTAGAATTTGCTAATGTATTTGAGTGTGCAGTGAACTCCATTTGCTCTCTATTAAGCAGGTACCTAAATGACTCCAGTCATTCTGAATCAGATTACATTTTACATTGTCCTTTATTATTTAATGCGACTTGCAGTTTAGTATCATCAGAAATGTTGCCTGTGACATTAGCTGCTGGAGCTTTGCTGTATTCTGCCTTTTCTTAGAGACTTACAGATTGGTAGGATGCAAATTGCCCAAGCTTGATGTCTTGTCATATTCAAGAAACTACCCCCTTCTCAGAAATACTCTCTAGAAAAACAAACAGACAAAAAAGGGCAAGATGAATCCAACTCTAAGCAAAACGAAACTCAGAGGAGATGTGTTTGTATGATGCAAACTGACAGAAATGCTATATAATACAAAACATACCAATACATTACAAAGTGTAATATGGACTGGAAACAAGCAAAAGGGACTCTGGTAAAATGGTGCCGGGCTAGATACTTCCAAAGGCACTATGGCTATGCTGTTGTATTTGCAGATATAATAGAAACCCAAAGATTAATATGGAGACTTAACACTGGTTTCTCATTCTTTTGGTAGTACTTGCTGTCTTCATCCTCAGAGTTACTGCGTTCATCTAAATTTTTTAAGTGGCAAAAGTGAGGAAAGAAATGCAATGAGAGAAATAAAGATCTGTAGAATGAACTGCTCTAATCCTGAACTAATAAGTGAATTTATGTGAAATTCAGATACTTGTTAAGTATCAAAACACCTACAGAAATTAAAATGTGCACTTTTCAAAGTAAAACTGTGCCTATACCACTCAGCCAGTTCACAATTTTACAATTCCTCCTTAATTTTCATGCAAAAAAAAAATCTTAAAAGGCTTAACAAGGCTTGCTTTGGTGAATTGTTTAAAAGTATTAGCAATAACAAAACCAAAGCAAAGCACAGACTATTCATCAGCCCTCCAAACCAGTGCTAGGAGGTAATACATAAGAAAATACAGCTGGAGAACTTGATGCTTATAGGATGGAATGGGGAATTTACTAAATATCAATATTGCTGAGATACAGTCTACTTTATTTCTCCTCACACTGATTGACCAATTAAAGTCTCGTGTCCCCCTTCTCAGAATTCCTAACCCACTAAATCTGGGATACTGAAAAACAGCAGGAGTTGTGTGAGCTGGCATTGCAGCATTCCCTACCTCTCTCTGCCAAAGGCAGCTGGAGCCTGCTTGAACAAGCAGACAAGCGGTGAGTGTATTCATTGGACTGCAGTAACTGATCTGAAGAAATTTGCAATTTGCTTTTCTGAGATCCCAGAGATAAATACACATTTAAATGTTTGATGATATTTCATTGGAAATTCAGTAACTTCAGAACTTCAGTACTTCAGTACATTCAGAACTTCAGAACTTCAGTACTGATGATTTTAATGATGATTTTAACTGAACTGATTTTAATGATTTTTTAAAATCATTTTTTAATCATTTCCTTGCCAAAAATAGAAATATTAGAAGCAAAATTAACCTTAGAAGCACCTTCACCTTTAAGAAGACAGCTCAGAGGATACTTTGGCTTCAAGTCTCCCTGTGCCTTTAATTTTTCTGAAAATCAGAACTACTCCAGCTCTGCAAGCCAACCCAAAATATTACAACTCTTTGTCCTTGTTTAGTTGCTGTATTTGTTTCAGTGTGAATTGGAATAAGTTCTCAGTCCTCTTGGTCTTCATCACAAGAATACTGAAAACTTTGTCCTGGTGCAGTCATATATGAAAACACAGCACTTTTAGCACAATTTAATCAGGTTTAAGATGGCCCTTCAAGTCAATCCAAAGAAGGAGAGCTTGTGGCATAGCTCATCCTGTAGGACAATGGGGGTTATCCTGTAGGAAATAGGGGTTCTGGATTCAAGAAGCTTGAGACAGCAAGGAAGCTGAAACTATCAGAACACTGCTTGTCTAGGCAACATTTTTGGAAATTCCCTTCCCTTCCTTTCCCTTCCCTTTCTCATTCATTAATGGTCAAATGGCTAAGTATCAAACCACCTAAGTGAGGAAGATTAGTAAACACCTGCTCACGTTATGGGTCTCAGAAGAGTCTATGCCTATGATTTAAGTTAAGCATACATTTGTTTTCATAAATATGTATAGCATTAGAGTCATGATCATTATTATTCACACTTCTGAAAGAACATCCACAGCTCAGGGGGGAAAGGCCACTTTGGATTTAACCTCTTCTAATTTATTTGGAGAGTCACAGAGGCTTCCAGCCCCTTTTGATAGTGGATTGACAATAGCCTTGAAGTCTAAACACTTTTTTTTTCTAGTATTGTCTAATATTTCCTCAAATGTATCATGTAATTACATGAATAATTACATATTTTTAGTTTATTGCTGAGACAATTCCTAGTGTATTAAATTACAAAACAAGAGTAAAAAGTCATAGGTTGTATTTTATACCTTTACATTTAATAAATTTATATTTATTAAAATTATATTTAATAGAGTATATTAGGGAAAAATAATATGAATAGTGAATTATTAAGCAATGAGTTATTTTAACACTGAAAATACACGATGTTTGAAAGTAAAATTTAATTGATTGTACTTCAGAAACCTAAAAGAATACCATTTTCTATATAATATCAGAAGTTCCCAACAACCACAACCTGTGAATGCACAGGGAGTGCACTCTTCCTTTAATTCTATTCTAGCAGGTGGAAGCATTAAACTGATAGAAATCTGTATGCATTATCTCACCAGGCTAAAAGATATGTATATAATTGTGCATCTGCTGCTGGTTGTATGTTTCGGTGATGATATGGCCTACTGAAAGCAGACTAGGGTAAATTCTCTTAGATAAGCACAAATTCATCTTATTTAATGGAGAACACCTCCTGTCCTCTTTTTGATATAAAATATGCAATACATTTCTATATTTATATATATGATATTTACCCATGAAATTTGTGGTTGTGAGCTTAATATTTTAAAATAACTGTCACACTCATCTTACTTAAAACTGATCATAGAGTTGAAAGATAACTTCTAAGGCATCTTGAAAATGTCAAAGTCATTTTCAGATTTCATAAGAAAAGCAATGCTTCACATTTCTGCACCAAAAATGGGATAGAAATAGAAAAACAATGTCTTTTCATTTTATCAATTTCTATCTCCTTTTTTTTTTTTTTTTTTTTTTTTTTTTTTT